>NW_022881582.1:310248-620496 GCF_004382145.1 Drosophila mauritiana
GTCTAAGGAATTTGATGACCCTCACTTGACTAAAACCTTATTTATTTCGTTAGTCCGTCCGATTCTCGAGTACGGATCACCTGTTTGGAGTCCACAATACGCAGTCCACTCGGACCGCATTGAATCGGTCCAAAAAAACTTCTTACTTTTTGCCTTGCGGCGCCTAAATTGGGATGCAAACCATATATTATAACCATATATTATATATTACCTCCTTATTCCAGTAGACTACTTTTAATTAAGTTACCATCCCTAGCTAACCGTAGAACTATGCTTGGAACAGTCTTTATTTGTAAGCTTATTCGTGGGGATGTTGAGAGTCCCGACTTGATTAGTCGGCTTAACTTTTCGGTTCCAAGTAGATTCACTAGAAACTATGTACCCCTTATCTTAAATCATTGTAGATTTAATTATGAGTTGCATGACCCTTACAGAGTTTTATGTTCTGACTATATGGTAATAGACTTTATCCTATTATCTGTAATTTTGACTCTCTGCCTCTATTAAAGCAATCGATTTTATCTTTTCTATTACATAATTAGATCCTATTAACACTAATATTTTACACATAGTTATTTTACATTATATTCATTTCCTCGTTCCTGTTCTTTTTTTTATATCGCGTCTATATCTTCTCGCGAATCGAGCCGTACGATACACGGCAGCGCCCCTCGGTCGGTTGGGCGGGAGGTGTGGCCGTAGGTCCCTTTGGAAAAAAAAAAAAATATAAAAAAAATAACAATCACAGAAAAGGCTCGATCGATAATTAATATTATAATTAAAAGCCTATAATTATATATTTTAATTGTAATTATAATTAAAAGCCTAATAGTGCAGTATATGCACTTAATAAAGTGCAGATAAGAAAGTTTGATTACAAGTCAATTAAAACAATACTTGTCGGTTACGAACCAAATGTGTACAAAAGGTGGAATGGGAAATCGAAAATTTTATGACAGCTAGGGATGTTGAGGTGGACGATATAAACATGTTCAAAGTTGGTACATGAAGAAGAGTCGAAGGTTCAACTTCTTTTAAGAAAGATTATGTAGAGTCAGATTTTCCAATGGTAGAAAATATAATACAGGGTTTCAAAAATAATCTTCAAACAGATGTCTTCTACACTGATTTTAGTAAAGCATTTGACTCTGTTAATCATTACCTTCTTATAAGAAAACTTGATCTTATAGGTTTCCCTGTTGATCTTCTAAATTGGATTTCAAGCTATCCGAATGGCAGGACACAACAAGCCCCCCTTAAAAATTCTTTATCTTCTATTCGCCGAGTCACATTCGGTGTCCCACAAGGGAGCCATCTGGGTCCGCTTCTTTTTACCTTATTCATTAACGACTCCACTTAATAACAAAACATTCGCGTGTACTTATGTACGCAGACGATGTAAAAATATTGCCTCCAGTACAAGGACACTTCTTGCCATTTGGACTTACAATCCGATCTAGACCGATTTCAAATATGGTGCCGTGATAACATATTAGACTTAAATGGCTCCAAGTGTAAAGTTATGACCTTTTGTCGTGCCAACCCAATACGCACGAATTACACTCTAAGTGGGTGCTCTCTGGACAGAATAACACGAGTTGATGATCTTGGTGTTCTTCTGGTCCCAAAACTAAAATTTTCTGACCATATTTCGTCTATTGTCAATAAGGCCAGGGGTGTGCTTGGTTTTATAAAAAGGTGGTCTAAGGAATTTGATGACCCTCACTTGACTAAAACCTTATTTATTTCGTTAGTTCGTCCGATTCTCGAGTACGGATCACCTGTTTGGAGTCCACAATACGCAGTCCACTCGGACCGCATTGAATCGGTCCAAAAAAACTTCTTACTTTTTGCCTTGCGGCGCCTAAATTGGGATGCAAACCATATATTATAACCATATATTATATATTACCTCCTTATTCCAGTAGACTACTTTTAATTAAGTTACCATCCCTAGCTAACCGTAGAACTATGCTTGGAACAGTCTTTATTTGTAAGCTTATTCGTGGGGATGTTGAGAGTCCCGACTTGATTAGTCGGCTTAACTTTTCGGTTCCAAGTAGATTCACTAGAAACTATGTACCCCTTATCTTAAATCATTGTAGATTTAATTATGAGTTGCATGACCCTTACAGAGTTTTATGTTCTGACTATAATAGACTTTATCCTATTATCTGTAATTTTGACTCTCTGCCTCTATTAAAGCAATCGATTTTATCTTTTCTATTACATAATTAGATCCTATTAACACTAATATTTTACACATAGTTATTTTACATTATATTCATTTCCTCGTTCCTGTTCTTTTTTTTATATCGCGTCTATATCTTCTCGCGAATCGAGCCGTACGATACACGGCAGCGCCCCTCGGTCGGTTGGGCGGGAGGTGTGGCCGTAGATCCCTTTGGAAAAAAAAAAAAATATAAAAAAAATAACAATCACAGAAAAGGCTCGATCGATAATTAATATTATAATTAAAAGCCTATAATTATATATTTTAATTGTAATTATAATTAAAAGCCTAATAGTGCAGTATATGCACTTAATAAAGTGCAGATAAGAAAGTTTGATTACAAGTCAATTAAAACAATACTTGTCGGTTACGAACCAAATGTGTACAAAAGGTGGAATGGGAAATCGAAAATTTTATGACAGCTAGGGATGTTGAGGTGGACGATATAAACATGTTCAAAGTTGGTACATGAAGAAGAGTCGAAGGTTCAACTTCTTTTAAGAAAGATTATGTAGAGTCAGATTTTCCAATGGTAGAAAATGATGAATCTGTTGATTCTAGAATAAGTGTACAACTTAGGGAAAATTCCAGCACCAGTTGCATGAATTTCCAGTTTTCTGTTTTTTTGGCTCTTTCAACTCAATACAATTTACAAGTCATATGGATGTGAAAAGAGCATTCTTGAATGGAACACTAAAAGATAAAATCTACATGAAGGTTCGGTTGCTATTTATGGCCTTAAACAAGCTGCAAGATGCCGGTTTGAAGTTTTTGAAAATGTGCTAAAATATGTTGGATTTGAAAATCTAAAAGTTGATCGTTGTATATATATTTTAGATAAAGGAAATTTCTTAGATAATATCTATTAGTGGACGATGTAATAATTGCAACTAGTAAATATGAAACTATGTGTAAATTTAAATGACTGATTTGAAAGAAGTTCGATATTTTATCGGAATTAAAATTGATAGAAATAAAAGTTAGATATGTCTCAGTCTATCTACATATGTAAAGAATGTGCTGAGAAAGATTAATATGGAAGACTGCAATGCAAATAGTACACCTCTTCCAAGCAAACTAAACTATGAGGCTCTTCAATCTGTAGAATCATGTGAGGCACCACCACCACCAACTATGAGGCTCTTCAATCTGTAGAATCATGTGAGGCACCATGTTGAAACTTGATTTGTTGTTTGATGTACATCATGTTATGTACTCGCCCAGACTTAAGTACATCAATAAGTATTTTAAGTCGATATATAAAAGGAACGGTTGATTTGAGATTGAAATATGAGAAAAATGTACAGTTTAGTAATATTCTTATTGCATATGCTGATTCTGATTGGGCACGAAATGAGACTACTGTACTACTGCTTAACGGCCATTGTTTTTTCTCTGCCAGGCCAAACTTTTCCATCTTGTACTGCATGTCCCAGGAAGTGGATTTTGTTTACAAGGAAATGACATTTCTCCCACTTTTACGTAAGCCGAACTTCGCTGATTCAAATAGCACCAACTTTAGTTTCTTAATACATTTGTCATTCGTCTGTTCATATATCATAATGGTCTAACGATTCCTTCTTTTAACCAGTCATCGACTTCTTTTTTAACGGCTTCGGCTTCAACTGGAGGATGTCGACTTGGTTGATGGCGAAATCTTCTTATCCGGCACAACTCTTAGCTGAACAGGTGACTCTGCGTCGCGGTTGGATGATATTCGTCTATCAACTTCCGTATCATAGGTGCAAAATGGGGAGGAGCGTTCACATTACTTTCAGTGCAACAATAATCATGAATACTTATCTGGTTAATGTTAGCTACCTCAGGACAAGCTGACAACGACGTAAACGTAAGCCCATTAGCATCCAGTGTAAATTGAAAATTCGATAGAAATAAATCGTATCCAAGGAGAGCATCATCTTCCATTTTTTCATCCGCTACCACGGTGAAGTTTTGAACAGTCTCCATATCGTCTATTTGAACAGCTCCAGCGAAAACTCCCAGCGGAAACGTGCCCGCCTTGCCCTAGCCACGCAACAAAGAACGACATTGGCTTAGCACAACATCTTTTAGCCTCATGTAAACAGAGTGCTTCACTTTAACACCCGTGTCAACCAGGCACGCAACTTCAATACCATTAAGTATAATGTTCTTCAGCCGTTTGGAATCCTTTACCAATTGCACCGATTTCACTGACTGCGGGCAACTTGTTGATATATGACCCACAGCACCACACTTAAAGCACTTCGTTCCAGCATTGCAATCTTTCTTCATGTGTTCAGACGATCCACAATGATAGCAACGAGCCGTATTTTTACTGTTGTTATAATGCTGCTGCTAATCGCTGCTGTAAATCTGTTTTTTTGTCTTGCTTTCTAATTCCAAATTTGCATACCGCTCTTTAAGTTCCTCATATGTACTACAGGTATGCATTATAATTTTGTATTCGTTTTTGATGCGTAGTCCATTCACAACATAACGTATTACAGACTTGTGTTCAATTTGGCCCAGCGCGGCAATTTTCTTCATCTGCAAGACGTATTCATGGAAACTCTCCGTTTGCAATTTTTTCCTATTTGCCAGTTTCTCGTGTACTTCTGCACTTCAAAATTTTCGTTTAAACTCAGTTAAAAGTGCTGTTTTCAATTCTTCATACGCATATTTTTGCATCTCGTTTAGCCCATACGCATCAGCATTCAACTCGAAGTTCTCAATCCAATTTTCGACAGTCACCGACTCGCCGTCAAAATCTGCCACAACTTTACCGAAGCCCTCCAATGAGACTAATCCACTTCATCAGCTTGAATTTTCAAACTCAGCAGCTGAAATATTTGTTGTAATTGTACTTGACTTTCCATCACCGCTTCTTCTTTTTTCTCTTATGGTTGTCTTCGTGTATTTATTTGTCGCCCCGTTTTTGGTTTTTCACCTTTTGGTGTTTCACCGTAATTTTTTGGTGTTTCTTTCGTACCTCTCCTTCGTGCAGCTGCTTCCGAACCTGACGCACTTCGCATTTGTCTCTATGTTTCACCGTTACCTTTCTTCGAAGCCAAACATATACAAGTTATTTTTGGTCCTACTGTCCAGAGGTCCTTCCGATGGGTGGCTCCGGCAGATAGGTGTCCACGTAGGTAATTGATCCCTTGGTCCTGATGTTACTCAGGCGGAATGTCTTCTTACGTAGATTATGGTGGAGGGCGTGACTTTGCCCCCTTTGCTGGACACTGGCCTTCGGGCTCAGCGCGGATAAATTATGTCAAATGCAATTTGTTTTACGGCAGAAGCCGGAGTAGCTTGTTCTTTATTTATAAAGTGCTAGCTTAGAACTGAATACAAAAGTGTGGAAAAATGTGAATCTACCCTAGCTTTAATGCATCACGCCATAAACCCATGGTCGGCAATCCGATTCAGCATTTATGCAGCGCATTTCGATACCCCGGAAGATGGGTATCCAATTGCCACTGCTGACCGTTCTTAGCGCAGAGCGCTGAACTCAGTTGGGGCGCGTCAGCATTATTTATCTGGAGCCACTTAGTTGCTAGGGTAATTTTTACGTAAACTTATGCTCTGTTAGTTGTTAACTACTCCCCCCTTCAGATTATGACCGTCCTCGGTTATATTGAGTTTATAGATGGTTTGTTGTATTTCGATGGAGGCTCGCCTTTTCCTTAATGCCAAAAAAAGGATGAGTGAACCAATCAGAGCAACGTTCAGGATCACTCCAGCCGCGAACCAAAGTTTAGGGGAGCCCGCGGCGTCAACCTCGTCCTTGAACCCTTGGATAAAGCGCAGATTGTCGTTGTTCATGCGGTGTAGCAAGGGCATGCTCAATATCGGGTCATGGCCGACGATGTTCAGTAGTGGTGATCTTGCTACGCCAGGCTGCTTATCTAATGTTTCTTGAAAATTTATGAACTCCGATCCGTTGACGGTAGCTGACCGCTCGAAGGTTATTAGGTGCGTTCCTTTGACGAGAACCTCTGGGCCGCCGTCCGTGCTGACGCGGGCTGTCGCTTCGTTAATGACAACGATGCCGTCATCTATAGGCATTACTGTTCTCAGGTGGCTGGGTTGAGTGTAGCAGTGGTCCGAGATTCCCGCATGGAGCGAGCGGGCGCAGGTTTCGCGTCGCGACCGCTCATAGAAGGTGTTGTGCGTTGTTTCCGTGCACTCTGTGACCGCAAAAGTGCCTTCTTCACATTCCGCCAAAATGTCTTCGTCGAGCCGTAGGATTATGAGGACTTTTTTACATCTGACCTTAACTCTGGGGTAGGCTATTAGTATATGGATAATATTATCGGACTGGAGAAATCTAATTTTAGCTGCTTCCAATAAACTAACTATTGGAGTGTCTTGTTCAATTAGTGATTTCAGATCGGCATGACTAAGGATAGTGGGATTTATTATATCAGCCTTAGCCAATGTTATGATTAGAATTAAATTTTGTATCTCTGTCGTCAGCATTCTATTTCTCGCTAGTAGTTCTTCATACAGGTGCGGGGTGTCAACCAAATTGTTATTCCGTGCCTTAATAATTTTATTAATGGTGTCGGTCAGTTTGTTTATCTGTTTTTGAGTCTCTGAATTTATGTTAATCTGCCTGGTGTTTGAGTCCACTAGCTGAGCTTCTGTCATCTTGACTTTTAGGAAATCTGAGGCATTAGGAGTTCCTGCAACTACCCTAAGAGCTGTACCTAAGAAGTCTAAACTCTTCGTAATTCGGTGGTGTATTTTTAGAACGGACAACAAGTTTCTCAAATGATCTGTATCAACGTCTAGTAATTTGCGCATATGCGACTGCGGAAAAGACTCGGACAATTTTTCTGTCTCATCTACCATACTAATAAGTTCCGAAAGGTTGCTCGAGTGCCTCAAGCAGTCACGTTGTTCAAACACCAGTACATCTCCATCTGCAACGGGAATGTATTTTTTTTTTTTTTTTTTTTTTTTTTAAGCATTTTTGTATTTATTGAATCTTCTTGTATAAGAACTAACAATAAGTTTAAAAATCTTAACTATAACAAGTATTTTTTGAACAGTTGTATTATTTTTCCAACTGTTCTATGATTAAACGGCCCTAAAAATTTATTCGCTGGGTTGGTAGGTCCTTTCGCCGGAGACGGGAACGGCTGCTGAGCTGGATTAGACCTCGCGCTAGGTGGTTGGGGTGCGTGTAAAGCTTGCTATGGTATTTTTCCTTAAGTTCCGTGATTGCGTTGGTAACTGATGGGATATTTAGGTCTCTTTGGATGTTTTCACTCCGAACGTACCACGGTGCCCCAGTGATGGTTCTCAGAATCTTTGATTGTGCTCGCTGTATGATGTCAATATTGCTGTTGCTGGCATTGCCCCATAACTGTGAGCCATAGGTCCAGATAGGTTTCAATATAGAATTGTAGAGCAAGACCTTGTGATCTAGGCTGAGCGGAGAACCAGAGTTGATGAGCCAGTGTAAGTTGTTGGCTTTGAGTTTAAGTTGGGTTTTTTTGGCTTCAATGTGCCTGCGCCATGTGAGTCTTCTGTCAAGGTGTACTCCTAGGTACGCTACCTCATCTGCTTTCGGGAGTGGTATGTTGTTCAACAAGAGCGGAGGACAGTCTTGTCTGTTTAGCGTAAACGTCACGTGCTTGCATTTTTGCTCGTTTACTTTTATTCGCCAGTCAGAGAGCCACTTCTCAATGTCGATGAGGTACAGTGCCAACTGTGCTGTAGCTTGGATAGGGGACCTTGAACGGCTAAGGATAGCTGTATCGTCGGCAAATGTGGATACCGTTAAGCGACTATTTGTAGGGATGTCGGCTGTATAGATGAGGTATAAGGTTGGCCCAAGAACGCTGCCTTGGGGGACTCCAGCCTCAATTGTATGATCAGTGGAAGTGGCAGTGTTGCACCGTACTGCAAACTTTCTGTCATAGAGGTAAGACTTTAGAAGTTTGTGTGTGCTTTCGGGTAGGGATGTTTTAATTTTAAACATTAGGCCGTCGAGCCAGACTCTGTCGAATGCTTGGGATACGTCTAAAAATACTGCTGTACAGTATTCGCGATATTCAAATGCAGTTCTTATTTCCGTTGTAATACGATTCACCTGTTCAATGGTTCCATGGCTTTCGCGAAATCCAAATTGGTGGGCTGGGATTATATTGTGGTATATCAGATGTTGATTAAGACGGATCAGCAGGCATTTTTCGAATAGTTTCGAAATACATGAGAGTAGACTTATTGGTCTGTAAGATGAAGCGACTGTGTGGTTCTTACCAGGCTTTGGAATCATTATGATAATCGACCTCTTCCATCGTTGTGGAAAGTAACCAAGTTTGGTGATGGCATTAAAGAGCTTGGTTATGTAGCGAACTGCAGAATGTGGCAGCTGGATGATCATTTCCGGTGTTATAAGGTCGCAGCCGGGGGATTTTTTCGGGCTGAGATTGTCTTTGATTATTTTAGTTACTTCTTTAGGACGAAACACAATTGGGGTGTGTTGCTGGTGGCGGTTTACGGGATAGGACGGCAGCGCGAATGTACTAGTAGCCTGGTTTGGCGTGAACACATTTTGTAGGTGAGCGGCAAATGTGGTGGCTCTGTCTTCATCACTACGGGCCCAGCCACCTGAGGAATTCCTTATCGGCAAAACGGTTTCAGTCGGTGGGCGAAGAGTTGAGTGGGCTCGCCACAGTGACTTTTGTTTTGTGCCTGTCGGTGTGAGTTGCTCTATGTATCGGCGCTGATCGTCGCCCTCTTCTTGTTTCAGAGCGTTGGCCAGTTTCCGTGTGGCTACTTTTAGCTTTTGTTTTGCAGTCGGGGATCTGGAAGATTGCCATTCTCTGCGTAAGCGTCGTTTTACGTGGACGAGTTGCTCGATTTGTACGTTGGTCTTTTTTGAATTAATTGTATTATTTGTTATTTTGGGTGTTGCAGTAAGAGCTGCTGCAGTAAGGATGGATTGCAATGCACACGTGCAGCTCTCTATATCAGATTCGGTATTGAGTTTTGGGCTTAGCTCAATATGTGAACTTATATATTTTTTATACCTGAGCCAGTTGGTTTTGTGAGAAGTCAATCTGAATGGTGGTTTCACGTTTTCTGCGTACCGGCGGAGGTGAATTAGTACAGGCGAGTGATCAGATGACAGATCCGGCAGACATTCAGCTTTAACCAAACTGCGGGAAATATTTTTCGTAACTGCGAAGTCGATCAGGTCAGGCAGCTTATTGAGGTCTGATGGCCAGTATGTAGGACTCCCGGGGGAAACATGGTCAAGTTTATTAGTGGCTTTTATTATAGTCTTATAAAGCTGTTTTCCTTTTGGGTTCACAAGTCGCGATCCCCAGTGAGTATGTTTAGCGTTGTAGTCGCCTGCTGCAATGAAGTGTGGCCCTAGTGCTTGGAAGAAATCCAGGAATTGAGCTTCTAATACTGTGAAACGGGGGGGGCAGTATACGGCCGCTAGTGTAAGGAGAGTGTTGTCATCCAGCTGAATGCTGATGGATGTGGCCTGAAGATGATTTTCCGCAAATTCTTTGTAAAAGTGGTGCTTCATACGGTTCCTTATGAGTATGGCGGTGCCACCGTGTGCTTTTCCGTCGGGGTGATTTGTACCGTAGAAATGGTAGTCTCTTATTTGAAAATTGTATTTGCTTGTGAGATGAGTTTCCGAAAGAAGCATTACGTCGATATGCTTCTCATGTAGGAATTGAGCTAGCTCAAGTTTGCGCTGTGAGACGCCATTGGCGTTCCACGTAGCTATGCGTAAAGTAGCCATTATTTATTTGATTGTTGGGCTACAAGCATTTGTATCAAAAGGTTTTGATTACGCATCATGTCTTGAATGGTGGTCTTCATAAATGTCATAAATTCCATCATGCTCTGTTGTAAGGCTTGCATCATAGCTTCAGTTTTTGTTTCCTGCTGCGCAGCTGGGTTATAGTTTTGTTGTGTGTCTAATTTTGTGTGCACTTCATGTGGAGTTCGGGAATTTTGGGTTGGAGGCGTCATACCTGATTTTAAGACGTTTGCAAATGTTGTCTTGTTAGTGTTGGATGTAGGCCAGGGAGCGAAACTTGCTGCTTTCGAGAAAATTACTTCAGGATTTGTCTCTGATGGTATCAGCGTAGCTGTTCCTTGGTGTGCCCGCGCCGTGTTCATTCTATTGTGAAGACGGATTTTCAGCTCTTTGTAGATTGGACAGCCTCTGTAGTTTGCTGTGTGGTTGCCCCCACAGTTATTGCATTTTTTCTCGCATGCATTTTTTTGTTAGTTTGACACTGTTTGGAGTCGTGGAGATCTCCACAGACTACGCATACCGGGCGAAGTGTACAATACGACCTCGTGTGGCCATACTCTTGGCAGTTTGTACATTGTACAGGAGCGTTACGTTTGTGCGGCTCTTCTACCGTGATCCTACGGTGCAGAAGGAGCTGGAGTTTGTAAATTGGGTGAACCTCGTTTTTTCTAGGAGGCTTGTTTTCTGGTTCAAGCTCAATCTTGAACAGTGGTTGGGGCTGCCTGTTTCTGTTTTTGATATTGAACACGCTTTTGGCGTAAAATCCCTTTTCCTTTAACGCCTCAGTTATCTCTTCGGGCGTAACATCAGACTCAATGCCCTTCAGGACTACTTGCAGGCCCTTGCTGCTTTTAAGCTGGTAGGTGTAGAAGCCTATTTTTTGTGCGGTAAAATAGTTTGTGACTTTTCTGTAGTTGTCCTCCGTTTTCGTCTGAAGTTTGATTTCGTTGATAGTACCTCTTACGAGGGGAATTATATGAAAGCTATCTTTTCCAATAAGGCCAATCAAAGTATTTACAAAACCGCTTGTGCTCTTCTCGCGGATGTATATTGGCGGAGGTTTTGTTTTCTTCGGTTCGATATCAACGGATCCCAGCGGCACGTCCTCAGCGGTGTCTACCAGCAAGGCAAATCTGTTGGTATTTGCAGGGGCTACATTTTTGATCAAGGTAGAGTTGTCGCGTGTATTTTTCGGCTTCTTTTCCAAATCTGAATTTTTCGGGCTGAGCTTTCGCTTTATTGTAATGTAGCGGTCCATTCCAGTCTGCCAGGTCGACCCAGCTTTTTTGTTTACGTTTTCGTTTTGTTTTGCTGGTAGTGCAGCAGTACCGTTTATTGCTTGCGGTTTTGCTTTCGCTGACTCAGTCAGAGCGTGAGCGGGTGCAGCCGATGACGAGGTAGAGCGGGCTTTCGGTCTATCTCCAGCTGTTGTTGTTGGAGGTAGCGGGGCTTCTGTCGGAGCTAAGAGAGCGGGAGAGCAGGAGCGCGCTCTTTCTTGATTTGTTGGTAGAAGAAGGTTTATTGACCGCTCGATGTCTGCGTTTGGGATTGTCGGTGAGACGTAGGAGAAGTACGCGTTGTTGCGTTGAATTGAGAGCCGGCGTTCGTCTTGCTCGCGCTGTCGCTGAGCGCGAGTGTCGTTCTGACTCATAGTTTTATAATTTAAGATAACAAATCACTATATATTTAAGCGATCTTGCATCGCATAGAGCGTCTCTTTCGCTTTCGGATTTTTTTATTTAGTTTACTTTATTTGGCGTTCACTTCACTCAAAACAACCGATTTTGTGCGGAGCTCGATAAAAACGTCTTCACACTTCGGCGGTCGAATCATTACGAATGTAATGTAATGTAATGGAATGTATTTGGCGTGAGAAAAATTTGTAATCCGCGCAGTTGCCACTGCCAGGGCGGTGAGCGTTATGAAAGCGAACCTGCAATCCAAACGTAGACGGTTACATCAAATCAGGCAATAGCCGATCTATTCGCCAAGTTTCAAACAACATATTCAACTTTACCTCATTCCGAACAGCCATACTCTTATGCGGTATCTAAGTCGAATCTAATATTTTGCCCCACTATAAACGAAAGCTCACTGCTTAACGATCTTCAGCGTGTTAAACCGGTCTACTCGCCAGGTCCCGATGGAATGAAAGCAATTACAGAGGAATCCCTAAATTGTCGGCTATCCCAAAACTTTTCGAAAATGTTAACACTTCTCATTTGCAGCACCTTTGTAGATCAATCATATCACCATGTCAACACGGTTTTATGAAACGCAGATCTACAACCACTAACCTCTTGGAGCTAACTTCTTACGTAATACAGGGTTTCAAAAATAATCTTCAAACAGATGTCTTCTACACTGATTTTAGTAAAGCATTTGACTCTGTTAATCATTACCATCTTATAAGAAAACTTGATCTTATAGGTTTCCCTGTTGATCTTCTAAATTGGATTTCAAGCTATCTGAATGGCAGGACACAACAAGTCCTCTTTAAAAATTCTTTATCTTCTATTCGCCGAGTCACATTCGGTGTCCCACAACGGAGCCATCTTGGTCCGCTTCTTTTTACCTTATTCATTAACGACTCCCCTTAATAATAAAACATTCGCGTGTACTTATGTACGCAGACGATGTAAAAATATTGCCTCCAGTACAAGGACACTTCTTGCCATTTGGACTTACAATCCGATCTAGACCGATTTCCAATAGACTTAAATGGCTCCAAGTGTAAAGTTATGACCTTTTGTCGTGCCAACCCAATACGCACGACTTACACTCTAAGTGGGTGCTCTCTGGACAGAATAACACGAGTTGATCTTGGTGTTCTTCTGGTCCCAAAACTAAAATTTTCTGACCATATTTCGTCTATTGTCAATAAGGCCAGGGGTGTGCTTGGTTTTATAAAAAGGTGGTCTAAGGAATTTGATGACCCTCACTTGACTAAAACCTTATTTATTTCGTTAGTTCGTCCGATTCTCGAGTACGGATCACCTGTTTGGAGTCCACAATACGCAGTCCACTCGGACCGCATTGAATCGGTCCAAAAAAACTTCTTACTTTTTGCCTTGCGGCGCCTAAATTGGGATGCAAACCATATATTACCTCCTTATTCCAGTAGACTACTTTTAATTAAGTTACCATCCCTAGCTAACCGTAGAACTATGCTTGGAACAGTCTTTATTTGTAAGCTTATTCGTGGGGATGTTGAGAGTCCCGACTTGATAAGTCGGCTTAACTTCTCGGTTCCAAGTAGATTCACTAGAAACTATGTACCCCTTATCTTAAATCATTGTAGATCTAATTATGAGTTGCATGACCCTAACAGAGTTTTATGTTCTGACTATAATAGACTTTATCCTATTATCTGTAATCTTGACTCTCTGCCTCTATTAAAGCAATCGATTTTATCTTTTCTATTACATAATTAGATCCTATTAACACTAATATTTTACACATAGTTATTTTACATTATATTCATTTCCTCGTTCCTGTTCTTTTTTTTATATCGCGTCTATATCTTCTCGCGAATCGAGCCGTACGATACACGGCAGCGCCCCTAGGTCGGTTGGGCGGGAGGTGTGGCCGTGGGTCCCGTTCGAAAAAAAAAAAAAATAAAAAAAAAATAACAATCACAGAAAAGGCTCGATCGATAATTAATAGCTCTAAGCCTAATAGTGCAGTATATGCACTTAATAAAGTGCAGATAAGAAAGTTTGATCACAAGTCAATTAAAACAATACTTGTCGGTTACGAACCAAATGTGTACAAAAGGTGGAATGGGAAATCGAAAATTTTATGACAGCTAGGGATGTTGAGGTGGACGATATAAACATGTTCAAAGTTGGTACATGAAGAAGAGTCGAAGTTCAACTTCTTTTAAGAAAGATTATGTAGAGTCAGATTTTCCAATGGTAGAAAATGATGAATCTGTTGATTCTAGAATAAGTGTACAACTTAGGGAAAATTCCACATGTCTAAAGAATGCCGATCCAGTTTTAGAAACTGATGATGAAATAAATGATAACAAAAGTAAGCAAGAAATCAGACGCAGTGAAAGAAATAAAGGTAAACCTAATCTATCATATAGATTTTTAGAAAAATGTCTAATGAATACTCAAGTCTGTTTAAATGATATTACCAGTACATTTGATGAAATTGAATTTCGTGATGACAGATCTTTTTGGGAAAAAGCCATACAAGATGAACTTGGTTCACATTTGGAAAATAAAACATAGAGTTTGGTGCAGAAGCCTAATAATAAAAACATAGTATATTGTAAATGGGTTTTTAGTATTAAACAAGATGAGTTTGGAAACTTAGTAAAGTATAAAGCAAGGCTAGTAGCACGAGGTTTTACACAAGAATATATGACTGATTATGATGAGACATTTGCACCAGTTGCATGAATTTCCAGTTTTCTGTTTTTGTTGGGTCTTTCAACTCAATACAATTTACAAGTCATATGGATGTGAAAAGAGCATTCTTGAATGGAACACTAAAAGATAAAATCTACATGAAGGTTCGGTTGCTATTTATGGCCTTAAACAAGCTGCAAGATGCCGGTTTGAAGTTTTTGAAAATGTGCTAAAATATGTTGGATTTGAAAATCTAAAAGTTGATCGTTGTATATATATTTTAGATAAAGGAAATTTCTTAGATAATATCTATTAGTGGACGATGTAATAATTGCAACTAGTAAATATGAAACTATGTGTAAATTTAAATGACTGATTTGAAAGAAGTTCGATATTTTATCGGAATTAAAATTGATAGAAATAAAAGTTAGATATGTCTCAGTCAATCTACATATGTAAAGAATGTGCTGAGAAAGATTAATATGAAAGACTGCAATGCAAATAGTACACCTCTTCCAAGCAAACTAAACTATGAGCCTCTTCAATCTGTAGAATCATGTGAGGCACCACCACCACCAACTATGAGGCTCTTCAATCTGTAGAATCATGTGAGGCACCATGTTGAAACTTGATTTGTTGTTTGATGTACATCATGTTATGTACTCGCCCAGACTTAAGTACATCAATAAATTTTAAGTCGATATATAAAAGGAACGGTTGATTTGAGATTGAAATATGAGAAAAATGTACAGTTTAGTAACAGATTCTGATTGGGCACGAAATGAGACTACTGTACTACTGCTTAACGGCCATTGTTTTTTCTCTGCCAGGCCAAACTTTTCCATCTTGTACTGCATGTCCCAGGAAGTGGATTTTGTTTACAAGGAAATGACATTTCTCCCACTTTTACGTAAGCCGAACTTCGCTGATTCAAATAGCACCAACTTTAGTTTCTTAATACATTTGTCATTCGTCTGTTCATATATCATAATGGTCTAACGATTCCTTCTTTTAACCAGTCATCGACTTCTTTTTTAACGGCTTCGGCTTCAACTGGAGGATGTCGACTTGGTTGATGGCGAAATCTTCTTATCCGGCACAACTCTTAGCTGAACAGGTGACTCTGCGTCGCGGTTGGATGATATTCGTCTATCAACTTCCGTATCATAGGTGCAAAATGGGGAGGAGCGTTCACATTACTTTCAGTGCAACAATAATCATGAATACTTATCTGGTTAATGTTAGCTACCTCAGGACAAGCTGACAACGACGTAAACGTAAGCACATTAGCATCCAGTGTAAATTGAAACTTCGATAGAAATAAATCGTATCCAAGGAGAGCATCATCTTCCATTTTTTCATCCGCTACCACGGTGAAGTTTTGAACAGTCTCCATATCGTCTATTTGAACAGCTCCAGCGAAAACTCCCAGCGGAATCGTGCCCGCCTTGCCCTAGCCACGCAACAAAGAACGACATTGGCTTAGCACAACATCTTTTAGCCTCATGTAAACAGAGTGCTTCACTTTAACACCCGTGTCAACCAGGCACGCAACTTCAATACCATTAAGTATAATGTTCTTCAGCCGTTTGGAATCCTTTACCAATTGCACCGATTTCACTGACTGCGGGCAACTTGTTGATATATGACCCACAGCACCACACTTAAAGCACTTCGTTCCAGCATTGCAATCTTTCTTCATGTGTTCAGACGATCCACAATGATAGCAACGAGCCGTATTTTTACTGTTGTTATAATGCTGCTGCTAATCGCTGCTGTAAATCTGTTTTTTTGTCTTGCTTTCTAATTCCAAATTTGCATACCGCTCTTTAAGTTCCTCATATGTACAAATTATAAATTTGTATTCGTTTTTGATGCGTAGTCCATTCACAACATAACGTATTACAGACTTGTGTTCAATTTGGCCCAGCGCGGCCATTTTCTTCATCTGCAAGACGTATTCATGGAAACTCTCCGTTTGCAATTTTTTCCTATTTGCCAGTTTCTCGTGTACTTCTGCACTTCAAAATTTTCGTTTAAACTAAGTTAAAAGTGCTGTTTTCAATTCTTCATACGCATATTTTTGCATCTCGTTTAGCCCATACGCATCAGCATTCAACTCGAAGTTCTCAATCCAATTTTCGACAGTCACCGACTCGCCGTCAAAATCTGCCACAACTTTACCGAAGCCCTCCAATGAGACTAATCCACTTCATCAGCTTGAATTTTCAAACTCAGCAGCTGAAATATTTGTTGTAATTGTACTTGACTTTCCATCACCGCTTCTTCTTTTTTCTCTTATGGTTGTCTTTGTGTATTTATTTGTCGCCCCGTTTTTGGTTTTTCACCTTTTGGTGTTTCACCGTAATTTTTTGGTGTTTCTTTCGTACCTCTCCTTCGTGCAGCTGCTTCCGAACCTGACGCACTTCGCATTTGTCTCTATGTTTCACCGTTACCTTTCTTCGAAGCCAAACATATACAAGTTATTTTTGGTCCTACTGTCCAGAGGTCCTTCCGATGGGTGGCTCCGGCAGATAGGTGTCCACGTAGGTAATTGATCCCTTGGTCCTGATGTTACTCAGGCGGAATGTCTTCTTACGTAGATTATGGTGGAGGGCGTGACTTTGCCCCCTTTGCTGGACACTGGCCTTCGGGCTCAGCGCGGATAAATTATGTCAAATGCAATTTGTTTTACTGCAGAAGCCGGAGTAGCTTGTTCTTTATTTATAAAGTGCTAGCTTAGAACTGAATACAAAAGTGTGGAAAAATGTGAATCTACCCTAGCTTTAATGCATCACGCCATAAACCCATGGTCGGCAATCCGATTCAGCATTTATGCAGCGCATTTCGATACCCCGGAAGATGGGTATCCAATTGCCACTGCTGACCGTTCTTAGCGCAGAGCGCTGAACTCAGTTGGGGCGCGTCAGCATTATTTATCTGGAGCCACTTAGTTGCTAGGGTAATTTTTACGTAAACTTATGCTCTGTTAGTTGTTAACTACTCCCCCCTTCAGATTATGACCGTCCTCGGTTATATTGAGTTTATAGATGGTTTGTTGTATTTCGATGGAGGCTCGCCTTTTCCTTAATGCCAAAAAAAGGATGAGTGAACCAATCAGAGCAACGTTCAGGATCACTCCAGCCGCGAACCAAAGTTTAGGGGAGCCCGCGGCGTCAACCTCGTCCTTGAACCCTTGGATAAAGCGCAGATTGTCGTTGTTCATGCGGTGTAGCAAGGGCATGCTCAATATCGGGTCATGGCCGACGATGTTCAGTAGTGGTGATCTTGCTACGCCAGGCTGCTTATCTAATGTTTCTTGAAAATTTATGAACTCCGATCCGTTGACGGTAGCTGACCGCTCGAAGGTTATTAGGTGCGTTCCTTTGACGAGAACCTCTGGGCCGCCGTCCGTGCTGACGCGGGCTGTCGCTTCGTTAATGACAACGATGCCGTCATCTATAGGCATTACTGTTCTCAGGTGGCTGGGTTGAGTGTAGCAGTGGTCCGAGATTCCCGCATGGAGCGAGCGGGCGCAGGTTTCGCGTCGCGACCGCTCATAGAAGGTGTTGTGCGTTGTTTCCGTGCACTCTGTGACCGCAAAAGTGCCTTCTTCACATTCCGCCAAAATGTCTTCGTCGAGCCGTAGGATTATGAGGACTTTTTTACATCTGACCTTAACTCTGGGGTAGGCTATTAGTATATGGATAATATTATCGGACTGGAGAACTCTAATTTTAGCTGCTTCCAATAAACTAACTTTTGGAGTGTCTTGTTCAATTAGTGATTTCAGATCGGCATGACTAAGGATAGTGGGATTTATTATATCAGCCTTAGCCAATGTTATGATTAGAATTAAATTTTGTATCTCTGTCGTCAGCATTCTATTTCTCGCTAGTAGTTCTTCATACAGGTGCGGGGTGTCAACCAAATTGTTATTCCGTGCCTTAATAATTTTATTAATGGTGTCGGTCAGTTTGTTTATCTGTTTTTGAGTCTCTGAATTTATGTTAATCTGCCTGGTGTTTGAGTCCACTAGCTGAGCTTCTGTCATCTTGACTTTTAGGAAATCTGAGGCATTAGGAGTTCCTGCAACTACCCTAAGAGCTGTACCTAAGAAGTCTAAACTCTTCGTAATTCGGTGGTGTATTTTTAGAACGGACAACAAGTTTCTCAAATGATCTGTATCAACGTCTAGTAATTTGCGCATATGCGACTGCGGAAAAGACTCGGACAATTTTTCTGTCTCATCTACCATACTAATAAGTTCCGAAAGGTTGCTCGAGTGCCTCAAGCAGTCACGTTGTTCAAACACCAGTACATCTCCATCTGCGACGGAAATGTATTTGGCGTGAGAAAAATTTGTAATCCGCGCAGTTGCCACTGCCAGGGCGGTGAGCGTTATGAAAGCGAACCTGCAATCCAAACGTAGACGGTTACATCAAATCAGGCAATAGCCGATCTATTCGCCAAGTTTCAAACAACATATTCAACTTTACCTCATTCCGAACAGCCATACTCTTATGCGGTATCTAAGTCGAATCTAATATTTTGCCCCACTATAAACGAAAGCTCACTGCTTAACGATCTTCAGCGTGTTAAACCGGTCTACTCGCCAGGTCCCGATGGAATGAAAGCAATTACAGAGGAATCTCTAAATTGTCGGCTATCCCAAAACTTTTCGAAAATGTTAACACTTCTCATTTGCAGCACCTTTGTAGATCAATCATATCACCATGTCAACACGGTTTTATG
Organism: Drosophila mauritiana; assembly: GCF_004382145.1. Taxonomy (NCBI): domain Eukaryota; kingdom Metazoa; phylum Arthropoda; class Insecta; order Diptera; family Drosophilidae; genus Drosophila; species Drosophila mauritiana. The sequence goes on from NW_022881582.1 coordinate 329,378, forward strand.
AAACGCAGATCTACAACCACTAACCTCTTGGAGCTAACTTCTTACGTAATACAGGGTTTCAAAAATAATCTTCAAACAGATGTCTTCTACACTGATTTTAGTAAAGCATTTGACTCTGTTAATCATTACCATCTTATAAGAAAACTTGATCTTATAGGTTTCCCTGTTGATCTTCTAAATTGGATTTCAAGCTATCTGAATGGCAGGACACAACAAGTCCTCTTTAAAAATTCTTTATCTTCTATTCGCCGAGTCACATTCGGTGTCCCACAACGGAGCCATCTTGGTCCGCTTCTTTTTACCTTATTCATTAACGACTCCCCTTAATAATAAAACATTCGCGTGTACTTATGTACGCAGACGATGTAAAAATATTGCCTCCAGTACAAGGACACTTCTTGCCATTTGGACTTACAATCCGATCTAGACCGATTTCCAATAGACTTAAATGGCTCCAAGTGTAAAGTTATGACCTTTTGTCGTGCCAACCCAATACGCACGACTTACACTCTAAGTGGGTGCTCTCTGGACAGAATAACACGAGTTGATCTTGGTGTTCTTCTGGTCCCAAAACTAAAATTTTCTGACCATATTTCGTCTATTGTCAATAAGGCCAGGGGTGTGCTTGGTTTTATAAAAAGGTGGTCTAAGGAATTTGATGACCCTCACTTGACTAAAACCTTATTTATTTCGTTAGTTCGTCCGATTCTCGAGTACGGATCACCTGTTTGGAGTCCACAATACGCAGTCCACTCGGACCGCATTGAATCGGTCCAAAAAAACTTCTTACTTTTTGCCTTGCGGCGCCTAAATTGGGATGCAAACCATATATTACCTCCTTATTCCAGTAGACTACTTTTAATTAAGTTACCATCCCTAGCTAACCGTAGAACTATGCTTGGAACAGTCTTTATTTGTAAGCTTATTCGTGGGGATGTTGAGAGTCCCGACTTGATAAGTCGGCTTAACTTCTCGGTTCCAAGTAGATTCACTAGAAACTATGTACCCCTTATCTTAAATCATTGTAGATCTAATTATGAGTTGCATGACCCTAACAGAGTTTTATGTTCTGACTATAATAGACTTTATCCTATTATCTGTAATCTTGACTCTCTGCCTCTATTAAAGCAATCGATTTTATCTTTTCTATTACATAATTAGATCCTATTAACACTAATATTTTACACATAGTTATTTTACATTATATTCATTTCCTCGTTCCTGTTCTTTTTTTTATATCGCGTCTATATCTTCTCGCGAATCGAGCCGTACGATACACGGCAGCGCCCCTAGGTCGGTTGGGCGGGAGGTGTGGCCGTGGGTCCCGTTCGAAAAAAAAAAAAAATAAAAAAAAAATAACAATCACAGAAAAGGCTCGATCGATAATTAATAGCTCTAAGCCTAATAGTGCAGTATATGCACTTAATAAAGTGCAGATAAGAAAGTTTGATCACAAGTCAATTAAAACAATACTTGTCGGTTACGAACCAAATGTGTACAAAAGGTGGAATGGGAAATCGAAAATTTTATGACAGCTAGGGATGTTGAGGTGGACGATATAAACATGTTCAAAGTTGGTACATGAAGAAGAGTCGAAGTTCAACTTCTTTTAAGAAAGATTATGTAGAGTCAGATTTTCCAATGGTAGAAAATGATGAATCTGTTGATTCTAGAATAAGTGTACAACTTAGGGAAAATTCCACATGTCTAAAGAATGCCGATCCAGTTTTAGAAACTGATGATGAAATAAATGATAACAAAAGTAAGCAAGAAATCAGACGCAGTGAAAGAAATAAAGGTAAACCTAATCTATCATATAGATTTTTAGAAAAATGTCTAATGAATACTCAAGTCTGTTTAAATGATATTACCAGTACATTTGATGAAATTGAATTTCGTGATGACAGATCTTTTTGGGAAAAAGCCATACAAGATGAACTTGGTTCACATTTGGAAAATAAAACATAGAGTTTGGTGCAGAAGCCTAATAATAAAAACATAGTATATTGTAAATGGGTTTTTAGTATTAAACAAGATGAGTTTGGAAACTTAGTAAAGTATAAAGCAAGGCTAGTAGCACGAGGTTTTACACAAGAATATATGACTGATTATGATGAGACATTTGCACCAGTTGCATGAATTTCCAGTTTTCTGTTTTTGTTGGGTCTTTCAACTCAATACAATTTACAAGTCATATGGATGTGAAAAGAGCATTCTTGAATGGAACACTAAAAGATAAAATCTACATGAAGGTTCGGTTGCTATTTATGGCCTTAAACAAGCTGCAAGATGCCGGTTTGAAGTTTTTGAAAATGTGCTAAAATATGTTGGATTTGAAAATCTAAAAGTTGATCGTTGTATATATATTTTAGATAAAGGAAATTTCTTAGATAATATCTATTAGTGGACGATGTAATAATTGCAACTAGTAAATATGAAACTATGTGTAAATTTAAATGACTGATTTGAAAGAAGTTCGATATTTTATCGGAATTAAAATTGATAGAAATAAAATGTCTCAGTCAATCTGCATATATAAAGAATGTGTTGAGAAAGTTTAATATGGAAGACTGCAATGCAAATAGTACACCTCTTCCAAGCAAACTAAACTATGAGCCTCTTCAATCTGTAGAATCATGTGAGGCACCACCACCACCAACTATGAGGCTCTTCAATCTATAGAATCATGTGAGGCACCATGTAGAAACTTGATTGGTTGTTTGATATACATCATGTTATGTACTCGCCCAGACTTAAGTACATCAATAAATTTTAAGTCGATATATAAAAGGAACGGTTGATTTGAGATTGAAATATGAGAAAAATGTACAGTTTAGTAATATTCTTATTGCATATGCTGATTCTGATTGGGCACGAAATGAGACTACTGTACTACTGCTTAACGGCCATTGTTTTTTCTCTGCCAGGCCAAACTTTTCCATCTTGTACTGCATGTCCCAGGAAGTGGATTTTGTTTACAAGGAAATGACATTTCTCCCACTTTTACGTAAGCCGAACTTCGCTGATTCAAATAGCACCAACTTTAGTTTCTTAATACATTTGTCATTCGTCTGTTCATATATCATAATGGTCTAACGATTCCTTCTTTTAACCAGTCATCGACTTCTTTTTTAACGGCTTCGGCTTCAACTGGAGGATGTCGACTTGGTTGATGGCGAAATCTTCTTATCCGGCACAACTCTTAGCTGAACATGTACGCAGACGATGTAAAAATATTGCCTCCAGTACAAGGACACTTCTTGCCATTTGGACTTACAATCCGATCTAGACCGATTTCCAATAGACTTAAATGGCTCCAAGTGTAAAGTTATGACCTTTTGTCGTGCCAACCCAATACGCACGACTTACACTCTAAGTGGGTGCTCTCTGGACAGAATAACACGAGTTGATCTTGGTGTTCTTCTGGTCCCAAAACTAAAATTTTCTGACCATATTTCGTCTATTGTCAATAAGGCCAGGGGTGTGCTTGGTTTTATAAAAAGGTGGTCTAAGGAATTTGATGACCCTCACTTGACTAAAACCTTATTTATTTCGTTAGTTCGTCCGATTCTCGAGTACGGATCACCTGTTTGGAGTCCACAATACGCAGTCCACTCGGACCGCATTGAATCGGTCCAAAAAAACTTCTTACTTTTTGCCTTGCGGCGCCTAAATTGGGATGCAAACCATATATTACCTCCTTATTCCAGTAGACTACTTTTAATTAAGTTACCATCCCTAGCTAACCGTAGAACTATGCTTGGAACAGTCTTTATTTGTAAGCTTATTCGTGGGGATGTTGAGAGTCCCGACTTGATAAGTCGGCTTAACTTCTCGGTTCCAAGTAGATTCACTAGAAACTATGTACCCCTTATCTTAAATCATTGTAGATCTAATTATGAGTTGCATGACCCTAACAGAGTTTTATGTTCTGACTATAATAGACTTTATCCTATTATCTGTAATCTTGACTCTCTGCCTCTATTAAAGCAATCGATTTTATCTTTTCTATTACATAATTAGATCCTATTAACACTAATATTTTACACATAGTTATTTTACATTATATTCATTTCCTCGTTCCTGTTCTTTTTTTTATATCGCGTCTATATCTTCTCGCGAATCGAGCCGTACGATACACGGCAGCGCCCCTAGGTCGGTTGGGCGGGAGGTGTGGCCGTGGGTCCCGTTCGAAAAAAAAAAAAAATAAAAAAAAAATAACAATCACAGAAAAGGCTCGATCGATAATTAATAGCTCTAAGCCTAATAGTGCAGTATATGCACTTAATAAAGTGCAGATAAGAAAGTTTGATCACAAGTCAATTAAAACAATACTTGTCGGTTACGAACCAAATGTGTACAAAAGGTGGAATGGGAAATCGAAAATTTTATGACAGCTAGGGATGTTGAGGTGGACGATATAAACATGTTCAAAGTTGGTACATGAAGAAGAGTCGAAGTTCAACTTCTTTTAAGAAAGATTATGTAGAGTCAGATTTTCCAATGGTAGAAAATGATGAATCTGTTGATTCTAGAATAAGTGTACAACTTAGGGAAAATTCCACATGTCTAAAGAATGCCGATCCAGTTTTAGAAACTGATGATGAAATAAATGATAACAAAAGTAAGCAAGAAATCAGACGCAGTGAAAGAAATAAAGGTAAACCTAATCTATCATATAGATTTTTAGAAAAATGTCTAATGAATACTCAAGTCTGTTTAAATGATATTACCAGTACATTTGATGAAATTGAATTTCGTGATGACAGATATTGCATATGCTGATTCTGATTGGGCACGAAATGAGACTACTGTACTACTGCTTAACGGCCATTGTTTTTTCTCTGCCAGGCCAAACTTTTCCATCTTGTACTGCATGTCCCAGGAAGTGGATTTTGTTTACAAGGAAATGACATTTCTCCCACTTTTACGTAAGCCGAACTTCGCTGATTCAAATAGCACCAACTTTAGTTTCTTAATACATTTGTCATTCGTCTGTTCATATATCATAATGGTCTAACGATTCCTTCTTTTAACCAGTCATCGACTTCTTTTTTAACGGCTTCGGCTTCAACTGGAGGATGTCGACTTGGTTGATGGCGAAATCTTCTTATCCGGCACAACTCTTAGCTGAACAGGTGACTCTGCGTCGCGGTTGGATGATATTCGTCTATCAACTTCCGTATCATAGGTGCAAAATGGGGAGGAGCGTTCACATTACTTTCAGTGCAACAATAATCATGAATACTTATCTGGTTAATGTTAGCTACCTCAGGACAAGCTGACAACGACGTAAACGTAAGCCCATTAGCATCCAGTGTAAATTGAAACTTCGATAGAAATAAATCGTATCCAAGGAGACCATCATCTTCCATTTTTTCATCCGCTACCACGGTGAAGTTTTGAACAGTCTCCATATCGTCTATTTGAACAGCTCCAGCGAAAACTCCCAGCGGAAACGTGCCCGCCTTGCCCTAGCCACGCAACAAAGAACGACATTGGCTTAGCACAACATCTTTTAGCCTCATGTAAACAGAGTGCTTCACTTTAACACCCGTGTCAACCAGGCACGCAACTTCAATACCATTAAGTATAATGTTCTTCAGCCGTTTGGAATCCTTTACCAATTGCACCGATTTCACTGACTGCGGGCAACTTGTTGATATATGACCCACAGCACCACACTTAAAGCACTTCGTTCCAGCATTGCAATCTTTCTTCATGTGTTCAGACGATCCACAATGATAGCAACGAGCCGTATTTTTACTGTTGTTATAATGCTGCTGCTAATCGCTGCTGTAAATCTGTTTTTTTGTCTTGCTTTCTAATTCCAAATTTGCATACCGCTCTTTAAGTTCCTCATATGTACAAATTATAAATTTGTATTCGTTTTTGATGCGTAGTCCATTCACAACATAACGTATTACAGACTTGTGTTCAATTTGGCCCAGCGCGGCCATTTTCTTCATCTGCAGGACGTATTCATGGAAACTCTCCGTTTGCAATTTTTTCCTATTTGCCAGTTTCTCGTGTACTTCTGCACTTCAAAATTTTCGTTTAAACTCAGTTAAAAGTGCTGTTTTCAATTCTTCATACGCATATTTTTGCATCTCGTTTAGCCCATACGCATCAGCATTTAACTCGAAGTTCTCAATCCAATTTTCGACAGTCACCGACTCGCCGTCAAAATCTGCCACTAACTTTACCGAAGCCCTCCAATGAGACTAATCCACTTCATCAGCTTGAATTTTCAAACTCAGCAGCTGAAATATTTGTTGTAATTGTACTTGATTTTCCATCACCGCTTCTTCTGTTTTCTCTTATGGTTGTCTTCGTGTATTTATTTGTCGCCCCGTTTTTGGTTTTTCACCTTTTGGTGTTTCACTGTAATTTTTTGGTGTTTCTTTCGTACCTCTCCTTCGTGCAGCTGCTTCCGAACCTGACGCACTTCGCATTTGTCTCTATGTTTCACCGATACCTTTCTTCGAAGCCAAACATATACAAGTTATGTTTGGTCCTACTGTCCAGAGGTCCTTCCGATGGGTGGCTCCGGCAGATAGGTGTCCACGTAGGTAATTGATCCCTTGGTCCTGATGTTACTCAGGCGGAATGTCTTCTTACGTAGATTATGGTGGAGGGCGTGACTTTGCCCCCTTTGCTGGACACTGGCCTTCGGGCTCAGCGCGGATAAATTATGTCAAATGCAATTTGTTTTACGGCAGAAGCCGGAGTAGCTTGTTCTTTATTTATAAAGTGCTAGCTTAGAACTGAATACAAAAGTGTGGAAAAATGTGAATCTACCCTAGCTTTAATGCATCACGCCATAAACCCATGGTCGGCAAGCCGACTCAGCATTTATGCAGCGCATTTCGATACCCCGGAAGATGGGTATCCAATTGCCACTGCTGACCGTTCTTAGCGCAGAGCGCTGAACTTAGCCACTTAGTTGCTAGGGTAATTTTTACGTAAACTTATGCTCTGTTAGAGCTTCAGATTATGACCGTCCTCGGTTATATTGAGTTTATCCATGGTTTGTTGTATTTCGATGGAGGCTCGCCTTTTACTTAATGCCAAAAAAAGGCATTGAGTGAACCAATCAGAGCAACGTTCAGGATCACTCCAGCCGCGAACCAAAGTTTAGGGGAGCCCGCGGCGTCAACCTCGTCCTTGAACCCTTGGATAAAGCGCAGATTGTCGTTGTTCATGCGGTGTAGCAAGGGCATGCTCAATATCGGGTCATGGCCGACGATGTTCAGTAGTGGTGATCTTGCTACGCCAGGCTGCTTATCTAATGTCTTTTGAAAATTTATGAACTCCGATCCGTTGACGGTAGCTGACCGCTCGAAGGTTATTAGGTGCGTTCCTTTGACGAGAACCTCTGGGCCGCCATCCGTGCTGACGCGGGCTGTCGCTTCGTTAATGACAACGATGCCGTCATCTATAGGCATTACTGTTCTCAGGTGGCTGGGTTGAGTGTAGCAGTGGTCCGAGATTCCCGCATGGAGCGAGCGGGCGGAGGTTTCGCGTCGCGACCACTCATAGAAGGTGTTGTGCGTTGTTTCCGTGCACTCTGTGACCGCAAAGGTGCCTTTTTCACATTCCGCCAAAATGTCTTCGTCGAGCCGTAGGATTATTTGATTATGTGATACCGGGTATATGAGGACTTTTTTACATCTGACCTTAACTCTGGGGTAGGCTATTAGTATATGGATAATATTATCGGACTGGAGAACTCTAATTTTAGCTGCTTCTAATAAACTAACTTTTGGAGTGTCTTGTTCAATTAGTGATTTCAGATCGGCATGACTAAGGATAGTGGGATTTATTATATCAGCCTTAGCCAATGTTATGGTTAGAATTAAATTTTGTATCTCTGTCGTCAGCATTCTATTTCTCGCTAGTAGTGCTTCATACAGGTGCGGGGTGTCAACCAAATTGTTATTCCGTGCCTTAATAATTTTATTAATGGTGTCGGTCAGTTTGTTTATCTGTTTTTGAGTCTCTGAATTTATGTTAATCTGTATCTGTATGGTATCAGTAAATTAAAAGTGGGGGAATTTATTTGAGGTTGTCCTTACGGACCACCCTCCCCTTAATAAGAACAGACGTTCCTAGGTCTGCCTGCACTTTTTGTTCTGTGCACAATGGGGTTAGCTTGTTTCCTAACCTTTTGTTGTTTTTAACAAAAACCTCTTCTCCTACCTCAAAAACACGGTTTCGCCTAGCTGGGTTACATCTTTCGATATTGATTTGCTGGGCCTTTATCAACCTGTCTTTAATGCCTAGGCAGCGATCATCGGAACCCGTGTGGAGGATCTCGATCGGTTTCTTCTGTGTGACAGAATGTATTGTTTTATTATATTCTATCGTTGCCCTCAAGATTAGCTCTACCGTATAGCTGACTTTTTTATCCAGCTTAAGACATCTGGCGATTTCTGTTAAGGTGCTGTGGAAACGTTCCACTTGAAGCGGGGCCGCGTTCACGATGTCTATGTGGTAATTGTTTTTAAGTAAAGAGGTGATCGTTTCCGAATTGAAGGCGGCCTCATTGTCGCAATATATTGTTCTGATCTTGGGGAACAAGTTTACGAGTTGAAGCAAGGGCCCTGTGACGTCCGTTATTGTTCTGGACAGCACTGGCTGCACTATTGCAAGCTTCGAGAATTTGTCAAAACATGTTAAGAATTGCTTCTTATCGGTTGAGAAGATATCAATGTGCAACATTTCGCCGGTGTAGCTTGGTATGGGTGTTTCCCCAAGCTCCTGTTTTTTGGGGGCCTATCATATTTGGCTTTGGTGCATATTTTGCCATTTGCAACCACCTCTTTTGCTAGGCCGCTTATTTTGGGGAAATAGTAATCGCGGAGGACTTGCTTGGTATTCTCCTGAGCCGCCCTGTGTGCACGATTGTGTTCTGTCGTGACAATCTCTAACTGCTCGTTTCTATTGGTAACGTCTATTACAATATTTTTACAATATCGAAACTGCGTAGCCGGGAAATGAGCAATTAAGTGTTGAAAACTTGCCAGGGTGGGTAGGTCGTAGTGTATTGCATTTACGACCTCGGGGTTCACGACTTCCTTCAGCATTTCCAAAATGGTGCTTTTGTCGGCGAAATTAATTAAGTGACGAGTTTTGCTACGAAACAACACCAAGCTTCGCTTTATTTGGAAACGTGCTTCTTCTATAACAATTTGGTTTCTGAAGCAGTTTACTGGTTGGTCTGTTGCATCGACCGTGTAGGTCAGTGACATTTTACTGTGAATAGTCGCAGCGTCCGACTGAGGCTCATCTTGTAAGGCATTAATGTTCTGCCTGGAAAGAGCGTCGGCTACATGGTTGTCCTTACCCGGCTTGTAGTGGATTTTTGCGTTATGATCATCAATATAGGCTTTCCATCTTTTTATTTTCGGATTTGGATTTCGATCGGACACCGCGAATGTCAACGGTTTATGGTCCGTATAAATATTAATATCGCGAGCGCCGTATAGGTAGTGTTGTAAGTATTGTAGTGTTGTAGTGTTAAGGGTCCTAGAGATCATTGTGATGGGTCTTTTGTCTTGCGATAGAACCGCACCGATACCATTCGCGGAAGCATCCGTTGTCAGGTCGAATGGCTTCCTGAAATCAGGGTATCTGAGAATTACATCCTCGGAAGCCAAGATATTTCTCAGCCTCTCGAATGCATCTCTCTGCAAGTCACCGAACTCAATAGGAGTCTTCTTAGACATGTGCTTGCTGACAGAACCATTTTCTCCTTTTATCGAGCTTGTTAAAGGCCTCGCGATCGCCGCGAAGTCTTTAACGAAACATCGGTAATAACTGGCTAGACCCAGAAATGATCTAAGCTCATACAGATTTGTAGGCTCTGGGTATTCCTTTATGGCCTTTACTTTTTCTGGGTCGGTTTTTGCACCTCAATTGGTGACAATAAATCCCAGATATTCAACGCTTTGCTTAAAAAAATGCGTCATTTCGTTGGATACCTTCATGTTGGCATCACACAGGCTTTTTAAGACCCAATCTATGTGCCTAACATGGTCGTCTTCATTTTCAGAAAAAATAATGACGTCATCTACGTAGACATAGCAGGATTTGCCAACTGTTCCCGTAAGACGTCGTCGATGGCTCTTTGGAAGATGCTTCCCGCGTTTTTCAACCCGAACGGTAATCGACAAAACTCGTACTTTCCGCCGTTTACCGAAAAAGATGTCTTCTCACGGTCATGCTCGGCCAAGTATATCTGGTGGTAGCCGGACTTTAAATCTAACGTTGTAAAGTACTTGGCTTTTCCTAAGGCGCTTATTTTTGTTCCCCAGCTCATCGTGACCTTTTTTGTCTAAAACCCATGTTGGATTGTTGTACGGTGACCTTGAGGTTCTAGTAATGCCTTTCTGCAGTAAGTCTGCGATTTCTCGCTTAACAAACTCAGATACACCCATGGGGTGCGGGTAAAATTTGGAATATACCGGCTTTTCGTCGCTTGTGCGAATTGTGGCAACAAAAGAAGTGTTAAACGGCAGTGCCTCGTTAGAGGCTGAAAATGCCTTAGATCTGTTTGCGATCATGCTTCAAAATTGATCTTTTACATGTTCTGGTACGGCGATGTCATTTACGTTAGTAAAATTTACATCGTCGCAATTATGATGCTGAAGCTTTTCAGAAACAGAACCATAATTTATCGTACCTTTTTCTGCGTCGAGTTTTGCTCCCACTTGAGCTAGTAGGTCAAATCCTATAATACCATCGAATGGTGTTAGCGCGTCTAAAAGAAAGAACTCAGATGTTTTTCCAAAAATGTTCATCAAACATTTCTGGTGAACTCTGTTAGAACCATGAATGGAACTAACTCTGAAAGGGGAATCGACCAGCATCAAATTTTTAAGCTCCTTTACGGGCTTGATGTAGTTCTTTGCCGCCCCTGTGTCGATTAAAATTTTTAGTTTCCTCCCTTGTAGCTGTCGTTCAATGAACGGCAGTCGGGAGCGCTCCCTAAAAAATTGATCTGATTATCAGACTCTTCGTCTATCTCGGTAACGGACGCTGCGGCCGCGCCTTTATATTAGCTGTCATTTTTTTCGTGAGCCTGTTGCATGGTGTGTTTCAATCTCTGACGCCTTTGACCGGTCATGCGGAGCCAAATCTCTTGTGGCCCCGAGCACTTTCGGCCTTGGTATTTGTAGGCTGACCGCTTTCCAATGAAGTCGATTGCTTAAATTGGGTCATGGTGGAGCCTAACTCCATAGGTTCAGGCGACTGATTACGGTAGTTGCCCGGGTTCTGTGCAGAACTATTTTGTTGCGGCCTATTTTGCTTTCTGTAGAAATGAGGGTTTTTCCCTTGGTCATTTTCGGCCCTGCTATGTTTTCCCTGCGGCTCCCTTGAGCGGTTTTGATTTTTTCGGTGCTCATAGAGGAGTGTCTTGTCCTCCAAAGCCTTTGCATATGTGGCAGCGAAGGTAGTGCGCTCTATGGTAGCCTCGGATTTCCTAGCCAAAGCTAAAGCTGAGGGAAAATCCTTGGGCTGCGCTGGCAAGACTATGGCCCTCAAGGGTTTTCTAAGGCCTGCAATAAATGCATGGAGAGCAACCTCTCTAACTTCATTATCATATTGAACAGAATAGCACTGTCCGGTTCGTGTATCATAACGATCTGGTTTGTTATCAACGTTAATCGTTTTTCTACGTCGTCGTAATACTGCATTAGGCTAAGTTCCCCTTGCCTAACTGTTTTAAGTCCCTGCCTAAGGACACGCAGCGACGTTTTGTCCGCGTAAGTGCAGTCTAATCGAGCAATAATGGCATCGAAATTTAAGACTGTGTTATGGGCAACTAGTACCCCTTTTGCCGACCCCTTGTTTTTATTTCTGATAATCGAAACGGCCTGATAATGCATCTCGTATGCGTCTACGGCTGATTGCCGCCATGACACATAGTCATCTTGTTCTCCCGTAAAATCCGGCATGGTTTTTACGATGTCGAGCTTGACTTCACATCGAATACTAGGGTCCGGTTTTATCCTTTCGAAAGCTTCTAGTTGTGGTGCTTCCGCGCACAAGCTTTTCATTTGCTGTTTCATCTCATCTAACTGTGTCTGGAATGCCTGTTTCAATCTAACTTCTTGCTGGGCTAAGGCCTGGCTAACGGCTCCAGCTATAATTGCTTCTAAATGAGCAGCATCCATGACTGCTGTGTTTTTTGTCGTACTAGGCCTTAGGAAAGCCTACGAAAGCCTTCTGATTCTAATTCCCACCCGTCGTCACTCTCGTATTCGACTTTGATATCTCTATGTGCCCAACTCATTCACCATTGGTTGGCACCGCGCAATTAAATTTTTTTCGAGCGCGAAAATATTTTATCGACAGAACTTCACGCAACACTACTTCTACTTTCAACGCCAGTCCGACTTATTCGCTTTTCCACAACTCTTGACTTATGCGCGTTCTTTTTGATTTCTCTATTTCAACTTCTTCTACTTGACTTCTTGTCGACGACTTCCCTCTATATTCACGATCTGCCACTTCTTCTTCGATCATTCCAGCCAACTGCTCTCCTGATTCTATCGACAGCTTCCTGCAGTGCTGCCACCTGTGCTACCGAACTGCCATCACTATGATTGTTTACATACCTGAAACTGCATAAGAACTAGCATCTGTCGTAAGTACAATTGGTAAATCAGCATTATAGTGAACTAACACCTGATCAGAAGTTATATGTTCTTTTATTTTGTTGTATGAGTGCTAAGTGTAGTATACACACATATCGGTTAATTACTGTACTGTAAAATCATAACTTAAAAGCACATTGTAGCACTCCGTTACAATGTGTACATATACAGTCAAGCCCTAGTGTGTGTGTAATACAAAGCTCCCACCTGTATATATATATTTGTAACGTAGATAAGCATCGATAATAAGCATAGATAAGCATCGCTAAGCTGCAGGCTACGCCGGCAGCGCTGCATCCCGACCTAGGCTAAGAAATCTTTGTATGCAGAGCTGGCAGTCAATTACGATTTGACTTCAAATGGAGCGGGACCTTCCCTGCTCCCTGAAACAGAAATAAAAATCGAATGGAGCGGGACCTTCCCTGCTCCTAAGAACTGAAATAGAAATAATATTATTTCAAAGGAATATTGCGTTTCAATGCAAGCGGCAACTACATGGCGACCGTGACAGGACACTGAAGCAAAAGGAAACCGCTTGTGATAATTTTCAACTTCAAAACGGCATTCGAGGCTTATCAACCAAGACGGCGGCAATTGCGGAGTAGCGGCGATCTGAGTGAGTAGAGTGTTAGTGTGATGGGTAAAAACAGGGGCGGAGTTCGGCATAAAGCAAAAAAGAGAAGCGTGGCTATTATATACGAACACTCCACCGCCCGAACGGTCGAAAGCTCAAAAACTACAAGCTGAGCTAGACCACTGTGTCGAATATCTCAAGAAATAAAACCTCACCACACCCACTCACTCAGAAAAACAAATAAAATCATTAACAATTAAAAAAACGCAAACTCCCCAGCCAAAAAGCCTGCCGGAATTGAAAAAAAGCTGGCCGAACGACTGCGAGGGACCACTGTTCGCACAAAATTGTGAATAAAGTGGCAGGCATTGCAGATCCGGCGACGTCCAGCTGACACAAGGAGGAGCTGCAGCCCAAAAAAAAAAATATATATATTTTTTTTTGTTGCCCTGCGTGGCACACCACCCTCGATGCACTGCGCTGCATATTAATATTAAACAAAATATTGTAACGGAACTTTTTCTGCCCGATGAGAGAATGGCCCGTAAAGCCATACAAAAATTAGGCAGGAAAATGTAACAATATATATATATATCAAAACAAAATATTTTTAAAAACCAAAACCAAAAAAAAAAATAAGAAAAAAAAATTATATCGTTCGTTTGGAACTGACAATAGTCAGACATAATAATAATAAAGAAGCGTTCTATAATTTGGATAAGATTTAAAAATTTAAGAGTAAAAAGATGAATGAATAAAGAAATACTTAAGGATTCATAAAAACATATAAAAAAAAACAAATAAATTTAAAAAAAAAAAATTAGAAACCCAAACAAAATGTATTTTGAATTTAGATGATCCAAAAATTTTTGTTTTAAAATCAGAAAACTAAAATGAAAAAATTATTGAAGAAAATCGAATGAGGGAACCTTTGTTCAATCTAAGATCGATACAGATCTTAAGTAAATTTCATACGTATATAACCGTATATGAGCTAGAAGAGGAATATAGGGAAACCTTCGACTTGTGCGCAGGTCAGTTATTACATTGCACTACAATAGAAAAGGCAAAGGTGTTAGCTTACCATATGTGAAAATAACTCAGGTAATAGAAGATAACATATTTTTAAGGCAGGCCACAATTCATAAAGTTCGGCTGCCAGATAAATCCATAATACTCTTTAAATGGACTGGCAAGAAATAAAAAACGAGCTAAAGAAATTAAAACGACTTTCGACAAGTCTTATAAATGCATGACACCAAATAGAGAAGTGCAACAAGACACTCTAAACAAACATGCACAGATATTGGTAAGATGCTTTAATGAAGCACGCCAATTAATTCACAGAGAAATAAAAAGACTAACAAAAAATCATTTATCCCAATCCGTAAAATTTCTAAACAGGTTCCGTGAGAACTTGTTAAACGTGAAGTACAGACATAACTTAAATATTACAATCCCAACGATTTTAAGCACACCTATAGTGGCTGAGATCGGTGAGGATATTGAAAGTGTAGGAGAATCGGAAATAGAAATAAAAGAAGAGGATCTCCACGATCTTTCAATTCCAGAGGTAATAACATTACCAGAATTACTTGAAGAAGAACTTTCAGATTCAAATACTTCGAGTATACAGGAAAAAGCCAAAATGACAGACTCTGCCGCAACATCAAGGGAATATGTGCGACAAATTTCGTCCACAATACCTGAGTTTGACGGCAAAAAGTTAAATTTAAATAGATTCATCACGGCTCTCCGGCTAACAGATCTGACAAAAGGAGATCAGGAGATGCTAGCGGTAGAGGTAATCAAAACAAAGATACTTGGTCCATTATCACACAAAGTTGAAAATGAAAAGACCATTATCGGTATAATAAATGTACTGATGCTTTTATTAAAGGCGAATCGCCCGATGTCATCAAAGCAAAAATGCTTAATACACAACATCGCGGCAAAACTGCAGCGCAATATACAACGGAGATAGAAAACCTACGTTGCTCGAAGCAGCCTATATAGATGATGGTTTAGATCCAAACAATGCAGACAAATTCGCTACAAAGGAAGCCATATCTGCAATGACTAAGAATTGCGGGCACGATAAGGTCAAAACCATATTGGAAGCTGGAAATTTCAACACAATGAATAGCGTGATTGAAAAATACATACACTGCTGTACAGAAATGACCGGCAATTCAAATAGTGTATTATTCTATAATAATAGAAGTCACTATCGAGGTAATAATTACCGAGGAAATTACCAAAACAGAGGTAATGGCCGAGGAAATTATAACTCATACAATAACAATTATAGAGGCCGAGGTGGTTACCATGGTGGAAACAGAGGACGAGGTGGTAACCAAAATTATAATAGAGGTGGAGGTTACTCAAGAGGTAACCAAAACCATAACGGAAAACGAACATGCCCCCTTGAGCGACAATCAACAGTAAAACTATACAAAATTAATATCAATTTAAGCATTTTTATACGATTAAAGAATATGAGTACCAATTCATGGGTAACTCTTTTAATAGATACAGGTGCAGAAATTTTCCTGCTTAAATGCAGAAACAATAATATTAACGATTTAAATCCAAAAAACCCAACAAATATATCAGGAATAGGGCAAGGGACAATTCCAGTCTCTAGGTACACTACATTTAGAAATGTGTATTGCTAATGCAGCAATACCATATGAATTCCATATCGTACCTGACCATTTTCCTATACCAGGGGATGGTATAATTGGCTTGGATTTCATTAAGAAATACAATTGTATTTTGGAATTCCACGACCAAGAAGATTGGTTCACTTTGAGGCCCAAAATTTTCAGGAACATTAACATTCCTATTATACATTCACTAGATAACGAAATAATTTTGCCAGCTAGATCAGAAGTGATTCGAAAGATTCAGCTAACATCTACTGACACACATGTCCTCATCCCCAACCAGGAATTGCAACCTGGCATAATAATAGCAAGTGCACTCGTAAACACTCAGAACGTCTTGATTCGAATTATAAATACAACTGAAAAAGACGCTATAGTTAGCAGCGCAAATATAAAGAGCGAATCATTGGATGATTATGATGTATACAATGCAAATATAGAAAATAGTGCCAAAGAACTTCAGAAGTATTAAAACTTCTTAAATTTCCATCGTTATTCAAAAGCGATTTAACAAAATTATGCACCGAATATAGCGATATTTTTGGTCTTGAAACAGAAACCATATCAGCTAATAACTTTTATAAGCAAAAATTGAGATTAAATGACAAAACTCCAGTCTATATCAAAAACTATAGAATGCCAGAAAGTCAAAAGCCAGAAATTCAAAGGCAAGTTGACAAATTAATAAAAGATGGCATTGTCGAACCATCTATTTCAGAATATAATAGCCCACTTCTCTTGGTACCCAAGAAATCACTGCCTAACTCGGCGGAAAAGAGATGGCGATTAGTAGTCGATTATCGCCTAATCAACAAGAAACTGCTAGCAGATAAATTCCCACTTCCAAGAATAGAAGATATTCTTGATCAATTAGGTAGAGCAAAGTATTTCTCGTGCTTAGACCTGATGTAAGGATTTCATCAAATAGAATTAGACGAAAGATCAAGAAATATAACATCATTCTCAACTTCAACAGGAGCATACCGCTAAACGCGATTACCATTTGGTTTAAAAATAGCCCCAAATTCTTTCCAAAGAATGATGACTCTTGCATTTTCAGGCTTAACGCCTTCGCAAGCATTTCTGTATATGGATAATTTAGTAGTCATAGGCTGTTCTGAAAAGCACATGCTTAAAAATCTAACCGACGTTTTCAAATTATGTAGGCAACATAATTTAAAACTACATCCAGAAAAATGCACTTTCTTTATGAAAGAGGTTACTTATTTAGGTCACAAGTGTACTGACAAAGGTATATTGCCAGATGACTCTAAATATGAGGTAATACAAAATTACCCCCAACCTATAAACGCAGACGAAGCTAGACGATTCGTGGCATTTTGCAATTATTACAGAAGATTTATTAAGAACTTTTCGGAGAAATCACGCCACTAAACGAGGCTTTGTAAAAAGAATGTTCCATTTGAATGGACAAGCGAATGCAAAGATGCATTCGAATATCTCAAAAGGGAATTAATGAAGCCAACACTTCTTCAGTACCCAGATTTCAGCAAACAATTTTGCATAACCACAGATGCTAGTAAACAAGCATGTGGAGCGGTATTATATGGTATAATAAGTCCACTACAGAGCAAGAGCTAGCAGCTATTCACTGGGCAATAAATCACTTCAGACCATACGTATATGGTAGACATTTCTTAGTACAAAGTGACCATAGGCCACTATCATATCTTTTTTCGATGAGAAACCCCAGTTCAAAATTAACCAGAATGAAACTAGACTTGGAGGAGTTTGAATTCACTGTAGAATACAGTGAGGTATCAAGGGGAAAGATAATCATGTTGCAGACGCTTTGTCCCGAATAACCATCGGAGAACTTAAAGCAATGATTAGACAGATACTAAAGGTCACAACAAGATCTACAACAAGACAGAAAATACCTGCGCAGGTGAAAAATTGCATGAAACAAATAAGAAAGAAAATATAAAAATGCCCAATATCTATCAGGTAATCAATAACATTGATGCCAAAAAATATGTTATACTCAAAATAGACAAACATAAGTGCTTGTTAAAAAGAGGAAAACACATTATAACACGTTTTGATATGACTAATTTTTATTCTAATGAAATAATCGATTTAGATCAATTCTTTCAAAGGCTTAATGAAGAAGCAAGAATAAATAGCATCATTCAAACACAATTGTCACCAAGTGAACAAATCTTCGAATTTGTCACTATAAAGAATTTTAAAGAAAAGGGCAATAAAATACTAAAAAACTTAAAAATAGCGCTATTAAACAAGGTGACAAAGATAGTTAAAATTAAAAGGTTCAAATAAAAGCAATACTGTCTAAATATCATGATGATCCATCAGAAGGAGGCCATTCAGGAATTTCTAGAACCCTGAGGAAAATAAAAAACTATTATTATTGGCCACAAATGACAAAGGCAATAAGTAAATATGTTAAAACATGTTTAAAATGCCAACAAGCAAAGACAACCAAACATACTAAAACACCGTTGACAATAACAGAAACGCCAGCAACGGCATTTGATATAGTTTTGATAGATACCATTGGTCCACTGCCAAGATCAGAAAACGGAAATGAGTATGCTGTTACTATCATTTGCGATTTAACAAAATAATTGGTAACGGTACCTATTCCAAATAAAAGTGCAAGATCAGTTGCTAAGGCTATATTCGAAAATTTTATTCTAAATGAGTCCAATGAAAACAATCATAACGGACATGGGAACGGAATATAAAAACCAAATTATAGACGACCTGTGCAAATATATGAAGATAAAAAACATTACTTCAACAGCACACCATCACCAGACATTAGGAACAATAGAACGAAGTCACAGAACTTTCAACGAGTATGTTCGCTCATATACATATATCTGTTGACAAAACCGATTGGGATATATGGATACAATATTTTACTTATTGTTTCAACACAACACCATCGGTAGTTCATGAATATTGTCCATAGGAATTAGTATTTGGAAGATTACCAAGACAGTTCACAAATTTTAACAGGATAGACAGAATAGATCCTATTTACGACATGGATGACTATTCAAAAGAAGTTAAGCTAAGATTAGAAATAGCATATAGAAGAGCTAAAAATATGTTAAACAAGGCAAAAGCCGATAGAAAAATAAAATATGATAGAAATATTAGTAACTTTGAATTAAAAATAGGAGATAAAATATTACTTAAAAACGAAACGGGTCATAAACTTGAAAATAATTATTTAGGACCATATTTAGTTTCAGAAATAGGAGATAATGATAACATTACAATTATAGGAAATAAAAATAAAAAACAGATAGTCCATAAAAATAGGTTAAAAATTTTTAATTCCTAATACATTTTGTTTGGTTGGCCAACAACAAATAAAAGTCTAATAAAATCATTATAATACAAAACTATTTCTTTGCAAAATAAAACTATATTGAAATACAATCTATAATATATATTTCTTTACTTAGTCATTTCAAATACTAATATACAAATTAAAAAAAAAAAAAAAAAAAATTATATACTTGAAAATTACTTCATATTATAACGGTATTTTTCAAAAGGAGGGATATGTAGTATACACACATATCGGTTAATTAGTGTACTGTAAAATCATAACTTAAAAGCACATTGTAGCACTCCGTTACAATGTGTACATATACAGTCAAGCCAAAGACAATAGAATAACAAGATGCGTAACGGCCATACAAATTTTTGGCACGCGATTTTTTGGCCGTGGCTCTAGAGGTGGCTCCAGGCTCTCTTGAGTTTTTGTTCGAGAGAGAAAGAGCGGAGAGCGCTACAGCAAACAGCTCTTTTCTACGCATACAGTGATAGCATACAACTGTATGTGTGCACACGTATGCTCATGTATTGTAAATTTGACAAAATATGCCCTTCACCTTAGAAGTTCGTTGACTTTAAATCTATATTATTTTTTATCAATTGGCACCATGCGAAAAATTCTTGTTTTGCATTGCCTCAACGTTATTATTATTTAAATAAAGCTTAGAAATAGTAATAGACGAATCTATGTACATCACAAAATAAATTTCGAAAATGACTTTATATTAGAATACTTGTCATTAGGGTATTCAGCTTGCGGCGTGAGAAAAATTAATAAGGCAATGATTGTTGAGTGCTTGTGTCCGCACTTCGTGCCTGACGATATGACTTTTGCAACGAACTGTTTTCATATTTTTATTTATTTTATTAATTTTTATTTTCTACTACGTATTATTATTTTTTATGAAATATTATTATGAAATAATTTTATTTTTATTATTTATTAATAAAATTATTATTTTTATTATTTATTAATAAAATTATTATTTTTTTATGAAATTAAAAAATAATTATTATTTTTATGAAATATTTATTTCTCAATGTTATGTCTTCTTTTTGGAAAATTTATGTTTCAAATTACAGTAGTTATAATAATTTCCTTTGTATTTGCTTTAATTATTATTATAATAATTATTATAATAGTCAGGGAATTTTTATTTTATTTCATCATATTGCTACGAAATTGGCCACAACTCCAAATATGTAAATTCGTTTCTTCGATCAGAATTGATTTCGGCCCAAAAATCGTCTTCTAGAACAAGTACGCACACATATACGTGTTCTCGTCTCTTGTTTTTACTCACACAAGCAAGCAAATTCTATTTTTACATTTCTTACGCTCTCAGCGTGAGCGAGCGAAAAGAGAGCAAATTTGGCCTTCACCAAAAAAGTGGCTGCATGGTCAAGCCAAAGACACTAGAATAACAAGATGCGTAACGGCCATACCAAAGACACTAGAATAACAAGATGCGTAACGGCCATACATTCGTTTGGCACTATGCAGCCACTTTTTTGGTGAAGGCCAAATTTGCTCTCTTTCCGCTCGCTCACGTTGAGAGCGTAAGAAATATAAAAATAGAATTTGCTTGCTTGCGTGAGTAAAAACAAGAGACGAGAACGCGTATATGTGTGCGTGCTGTGCTAGAAGACGATTTTCGGGCCGAAATCAATTCTGATCGAAGAAACGAATTTACATATTTGGAGTTGTGGCCAATTTCGTAGCAATATGATGAAATAAAATAAAAATTCCCTGACTATTATAATAATTATTATAATAATAATTAAAGCAAATACAAAGGAAATTATTATAACTACTGTAATTTGAAACATAAATTTTCCAAAAAGAAGACATAACATTGAGAAATAAATATTTCATAAAAATAATAATTATTTTTTAATTTCATAAAAAAATAATAATTTAATTAATAAATAATAAAAATAATAATTTTATTAATAAATAATAAAAATAATAATATTTCATAATAATATTTCATAAAAAATAATAATACGTAGTAGAAAATAAAAATTAATAAAATAAATAAAAATATGAAAACAGTTCGTTGCAAAAGTCATATCGTCAGGCACGAAGTGCGGACACAAGCACTCAACAATCATTGCCTTATTAATTTTTCTCACGCCGCAAGCTGAATACCCTAATGACAAGAATTCTAATATAAAGTCATTTTCGAAATTTATTTTGTGATGTACATAGATTCGTCTATTACTATTTCTAAGCTTTATTTAAATAATAATAACGTTGAGGCAATGCAAAACAAGAATTTTTCGCATGGTGCCAATTGATAAAAAATAATATAGATTTAAAGTCAACGAACTTCTAAGGTAAAGGGCATATTTTGTCAAATTTACAATACATGAGCATACGTGTGCACACATACAGTTGTATCCTATCACTGTATGCGTAGAAAAGAGCTGTTTGCTGTAGCGCTCTCCGCTCTTTCTCTCTCGAACAAAAACTCAAGAGAGCCTGGAGCCACCTCTAGAGCCACGGCCAAAAAATCGCGTGCCAAAAATTTGTATGGCCGTTACGCATCTTGTTATTCTAGTGTCTTTGGCCATACATTCGTTTGGCACTATGCAGCCACTTTTTTGGTGAAGGCCAAATTTGCTCTCTTTCCGCTCGCTCACGTTGAGAGCGTAAGAAATATAAAAATAGAATTTGCTTGCTTGTGTGAGTAAAAACAAGAGACGAGAACGCGTATATGTGTGCGTGTTGTGCTAGAAGACGATTTTCGGGCCGAAATCAATTCTGATCGAAGAAACGAATTTACATATTTGGAGTTGTGGCCAATTTCGTAGCAATATGATGAAATAAAATAAAAATTCCCTGACTATTATAATAATTATTATAATAATAATTAAAGCAAATACAAAGGAAATTATTAAAACTACTGTAATTTGAAACATAAATTTTCCAAAAAGAAGACATAACATTGAGAAATAAATATTTCATAAAAATAATAATTATTTTTTAATTTCATAAAAAAATAATAATTTTATTAATAAATAATAAAAATAATAATATTTCATAATAATATTTCATAATAATATTTCATAAAAAATAATAATACGTAGTAGAAAATAAAAATTAATAAAATAAATAAAAATATGAAAACAGTTCGTTGCAAAAGTCATATCGTCAGGCACGAAGTGCGGACACAAGCACTCAACAATCATTGCCTTATTAATATTTCTCACGCCGCAAGCTGAATACCCTAATGACAAGTATTCTAATATAAAGTCATTTTCGAAATTTATTTTGTGATGTACATAGATTCGTCTATTACTATTTCTAAGCTTTATTTAAATAATAATAACGTTGAGGCAATGCAAAACAAGAATTTTTCGCATGGTGCCAATTGATAAAAAATAATATAGATTTAAAGTCAACGAACTTCTAAGGTGAAGGGCATATTTTGTCAAATTTACAATACATGAGCATACGTGTGCACACATACAGTTGTATGCTATCACTGTATGCGTAGAAAAGAGCTGTTTGCTGTAGCGTACTAAGGTGTTAATACAAATTGTGTGACATTTATTGGAAGTGGAATTAATCTTGCCATTTCGCAGCTGAACTTAGAAAAATAGCAATTTCAATACTGAAAATTATTTTATCTTCGTAGTTTAGTGTGTTTCTGAGATTTAAAGATTTGTTTGTTTTTCGTTAAATCTGTCTTATCAAAAATAAGTTTTGGAATAACATTAATTTTGGTAAGCAGTGTCCTTTCTATACTGTCAGTTATATGATTAAGTAATAAATCTATAGTATAATTGTTAGGTATTATAAGTTTATAATAAGACGGTCACACATAAGCTCATTAATGTCGTGAATTCTAGTGTCTTTGGTTCATGTAATGCCTGTATGACCTCCTTGAATTGGATCGTCACGATATGTAGACAGTATCGATTGTATCTCTTTTTCCGTTTTTATAATGGTCACCGGCTGGAGTAGCGCTACTCTTAATGATTTCAATTTTATATTGCCCATATTTTTGAAATTATCTATTGAAATGGTTTCAAAGATTTTTTCACTCGGTGCCAATTTGAGTTGGCTGATTTTTAGTATTCCGGCTCGCATTTCAAGCCTTTGGAAGAACTGACCTAAATCAAAAATTCCATTGGTATATAAATCGTCAACATCGCATTTCAAGCCTTTGGAAGAACTGACCTAAATCAAAAATTCCATTGGTATATAAATCGTCAACATCAATTCTTGCAATTACTTTATTTCCTCGTTTTAGTAAACAAATAGATTCAGTTATTCGCAAGGTCACTACTTTTCGTACTTCATCATTTGTTATGACTTTGTTTACGTTGGGCTTAGATACATTTTGGATACTTTGCCTAGGCAATAGTTCCTTATTTGTTACTGTACAGTTTTCTTGTCTACTTTGTTGCCTGGTAGTGACTTTCAGGACTAAAGAATGCCTGAGAGGGTTCTAATCCCGAGAATGATATAGTCATCATCCTCTGAAATGAATTTGGTGCTATTTTAAGACCAAATGGTAATCGCGTGCAGCGATATGAGCCATTGCTCGTTGAAAAGGATCTTATATTCCTAGAGTTTTCCCCAAGTTCTATTTGGTGGAAACCTGACATCAAGTCAAGGCACGAAAAGTATTTAGCTCGACCTAGTTGATCTAAAATGTCATCAATTCTAGGGAGTGGAAATTTTCAGAAAGTAGTTTTTTGTTTATTTGACGATAGTCAATTACTAATCACCATTTCTTCACTTGTGAATTTGGTAATGATTTTTTAGGAACTAGCAAGAGTGGGCTGTTATACTCAGATACAGACGGTTCGACGATTTTGTCGCTTCCTCAATATGGCTATGCGGGCTTCTGTAGTTTTATATATAAATGGGTTCATCATCTTTAAGTCTTAATGTTTGTTTATAAAAATTGTTTGTTGATATTGGTTCGGTTTCCAGTCCGAACACATCACTGTACTGTGTGCATAATTCTGTTAATTGATTTTTAAATTGGTCTGGAAAATTTTTCTTTAGTTTTGAAAGTATTTGTTCGCTTCTATTTCCAGTGTCGGTATTATGAATGTCATATTCTTTTAAATTTTCATATTGTATTTTATTTACTTTGACCACTTGGTCGAAATTAGTTGTATATAGAAGTCGAACGTATACATGTTTGGATGCTGCTATTGTATTTGCAACATAAATCCCATTGTGTATTTCTTGATTAGGAACAAATATGAAATCATTTACAACATTAATGTCTATTTTCCGAATAACTTGTGATCTGGCTTGCAGAAGAACTGTATTGTTGCCAGCACTATATGTTATCGGAACATATATTGGATAATTTAAATTTTGGGGTGTAATTATAAACCAGTCTTCACTTGGTTTCTTTATAAAATCAATGCCTATTATTCCATCACATGGTATTGCAAAATTTGGGTTTACCAAATGAAATTCATGTGGAATAATATATTTTGTTGATTGGAGTTCTATTGAGATTGTTCCTTGAGACTTTATCACACCTTGGCCTATGCCTTCGATGTTTATTATTTTTTCATTTTGAATTATGAAGTTATCAGAATTTACTTTAAAAAGTGAGATATCTGCACCAGTATCTACGAGAAATGTTAGTTTATTTTCAGTTGAATGATTATAGAAGGTAACGAATATATTAAGCTTATAATTGATGGAATGAACTTTTACATTTATTGGTTGTTTCCTAAAGGGTTCTGTTAGTTTTCCTACGTATTTTGCGCGATTCTCACACTGCTATTATTATTATTACCATGGTTGTAGTTTCCGCGGCCTCTCCCTTGGTTTTGGCCACGTCTACCTCCACGGTTATTATAGTTATTATTATTGTTGTTATTGCTGCCTCGGTTGTAATTGTTGTGGTAGTGATTTCTTCCACGATTATAACCCCGGGCGCCTCTATTATAATTATTTGCACCTCGTCGATAATAGAGTACAGTGTTACTTTGACCGGTTATCTCTGTGCAACTGTTTACAAATTTGGAGATGGCATCATTCATGTTTGTGAATGTGCCTGCTTGCATGATAAGTTTTACCTTATCAATGGAGCAATTCTGTGTCATTGCTTTTACAGCTGTTGTAGTGCTGTATTTATTCGCTAAGGATTGGCTGAGACCTTCACTTCAAGGGCCTTTGTCAGTTTCTCCACCTCTTGGGTGTATTGGTTAGCCGTTTTATTTCTCGGTTGTAGATTCAGAAGCTTGGCAGATATCACTTCTACCGATTCTCCTTTTACTGCACTTGACAGTTGGGTAATGATTGCAGCAATCGTCTGCTCATTACTTATAAGGTTTCTTACATGGCCTTTAAGTTTAGTTTTTATTAGGCTTATTGCTGTCGTTTCATGTGTGCTCTTTAAGCTATCTAGTCGACCTAGAGCATCCAAAAAACTTTGTAGATTTTCTGGTTTACCATCAAACTCTGGTATCAGAGATGTGGCTAGCCTGATAAATTCTATTAATGTCTGTGCCATTTCAGAAATTGTTATTGGTTCAGATTTAAATTCAATTCGGTCGTTTCCTTCTAGCGTTTCAATGTCACTATCGGACTCAGCGCCGCTTGATTGAACAGATTCGTCTAGTTCTTTGAACTGCTCTGTGTTGAATTCAACCAATTGACTTAGACTTTCTGGTACATCTATCAGAATATGCCTTCTTTTTCTGATATTATTTAATCTTGTGTTTAGGGATTTTATAACCCTTAAACATTTGTTATTATGTTCAGATTTGAGGTTATTTGCATATTTATTTACTAATGTAACTATATTATTATATTCTTCTACTAATATCTCTATATGATTTTTCAAAGTTTCGGATTTTATTACTGCGTCTCTATTGATACATTTATAAGACTTATCAAACCTGAAACGAAATTCGTCTATTCGTATAGCTATTTCGCTCCATTCCATTCTTGTCGTTAAAAAAAAAAGTTTTTAATAAGCTTTCTTCTAATCCATATTTTTATTTTTTTTTAATCTGGTCTAAACGGTTTGCCCTATTTATATAACGTTTACCAAAAAAAATTTTTCAGCTGAATATATATATATAGTGACGTATTCACGCCAACTCATCACGATATGCCACGCAGGCTGGCCAGCTCAGTTAATTGGATATTCGCGCCACCCAAACTGGGCCGCTCTTGTAAATAGATTCCCAAGCCTGACCTAGCCGTTTCGTCTGCTCTCTCTGAGGCTCTCCTCAACGTAAACATCCAAGAACATCCCAAGATTAAACTAACATAACATGATTTTATCAGTTGCTGATTTACCGTTTAAAGCTATTTTCTGCGTTATCTACGTGTCGGTCGTCTATTACTTCACTTCACAACCTTGGGAGATATTCCGTTTTTCCTATTCTTTATTTCTGTAACCCTTTGAGGCCCCTCCTCAATCTCACTCACATTCGAAATCAGTCTTAAGTTGAATGTTATACAGTAAAGTTCAATAAGTCTTAAACCGATATTTAATAAAACCAAAAACGAATTTATTCAGTGTTTCATTTATTTCGGAGTTGATCCTAGTTTAAATACGGATCATTTGTTCGATTTGGAAAATAAAAACTATTTAACTTTCAGCGTTGATCTTAGTAAATACGGATCATTTGTTCGGCTCAATTAAAAAACTATTTAACTGGCGCAGTCGGTAGGATAACTCAAAGATTGCTTGATGCGAAAATCTAAAATTTTTAATTCCTGTAATCTGTGTTATCCGCCAAAGAACTTACGTAGTGTTACTGTGAAAGTGAAGTGTTGGCCATTAATACGCCTACTCTTAAAAGATCAGTGAGACACATCTGTTTAAACAACAGTGAACTTCCAACATTTACCGGAGCTATAAATCCAAAAATTTTTTTCGTTACTCCGAACAAGTGATAAAACTAAATGTATTAAGGAATTACCAAATAAGTGAAAAATTAAAATCTAAGTGAAACAAAACATAAGGAAGTAAACCCAAATCAATCAGTTAAAAAAAAAAATCTTTAATACGAACTATTAAATAAGTGCATATAAAACAAAATTATATACACTCAAAGAAAATATATATCTAAATAAACTCTATCTAAGCTCAACAGAAAATAACAAAAGAAATAAATCTTAACGTGTTTTCAAGAGAGGAGAGTTATAGACTTCAAACGTAACATAAGTGAAAAATCAATAAGAGTGAATAAAATTTAAATTTTGTTTTGAATTTTGTACTCTAATAAAACAAAAAAAATGGCAGTAGCAGCACCAAGCCCAATAATGCTGTCCGACTCGAACATGATTCAAGTTGAACGACAAATAAATGGAGTCGAACACTTCAAGGGGGACCCACAGACCCTGTATACGTTCATCAGCCGCATCGATTTCATCCTGGCACTATATCAAACGACCGACGAACGGCAGAAGCTCACCATCTTCGGACACATTGAGCGCAACATCGCGGGAGATGTCATCCGCACACTAGGAGTTACGGACCTCACCACCTGGACGGAACTCAGGACTCATCTGATCCTAAACTACAAACCCCAGAGACCAAATCATCTACTATTGGAGGACTTCCGGAATACCCAATTCCGAGGTAACGTTCGTGAATTTTTAGAAGAAGCCGAACGTAGACGGCAGTTAGACTTAGAAAGCGACACTGCAGAAACTACCCTGTATAACCAACTAATACGATGTAGTATGTGCCTATGCAATATTAAGAACAATTAAATAAAATAGCATATTAACATATGGCAGCACTTGGTTGCTATGTTTATGTTTATGTCTATGCACGCAGTTAGACCCAGGGCGGATGTAACATGATCGCCCACTTGAAGGCCACAAAGTATAAGTGCATTGCCCACTTGAAGGCCAAAAAGTATAAGTGCATGGTCAGCATTCACACGCCGACCAAATGCATATTACATACGTACATACATAGCTCGCTCTCCCGATAAGCCTAGATATATAAGATATACATAAGAACGCCGCTCCGCCGCTGGCGTACCCGGCAGCGCAGCTACGCGGATTAGCCTAAGTCCAAATATATTCAAAACTGTAAAATCAGATACTCTGTAGACGTTGAGCTGGCAGAACCATTTCTGCCTACTCTAAAATCAAAAGAATAAATTGAATAAATATGAAGTCAGCCCGACGGCTGCATTCAACTCAAAACGGACTTGTGTTCTTAATTGGAGTTCATCATTACATGGCGACCGTGACAGGACCGTTATAAGTTGTAGCAGAAGCTAAAGGAAACCGCTTGTGATAATTTTCAACTTCCATCAACAAGCACTGAACGTGAGAGGATCAGCATGCCCGGCATTCGATGCTTATCCACCAAGACGGCGGCAATTTTGGAGAACAGCGATCTGAGTGAGTAGAGTGTTGGTGTGATGGGTAAAAACAGGGGCGGTGTTCAAAATAAAGCAAAAAAAGAGAATAGCGCACATAAAGTGGCTATTATATACATACACTCCACCGCCCCAATGGTCGAAAGCTCAAAAACTACAAGCTGAGCTAGACAACTGTGTCGAATATCTTAAGAAAAAAATCCCCACCACACCCGCTCACTCAGAAAAACAAATAAAATCGTTAACAATTAACAAAACTCCAACTCCCAATCCGAAAAGCCTGCCTGTTTTTAAAAAAAGATGCCCGAACGACTGCGAGGGACCACTTTTCACACCACATTGTGAAAATAAGTGCAGACATTGCAGCCCCAGCACATAACCCCTAAATGAGGACATCATCATCAACGTGGTGAACAGCCCGCTCACTACGTCATCGAGGGAGTGTCAGCGTGCCAACCCCGGCGACGTCCAGCTGACGCAAGGAGGGTCAGAGTGAAACAAGTAGGAGCTGAAAAATAAAATATATTTTTTTTTTGTTGTTGCCCTGCGTGGCACACCACCCTCTATGCACTGCGCTGCATATTAATATTACACAAAATATTGTAACAATGAGCGGAACTTTTTCTGCCCGATGAGAAGAATGGCCCGTAAAGCCATACACCAATTAGGCAGGAAAATGTAACAATATTTAAAAAAAAAAATCAAAACAACATATTTTTAAAGTAAAATAAACCAAAACCAAAAAAAAAAAAAAAATATATATACAAAAATGGGTTGGTTTGGATCTGACGATAGTCAGACAAAAGATAATACGGCCAATCAATAACTTAAAAATAGTCGACCATACAGAAGACATTCAGTCACTGTGGTTACTCCTTTTGATCTTGACGATGGTAACAGTCGCTCAGTTTATATTAACGCTATATGTTAAGCATAACAAGATAATAAAGAAGCGTTATATAAGCAGAGCAGAGAATAATTTGGATAAAATTTAAAAATAAAAAAAAAAAAAGATGAATGCATAAAGAAATACTTTAATAGTCATCTAATTAATTTACTTTAATATATATAAACATATATATGTTACATAAAAAAACACACCCAAAATGTATTTTGAATTAAGATGATCTAAAATTTTTATTTTTAATATCAGAAAACTAGAATGAGAAAAAAAAAAAAAGATTTTTGAAAAAACCCTTTTTTAGGAGAGGCCACAATTTATAAAGTTCGATTGCACAGATAAATCCATATTATTCTTTAAATGGACTGGCAAGAAATAAAAAACGAGCTTAAAGAAATTAAAACGACTTTCGACAAGTCTTATAAATGCATGACAGCAAATAGAGAAGTGCAACAAGACACTCTCAACAAGCATGCGCAGATATTGGTAAGATGCTTTAATGAAGCACGCCAATTAATTCACAGAGAAAGGAAAAGATTAACAAAAAATCATTTATCCCAAGCAGTAAAATTTCTAAACAGGTTCCGTGAGAACTTGTTAAACGTCAAGTACAGACATAACTTAAATATTACAATCCCAACGATTTTAAGCACACCGATAGTGGCTGAGATCGGTGAGGATATCGAAAGTGTAGGAGAATCGGAAATAGAAATAAAAGAAGAGGATCTCCACGATCTTGCAATTCCAGCGGTAATAACATTACCCGAATTACTTGAAGAAGAACTTTCAGATTCAAATACTTCAAGAATACAGGAAACAGCCAAAATGACAGACTCTGCCGCAACATCAAGGGAATATGTGCGACAAATTTCGTCCACAATACCTGAGTTTGTCGGCAAAAATTTAAACTTAAATAGATTCCTGATGGCCCTCCGGCTAATAGATCTGACAAAAGGAGATCAGGAGATGTTAGCGATAGAGGTAATCAAGACAAAGATACTTGGTCCATTATCATACAAAGTTGAAAATGAAAAGACCATTATCGGTATAATAAATGTATTAAAAGCATCAGTTAAATTCGAATCGCCCGATGTCATCAAAGCAAAAATGCTTAGTACACAACAGCGCGGCAAAACTGCAGCGCAATATACCACAGAGATAGAAAACCTACGTGGGTTGCTCGAAGCAGCCTATATAGATGATGGTTTAGATTCAAACAATGCAGACAAATTCGCTACAAAGGAAGCCATATCTGCAATGACCAAGAATTGTGGGCACGAGAAGCTCAAAACCATATTGGAAGCTGGAAATTTCAACACAATGAATAGCGTGATTGAAAAATACATACACTGCAGTACAGAAATGACCGGCAATTCAAATAGTGTATTATTCTATAATAATAGAGGACACTATCGAGGTAATAATTACCGAGGAAATTACCAAAACAGAGGTAATGGCCGAGGAAATAATAACTCATACAACTACAATTATAGAGGTCGAGGTGGTTACCATAGTGGAAACAGAGGACGAGGTGGTAACCAAAATTATAATAGAGGTGGAGGTTACTCAAGAGGTAACCAAAACCATAACTATAAAACAAGTCATACCCACAATGTCCGAAACATACAATCGGAAAACGAACATGCCCCCTTGAGCGACAATCTACAGTAAAATTATACAAAATTAATCTCAATTTAAGCATTTTTATACGATTAAAGAATATGAGTACCAATTCATGGGTAACTCTTTTAATAGATACAGGTGCAGAAATTTCCCTGCTTAAATGCAGAAACAATAATCTTAACGATTTAAATCCAAAAAACACAACAAATATATCAGGAATAGGGCAAGGGACAATTCAGCCTCTAGGTACACTACATTTAGAAATGTGTATTGCTAATGCAGCAATACCATATGAATTCCATATCGTACCTGACAATTTTCCTATACCAGGGGATGGTATAATTGGCTTGGATTTCATTAAGAAATACAATTGTATTTTGGAATTCCACGACCAAGAAGATTGGTTCACTTTGAGGCCCAAAAATATCAGGAACATAAACATTCCTATTATACATTCACTAGATAACGAAATAATTTTGCCAGCTAGATCAGAAGTGATTCGAAAGATTCAGCTAACATCTACTGACACACATGTCCTCATCCCCAACCAGGAATTGCAACCTGGCATAATAATAGCAAGTGCACTCGTAAACACTCAGAACGTCTTGATTCGAATTATTAATACAACTGAAAAAGACGCTATAGTTAGTAGCGCAAATATAAGAAGCGAATCATTGGATGATTATGATGTATACAATGCAAATATAGAAAATAGTGCACAAAGAACTTCAGAAGTATTAAAACTTCTTAAATTTCCATCGTTATTCAAAAGCGATTTAACAAAATTATGCACCGAATATAGCGATATTTTTGGTCTTGAAACAGAAACCATATCAGCTAATAATTTTTATAAGAAAAATTGAGATTAAATGACAAAACTCCAGTCTATATCAAAAACTATAGAATGCCAGAAAGTCAAAAGCCAGAAATTCAAAGGCAAGTTGACAAATTAATAAAAGATGGCATTGTCGAACCATCTATTTCAGAATATAATAGCCCACTTCTCTTGGTACCCAAGAAATCACTGCCTAACTCGGCGGAAAAGAGATGGCGATTAGTAGTGGATTATCGCCAAATCAACAAGAAACTGCTAGCAGATAAATTCCCACTTCCAAGAATAGAAGATATTCTTGATCAATTAGGTCGAGCAAAATATTTCTCGTGCCTAGACCTGATGTCAGGATTTCATCAAATAGAATTAGACGAAAGGTCAAGAAATATAACATCAATCTCAACTTCAACAGGAGCATACCGCTACACGCGATTACCATTTGGTTTAAAAATAGCCCCAAATTCTTTCCAAAGAATGATGACCCTTGCATTTTCAGGCTTAACGCCTTCGCAAGCATTTCTGTATATGGATGATTTAGTAGTCATAGGCTGTTCTGAAATGCTTAAAAATCTAACCGACGTTTTCAAATTATGTAGGCAACATAATTTAAAACTACATCCAGAAAAATGCACTTTCTTTATGAAAGAGGTTACTTATTTAGGTCACAAGTGTACTGACAAAGGTATATTGCCAGATGACTCTAAATATGAGGTAATAAAAAATTACCCCAAACCAGTAAACGCAGACGAAGCTAGACGATTCGTGGCATTTTGCAATTATTACAGAAGATTTATTAAGAACTTTTCTGAGAAATCACGCCATTTAACGAGGCTTTGTAAAAAGAATGTACCATTTGAATGGACAAGCGAATGCCATGAGGCATTCGAATATCTTAAAAGGGAATTAATGAAACCAACACTCCTTCAGTACCCAGATTTCAGCAAACAATTTTGCATAACCACAGATGCTAGTAAACAAGCATGTGGAGCGGTACTATCTCAAGACCATAACGGTCAACAGCTACCAGTGGCATACGCTTCAAGAAGTTTTACAAAAGGCGAAAGTAATAAGTCCACTACAGAGCAGGAGCTAGCAGCTATTCTCTGGGCAATAAATCACTTCAGACCATACGTATATGGTAGACATTTCTTAGTACAAAGTGACCATAGGCCACTATCATATCTTTTTTCGATGAGAAACCCCAGTTCAAAATTAACCAGAATGAGACTAGACTTGGAGGAGTTTGAATTCACAGTAGAATATCTCAAGGGGAAAGATAATCATGTTGCAGACGCATTGTCCCGAATAACCATCGGAGAACTTAAAGCGATGAATAGACAGATACTAAAGGTCACAACAAGATCTACAACAAGACAGAAAAATACCTGCGCAGGTGAAAAATTGCATGAACCAAATAAGAAAGAAAATATAAAAATGCCCAATATCTATCAGGTAATCAATAACATTGATGCCAAAAAATATGTTATACTCAAAATAGACAAGCATAAGTGCTTGTTGAAAAGAGGAAAACAAATTATAACACGTTTTGATATGACTTATTTTTATTCTAATGAATAATAGTAATAAGCCTAGATATATAAGATATACATAAGAACGCCGCGGACTTGTGTTCTTAATTGGAGTTCATCATTACAACGAACCAGTATAGAAACATTAATTCTAAGATTACCAACTCACATACAGTTAAGAATAATTAAATGCGAAATTCCGAATTTAAGATCATTAATAAATATATTGCAAGAAAACGGAATTTATGAAATAGCAACTACATACAAGAACAATACAAAGCCAGTCCCAAATCCCATTCAATCACCAACAATGCAACTCACAGACAAACAACTCCTATAATCATAAAACACCATTCCAACCATCATACCACGCCATGTATCAACCAATTCGCCAACCAATTTCATATATACCACCTCAATTACCCAGAACTAACCCTAATCCGTTTTCCCAATACCAATACCGTCAACTTCACCCTCAACCTAAATTATCTGTTATAGCTCAACCTAGACCATTGAATCGTCAACATACATTTGACCAGAACCGACCAGGACTTAGTTATTCAAACGCACTAAATACAAGAGAAAATATAACGACAGGTGGACCAGCACTAAAGAGACAACGACCGTCTGACAGTGGACAATCACGTATGAGTTTTGATGAGGCTCATTACCAAGAAGAATTAGATCAAACCCATCAACAGTTCAATCCTTACATGCATTACGGGAATCATCCCCAATATCCTTTCGATCTTTACATGCCTTACGGGCCGCCCCCCAACAACATCCCGATTTATTACATGCCTTACGACCCCCCACAACAACATCCGGTTGGCATACAAGAGATGGCAGAGGCACGAGAAGAGCCAACTGAACCTCCTATGGAATTAATAACAGAAGCTGAAACGGCTGAGAATTTTCGGCCCCAAGCCTCGGAACAAGCCAATTCATAATTATTAAAGGACAAAGGACTCAATTTAAAATGCTTAATAGACACAGGCTCAACAGTAAATATGGCCACTCAAAATTTTTTCAAATTACCAATCCAAGAGATAGCAAAGAAAATAAACTCAAGTAATGGCCAGTTCATTGCACAAAAGCAAGTAACGTTACCCAAAAATAATCTTTTCCCTAAACCATACGATTTTTTGATATATCCTTTTTCAACTAAATACGACTTGATTTTAGGACGACAATTACTTGACGAGGGAACTACATCAGTAAATTACGGACCCCGTACAGTTACAATATACGGACACGTGCACGAAATGATCGATGCCTTCCTTCCTTCAGAAGAAATACATATTCAAGATACACAGAATAATTGCTTTAGGCTAGACCACTTAAATTCCGAAGAAAAAGCTAAATTGATAACCCTCCTAAAAGAATTCCAAGACCTTCAATATAAGAAGGGAGACCAGCTCACATTCACTAATAACGTAAAACACACTATTAGAACATCCCATAATAACCCAGTATACAGAAAGCATTACGGATACGCACCCGGACTAGATACGGAAGTAGAAAACCAAATAAAAGAAATGTTAGATCAGGGAATAATCCGAGAAAGCAATTCCCCTTATTGTAGCCCCATTGTAGTAGTACCCAAGAAAACAGACACCTCCGGACAGAAGAAATACAGAATAGCCATAGACTACCGTAACCTCAATGAAATAACAATAGCAGACAAATACCCAATACCAAATATGGACGAAATCTTAAGCAAGTTAGGAGGATGCAACTATTTCACTACAATTTACTTAATCAAAGGGTTTCACCAAATAGAAATGGACCCCGAGTCTATCCCCAAAACAGCCTTCACAACTAAGACAGGGCATTACGAGTATACCCGTATGCCATTTGGACTTTAAAACACCCCAGCTACCTTCCAACGATGTATGAACGATGTACTTCGTCCACTATTAAATAAAATCTGTATGGTATACTTAGACGACATTATTGTATTTTCAGCTTCCTTAGAGGAACATCTTCAATGCCTTATAGCAGTCTTTCAAGCATTATCTAATGCTAATCTAAAACTCCAATTAGATAAATGCGAGTTTTTAAAACACGACACATATTTCTTAGGACATATGGTTTCTCCAGAAGGTATAAGACCTAACCCGGAAAAACTACGAGCAATAGAAAATTACCCCCTTCCTACTAAGCCGAAGGAGATAAAATCATTTTTAGGACTCACAGGTTTATAGAAAGTTCATACCCCATTTCGCACAGCTTGCAAAACCCCTAACAACATGTCTTAAAAAATACAAAAAAGTAGATAGTAAAAACCCGGAATATATTGAGGCATTCAAAAGGTTAAAACTCCTTATTTCTAACGATCCCATACTTCGATCACCAGACTTCAAGAAAAAATTTGTACTCACAACAGACGCGAGTAATGTAGCTCTAGGAGCAGTACTTTCTCAAGATGGTCACCCCATAAGTTATATTAGCAGAACACTTAACGACCATGAAACAAACTACAGTACGATTGAAAAAGAACTACTAGCTATTGTTTGGGCAACGAAAACGTTTAGACACTATTTGCTAGGTCGACATTTTGAAATAGCAAGTGATCACCAACCGTTGTGCTGGTTGCACAAGATGAAGGAGCCCAACGCTAAATTAACAAGGTGGAAATTCAGACTAGCAGAATACGACTTCAATATTAAATACGTCAAAGGCAAATAAAATCATGTAGCAGATGCCCTATCCAGGATTACTATAGAGGAAGCGTTCTTTACTGAAGCTACACAGCACAGCGCCCAAGAAGACAACAAGAATTTAATTTCCCTAACAGAAAAAGCGGTAAATAATTACAATAGACAAGTCATTTTCACTAAGGGACCAGAAAAAGTAAAACAGGAGAATTATTATAAAAAAAAGATCATTCATATTTCGTACGAAACACTCACTCATAAAAAAGCCAAACAGTATTTGATAGATTACTTCGTAAACAACCACAGCGCTTTATACATAGACAGCGACGCTGATTTTGAAACAATACAGGCAGCCCATAAAGAAATTATCAACACAAGCACCACAAAGGTAATTAGAAGCCTAACTTTACTAAAAAACATTAAATCATATGCAGAATTTAAGGAATTAATCCTTCAATCCCATGAAAAGTTATTGCACCCAGGAATCCAGAAAACTAAGAAATTATTTAGTGAAAACTACTTTTTTCCAAATAGCCAACTACAAATCCAAAACATTATAAACGAATGTCAAGTTTGTAATCTAGCAAAGTCAGAGCATAGAAATACCAAAGTCCCATTTAAACTTACGCCAAGTATAGAATTCTGTAGAGACAAATTCGTTATAGATATTTATTCAGCCGAAGGCAAACACTATTTGAGCTGCATAGACACTTATTCAAAATTCGCTACACTAGAGCAGATAAAAACCAAGGACTGGATAGAATGCAAGAACGCCCTGATGCGCATATTTAATCAATTAGGAAAACCGAAGCTATTAAAAGCAGACAGAGATGGTGCATTTTCAAGTCTAGCATTAAAAGAATGGTTAGAAACAGAAGGAGTACAACTACAGCTAAATACCACAAAAACAGGAGTAGCAGATATAGAACGTTTTCATAAGAGCATTAACGAAAAAATAAGAATAATCAATACTATGAAAAATACTGAAACAGACCTGAGTACTTACTTTATACTTACAATCACAAAACAAGACATGACACCACGGGACAAACGCCCGCTCACATATTTTTATACGCAGGACAACATACCTTGAACACGCAGGAACTAAAGAAAACTAAAATAGACAAATTAAACAAAGGTAGAGAAGACCACGATATCGACACAAGATACAGAAAAGGACCATTACAAAAAGGCAAATTGGACAACCCATATAAACCAACCAAAAACGTAGAACAAATAGACCCTGACCATTACAAAATTACTAATAGAAACAGAGCATTACTACAAAACACAATTCAAAAAACGAAAGAAAATTAATCAATCCCATACCCCGACTCAAATGGCTACCAGTTAGACTACACAGATTCACAATTATATTTTGAAAAAGAAAACAAAGTGTATAGTAATGAAAATAAAGAAATAAACAATGAATGTGTCACCAATATAATTAAGCACCAAAATCCAATCTGTAATTTTAAGCCAATACCCACAAATGAATTAATGAAATATATAGAATAATGATGTATACAAAACTAAATTTAAGAAAAAACCAAAATCAGGACACACCACCACAAACTGGAATGGAAGAAGTTCCACTACCCTTACTATATCCATCAGTCCCAGCCCAAGTATAGGCTTCTCTTTAAGGGAAGGGAAGTGACGTATTCACGCCAACTCATCACGATATGCCACGCAGGCTGGCCAGCTCAGTTAATTGAATATTCGCGCCACCCAAACTGGGCCGCTCTTGTAAATAGATTCCCAAGCCTGACCTAGCCGTTTCGTCTGCTCTCTCTGAGGCTCTCCTCAACGTAAACATCCAAGAACATCTCCCAAGATTAAACTAACATAACATGATTTTATCAGTTGCTGATTTACCGTTTAAAGCTATTTTCTGCGTTATCTACGTGTCGGTCGTCTATTACTTCACTTCACAACCTTGGGAGATATTCCGTTTTTCCTATTCTTTATTTCTGTAACCCTTTGAGGCCCCTCCTCAATCTCACTCACATTCGAAATCAGTCTTAAGTTGAATGTTATACAGTAAAGTTCAATAAGTCTTAAACCGATATTTAATAAAACCAAAAACGAATTTATTCAGTGTTTCATTTATTTCGGAGTTGATCCTAGTTTAAATACGGATCATTTGTTCGATTTGGAAAATAAAAACTATTTAACTTTCAGCGTTGATCTTAGTAAATACGGATCATTTGTTCGGCTCAATTAAAAAACTATTTAACTGGCGCAGTCGGTAGGA
This sequence comes from Drosophila mauritiana, assembly GCF_004382145.1. NCBI lineage: Eukaryota > Metazoa > Arthropoda > Insecta > Diptera > Drosophilidae > Drosophila > Drosophila mauritiana. The sequence continues at coordinate 367,766 of NW_022881582.1, forward strand.
TAACTCAAAGATTGCTTGATGCGAAAATCTAAAATTTTTAATTCCTGTAACCTGTGTTATCCGCCAAAGAACTTACGTAGTGTTACTGTGAAAGTGAAGTGTTGGCCATTAATACGCCTACACTTAAAAGATCAGTGAGACACATCTGTTTAAACAACAGTGAACTTCCAACATTTACCGGAGCTATAAATCAAAAATTTTTTTTGGTTACTCCGAACAAGTGAATTGCTGGAAATTAAAAAAAAAACCTAAAACTAAATGTATTAAGGAATTACCAAATAAGTGAAAAATTAAAATCTAAGTGAAACAAATCATAAGGAAGTAAACCCAAATCAATCAGTTAAAAAAAAAAATCTTTAATACGAACTATTAAATAAGTGCATATAAAACAAAATTATATACACTTAAAGAAAATATATATCTAAATAAATAAATCTAAATAATAAATAAATAAACTCTATCTAAGCTCAACGGAAAATAACAAAAGAAATAAATCTTAACGTGTTTTCAAGAGAGGAGAGTTATAGACTTCAAACGTAACATAAGTGAAAAATCAATAAGAGTGAATAAAATTTAAATGAACAAAAAAAGACTGAAGATATAAAGTTTGAATAAATTAAAAATAAACTAAAACTATACAATACAAAAACAAAAATAACAATAATAAAATTATGAAATAACCGCTACTCACGAAACATCAGCAACTATAAACATTTAAAAACAAAAGAAAAAAAAAAAACAACATTAATGAGCTTATGTGTGACCGTCTTATTATAAACTTCTAATACCTAACAATTATACTATAGATTTATTACTTAATCATATAACTGACAGTATAGAAAGGACACTGCTTACCAAAATTAATGTTATTCCAAAACTTATTTTTGATAAGACAGATTTAACGAAAATCAAACAAATCTTTAAATCTCAGAATTATACTATAAAATCCGATCAACATATTTATAATATGTAAAAATTAAACACACTAAACTACGAAGATAAAATAATTTTCAGTATTGAAATTGCTATTTTTCTAAGTTCAACTGCGAAATGGCAAGATTAATTCCACTTCCAATAAATGTCACACAATTTGTATTAACACCTTAGTACGCTACAGCAAACAGCTCTTTTCTACGCATACAGTGATAGCAGACAACTATATGTGTGCACACGTATGCTCGCTCATGCATTGTAAATTTGTCAAAATATGCCCTTCACCTTAGAAGTTCGTTGACTTTAAATCTATATTATTTTTTATCAATTGGCACCATGGGAAAAATTCTTGTTTTGCATTGCCTTAACGTTATTATTATTTAAATAAAGCTTAGAAATAGTAATAGCCGAATCTATGTTCATCACAAAATAAATTTCGAAAATGACTTTATATTAGAATACTTGTCATTAGGGTATTCAGCTTGAAACGTGAGAAAAATTAATAAGGCATTGATTGTTGAGTGCTCGAAGTGAGGACCTTCGTGCCTCAAGATATGACTTTGGCAACAAACTGTTTTCATATTTTTATTTATTTTATTAATTTTTATTCCTTAAATTTGTAATACTTCAGAAAACTAAAGGCACCATCTGATCTTTTTTTTAATATTTGTAAAATACACATTAAAGTTATTGAAATATTTTTAAAAATAAAAAAATACCAAAGGAGCATCGAAAAATTTATTGTTGAGCATTAAGTTCACAAATAAAAGTAGTGTATATACACATAATTAAATACATAAATTAAACAACATAAATATAAATATGTAAAGGGTAGCTAATTCAGGCGGCGATTTTAACTGTGAAAGGTGCTATTGTGAAGGGTGATATTTTAATGTTTAAGAAAAGAAGAGCTTAGCTTCTGCTCTGTTCGAGGTTCTTTATTTTAATAATCAAAGTGTGCTGAAGTTGGGTTCAGCTAACCCGCACATACATTGCTTATATCTATGTATTCTTACTTACATTTATACATATACCTATGTATGCAGAAGGCATTGACCACTTGAGCTGCAAAGTGCATGCTCAGCATTCCCACGCTCCGCGATCGGCTTATGTATAAGCGTTAGATCGTATTACTGGGGCGCTGGAGTGCTTACGTAGTTTTTGGTGGTCTTTTTTGTATATTTGTATATTTATACTTATTATGACAAAGTGTCACAATGTATTGACGCTAAGTTATACCCAATCATTTATTGTATTGTTAGGGTAGATTAGTCCAATATGCTACATAACAAACGAATTTAAAAAACTTTAAAATTATAATATTCAGGTCGTGAATTTTTAATAATTATTTTATATCATCATATTGCTACGAAATTGGCCACAACTCCAAATATGTAAATTAGTTTCTTCGATCGGAATTTATTTCGGCCCGAAAATAGTCTTCTAGCACAAAACGCACACATATACGCCTTCTTGACTCTTGTTTTCACACACACTCACACAAGCAAGCAGCGTAGAATTGGGGTGTGTGAGTTGCGCGCGCGCGAAGTTCATTGAATTGGCGCTCCTGGGAAATCTCGAAATTTTCCGGGTCGCACCGGCCCGACAGTGACAGGAGCGGCTGTCCCCACCGCACAAAGGTTGGGCCAAAGACACTAGAATAACAAGATGCGTAACGGCCATACAAATTTTTGGCACGCGATTTTTTGGCCGTGGCTCTAGAGGTGGCTCCAGGCTCTCTTGAGTTTTTGTTCGAGAGAGAAAGAGCGGAGAGCGCTACAGCAAACAGCTCTTTTCTACGCATACAGTGATAGCATACAACTGTACCATATGTGTGCACACGTATGCTCATGTATTGTAAATTTGACAAAATATGCCCTTCACCTTAGAAGTTCGTTGACTTTAAATCTATATTATTTTTTATCAATTGGTACCATGCGAAAAATTCTTGTTTTGCATTGCCTCAACGTTATTATTATTTAAATAAAGCTTAGAAATAGTAATAGACGAATCTATGTACATCACAAAATAAATTTCGACTTTATATTAGAATACTTGTCATTAGGGTATTCAGCTTGCGGCGTGAGAAAAATTAATAAGGCAATGATTGTTGAGTGCTTGTGTCCGCACTTCGTGCCTGACGATTTGACCTTTGCAACGAACTGTTTTCATATTTTTATTTATTTTATTAATTTTTATTTTCTACTACGTATTATTATTTTTTATGAAATATTATTATGAAATATTATTATTTTTATTATTTATTAATAAAATTATTATTTTTATTATTTATTAATAAAATAATTATTTTTTTATGAAATTAAAAAATAATTATTATTTTTATGAAATATTTATTTCTCAATGTTATGTCTTCTTTTTGGAAAATTTATGTTTCAAATTACAGTAGTTATAATAATTTCCTTTGTATTTGCTTTAATTATTATTATAATAATTATTATAATAGTCAGGGAATTTTTATTTTATTTCATCATATTGCTACGAAATTGGCCACAACTCCAAATATGTAAATTCGTTTCTTCGATCAGAATTGATTTCGGCCCGAAAATCGTCTTCTAGCACAACACGCACACATAAACGCGTTCTCGTCTCTTGTTTTTACTCACACAAGCAAGCAAATTCTATTTTTACATTTCTTACGCTCTCAGCGTGAGCGAGCGGAAAGAGAGCAAATTCGGCCTTCACCAAAAAAGTGGCTGCATAGTGCCAAACGAATGTATGGCCGTTACGCATCTTGTTATTCTAGTGTCTTTGGTTGGGCCGTACTCACCAGCAGTAGGCACAACTCCAAGGGTCCAGGGAACGCCCGCCGTCGACGATCTTCAGGGCCATGGGGCTGGACAGGGTGAGAGTAGGAAACAACTTTCTCTTCACTATTTTCTCTTCCTTCCGTGTTGTTGTGGTGGCTGACAAGTGCCAGTCACGCCAGCTGATCACGCAGTCAGCTGGGATAGCAGTGCTGGTAAACGGCAAAAGCTCCCAGGTCTGGCAGCGCTGGTCGGCTGCACGAGCCCCCTGGCAAAGGTGACGCTTTCTACCCAGTGCACTCACTGACGAAAGCTAGCAGCTACGGAAGCCACCAAACGATCTGTTCTCCGGGCGTAGCATACATACATGGGCGGCCAACGGTTATCCTTGGCAACATCCCATGGAATCCCGGAGACAGACCCATGAATCGAGCAGGAGAGGCAGAAGATGTGTGTAAAAAGTCAAGGAGCAGACCAATAGCCAACCACCCCCGCGTAGGCGGCACAATTTAAACTCGGGGCTCTGGCGACCGAGCTGGAGCGGTATATCTCCCACCGCAGCAACCTTCTTTGCCCTGCTCACAACACCACACCCCCCCCACCCCCACCCAAAGCCCACGGCGCGTCTGACCCAAATTGGGCGGCTACGTGGCCTGTGCCTGTACTCTTGGCAGCCGGGCATCAGCACAACTAAAACCCATTCTGCGTCTGTGCCAAGTTGGCCGGCAGAATGGTCTGCGTCTGCGCCGCATCGGCCGGCAGTGAACCTAAAACCTGGCGATAGGTATAAAGCCGCAAACCTGGCAGTAGGAATAAAATGCAACAAAAAATAAGAATGTCTGGAAATAACACTATTACTCTAGGCGGCAGCCACATATGTGGAAATCCACCCTCGGCTAATCCCGAGGCTAGGGCACGGATTCTGGAGGCCCTACCCAACATTCCCCCCATCCCCGCCCCGACGGCGGCACACTTGGCCGTCGGAACAAGCAATGCAACAAGTGCAAGCAAAGATGAAGAGAGCTTGGCGTTTGGGAAAAGGTCAAAGGTTCTAAGGACCCCACCCCAAAACCCGAGCGATGGCACCCCCTACCAGAGCTCAACTAGCAAAGCGGGTCAAGACCCCCCAGCTAGAAATCGAGGAGATGGGAGCAATCCTGGACGACCTTCTGACGAAGGTCAACCTCAACGGGGTGAGGAGCATCAATCTGGCAATGAAGAACTCATTCGCCAGATTGAAGGAGCTCCAATTAAAGCTGCGCACTAGGCTGCCGGAGGCGGAGAAAACGCAGGTTGGATGCTAGCCAACAGACCACCCCCAAGCTCCCATTCGGCCTCGAAGAACCGTGCAACGTTAAGGGCAGCCCTAAGCCAAAGGATCGCACGGCGCTGTCTGCGATGAGAGCCCAGCGACCCGACCACCAGAAGGGTGCGGGACCCAAGCGCCTACCAAGGGCTCCGCCCCAAGCCACTGTAGCGGGAAAGAAGTCGCAACCAAACTTGCAGCAACCGCCCGGACCGCAGAAGAAGAGACCGCCGAGGGAGAGACCAGATGCGCTGGTTATCACCCCCACAGCTGGCTTACCCTACAGCGAAGTGCTGTCCCTGGTCACGAGAGGGCAGGACGCTAGGCTCAGGGCCATCGGGGAAAACGTAGCAAGGGTGAAGAGGACGGCCAAAGGCGAACTGCTCCTCGAACTACGTGCCTCAGCCCAAGACTTGACGCAGAAGCTCAAGATGGACATGGGAGCGGTGCTAGGAGACCGCGCCAGCCTTCGCGCGTTAACACAAACTAAGGTATTTGTGATTCGCGACCTCGACGAGCTCACCACGGAAGACGAGTTGAAGAGTGCCTTGGAGGCCCAGGCAGAGATCCCTGCAGCAGTGGTGGCTATCAAGAGCCTTCGGCAATCGCAGTACGGAGGGAAGACTGCGGTGATAGCAGTCCAAGCCAATCTGACGGACCCGCTGATCAAGCGTGGCAAGCTGAGGTTAGGATGGTCCCAATGCTTGATCAAGGAGCTGGAGCCACGCCAAAGATGCTTCAGATGCCTGGAAGAAGGCCACATAGCGGCCCACTGCAGAAGCACCGTTGACAGAAGCCAGTGCTGCTTCAGATGCGGGACCGCGGGACACAAAGCCGCCGAGTGCCCTAACGAAGCTAAGTGCTTCTTGTGCGCAAACAGAGGTAGCCAAGCGACCAACCACCAAATGGGCACCCGGAAGTGCCCATTGGCGGGTAAAGGAGCACCAAAGGCACTGCAATGATGCGGCTGATTCAGCTAAACCTGAATCACTGCACGGCAGCCCAAGACCTGCTAGTGCAGACGGTGCGTGAACGCAGAGTGGAGCTCGCGCTACTTAGCGAGCCCTACCGAACGGCGGCTAGCCCAGATGCAGCGGATGCTAGAGGCCGCACCCAGGTCCTAATAGCGGGCGACTTCAACGCATGGTCAGAGAGCTGGGGCAGCTCAACCACCAATGCGAGAGGCAGGATGGTGCTGGAGGCATTCGCGACGTTGGACCTGGCTCTTCTTAACCATGGAAACCGGCACACGTTCAGGCGCGCCGGACTGGGCTCTGTGGTGGACCTCACCTTCACTAGCGGCTCGTCGTACAGGCTAGCGAGGTGGAGACTCAGCGAGGACTACACTGGCAGCGACCACCTGGCCATCATCTGCGACCTGGGAAGCCCACCCTCGTCCCAAGCCCAGACACCAGCCCAGGCCAGGATTAAATACAAGACGGACTCTCTGGACACGCAGGTGTTTCGAGAGCAGTTCCTACCCTTGGCGAGCAGACAAGGAGCCGAGCTGACGGCAGTGGAGCTGATGAGGCGGCTGAAGGCCGCGTGCGACGCCAGCATGCAATCGAGCAGGTCGCATAGCCGACAAAGAGCCCCTGTCTACTGGTGGAACCAGGAGATAGAGTCGGCTCGTCGTGAGTGCCTCTCCGCCAGACGTCGCTACCAACGCGCAAGAGGTGCGGAGTCCTTTGCCGAACGCCAATCCGAGTACAGAGCCCGCAGAAAAACGCTTAAGATAGCCATAAGGGAGAGCAAGCGCAAATGCTTCCTCGACCTATGCGATTCTGCCGACAGCGACCCATGGGGAAGTGCCAACAAGGTGGTGGTCAAGAAGGCGTACACTAGGACTCCTAAGCTACTGGACCCAGCGATGCTCCGCAGTGTAGCGGAACACCTGTTCCCTGTGATGGATGGGTTACGCCCAGCCGCCCCAGCCACAGGGGACCACTTCGATCCCGACGCCACGGTCAGCAGTGACGAGATCCTGGAGCTGGCAAAACTGCTGAAGGACGGCAAGGCCCCCGGACCCGACGGCATCCCGAACAGGGCGCTTCGGCTTGCTCTCCACCTCCAGCCAGACTCGTTTGCGAAGGCACTCACCAAGTGCCTGGAGGAAGGAGTTTTCCCGAGTTGCTGGAAAATCCAAAAGCTGCTTCTCCTCCCAAAACCAGGGAAACCACCCGAGGAGCCTTCATCGTTCCGGCCAATATGCCTCATCGATGGAACTGGCAAGCTCCTGGAGAAACTGGTGTGCACTCGGCTTGAGAGGGCTATCGCCGACGCGGGTGACCTCTCACGATCCCAGTTTGGATTCAGGAAAGCGCGGTCCACCGTAGACGCTGTCAACAGAGTGGTCGAAGTAGCGGCCCAAGCAATCACCAGATGGAAGGGTGGCAGCAAAGAGTACTGCCTCATGGTCACTCTAGACATCAGGAACGCCTTCAACACAGCGAGATGGGACCGGATCCTAGAAGCACTAATTGGCTTCAGCGTCCCAGCCTACCTAGTCAGGATCATACGCAGCTATTTTTCTGATCGGGTCTTACTGTGCGAGTCGTCGGAAGGCGTCTTCAGGCACCAGGTCACCGGTGGAGTCCCGCAAGGCTCGGTCCTCGGCCCGCTTCTGTGGAACACCATGTACGACGGGATACTTCGTCTACCGCTGGTCGGGAGGAGCGAGATCGTAGGCTTCGCGGACGACGTGGCCTTGCTCGTTGTCGACAAGTATCCCGGCAAGGCCGAAGAAAGCTGCAACCAAAACATCAGGGCCATCGAACATTGGCTCAGTTCAATGGGGCTAGAGCTGGCGCCGGAGAAGACCGAGGCTGTCCTGATTAGCTCAAGGAAAGCTCAAGGAAAGCGAAGGAAAACGAAGTGGTCTTCAACCAAACCCACGGTCGAAGACTCTCCCCCGGCGCCAAGAAGGCAATACGAGCTGAAGCAAGGCAGCACACCCTGGAGACATGGCAGCACAGGTGGACCAACGAGCCCAAGGGTCGCTGGACGTAGCAGCTGATACCCAACCTCAAGCCGTGGCTAGAGCGGAAGCACGGCGATATTACGTTCCACCTAACGCAGCTGATCAGCGGGCACGGTTGCTTTCGCAGCTACCTGATGCGCTTTGGACACGAGGATGCGGAGGTGGTCCATGGTGCGGAGGTGGTCGGAGCGAAACAGCTGAGCACGTTCTCTTCTCGTGCGTTAAAGACGCTAGGGAACGGAGCTCTCTGGAAACCGTACTTGGCGGCAGACTGAATGCGGACAACCTAGTCCCATTCATGCTGCAGGGGGAGGCGGAATGGCAAGCGGTCAACAGCTTCGCCGCAGAGATAACCACCGAGCTCAGAAGAGCCGAGAGAGCCAGGAGGGTCCACGAGTGAGCAAATCCTGATCGTCCTCGCGAAGCAATGCTTCACGGCCATACCGCGGGGAGTCCTGGATTTGCCCTCATAAATGTTAATATATTGTATTGTATATAGTTTATCATAGGGATTCAATAAACGAATTTAAAAAAAAAAAAAAAAAAAAAAAAAAAAAGCAGCGTAGGCGCTCCCAGCGTAAGCGAGCGAAAAAAGAGCAAATTTGGCCTTCACCAAAAAAGTGGCTGCATAGTGCCAAACCAATGTATGGCCGTTACGCATCTTGTTATTCTAGTGTCTTTGCTGTAATAGAGGAACAATTCGCCTGCGAAATCGAGTCTATCAATAATCTAAATAATCTAAATAAATAATAATCTAAATAACCTTGGAAATAACACCTGTTGGGGACACCTTATCCAAAATAAAAGTGACGTGTTGGAACTAGAAAAAAGGCTTCATATTTATATTTAACAGAAACAACCTCCCAATCAGCTCTCCCAAACAGACCATAACCCACATCAATGGCTCGGCAACACAAATCAACGAGGAGTTACCGACCCATCGGTACCGTACACCACTCCTCCCCCTGAGCATGGTGCTCACAGACATAGAAGACATTGAACCGGGAAGCTTTGTTATACCAACGGACAAAGTTGCAACATAAATATCAGCGGCCTTATACCAGCGCGCTGTGGTCCAGAATTCAATTTTTTGGCATAAAGTCTAAAAATTGAGCTAGTTTGCACACAAAATTTGGTCTGTGCAACCACGCCCTCTCTTGCCTCCCATATTAACTACTGGTATGACTCAGGAGTCAACGAAATTTCATTGATTTTTTTTTTTTTTTAATAAAAGTGTGTATATTGTTGTTTTAAAAATAATCGCTTCCTCTTCTTCTTCTAGTTCTACATTATAAATTTTCGAATCTGAACTCGAAGTAGAATCAGAATGTGAATCCAATATTTTGTCTGATTGATAAGGTTTAAAATTAGACTGTATTTCCAAAAGACTTATTACTGCCTTCGGAAGTGTTTTTTCCTATTTTTTCTCTCTCTTTCTTTTAAACTAATTGTTGATAATAGTGGGTCCGAGGAATCAATCGCTCTGTGGAAAATATCACTCATCGTATTGATCCGACTACTTTTCCTTGCATGTGACAGTTGGTCCCTTGTGTAAAGTTTATTCCTTGCTTTACTCGCACTTTCAGTTTCGTTCTTAATCTTTCTCCTGCATTTTGGTAAGATAAGTTTCGACGTCCCATTTGCTGGGGTATTTTGGAGTTTTCAAAATCACTAACAAGAATTCTTATCTTAGACGCCATCCACTTGGTATGTTTGGAAATAAATCGGGCTAGTTGTCTATTACACTCGGGCAGTTTTCTTTTAATAAATAATTCAAAATTTACTATTTTTTTGTCAACCTCTTCTGTCTTTTTCGATTCCTGATTATTATTGTTGATTGAGGAATAAATGTAATCTGAAACATAACTTATTTGCCTATTGTTACGCCTCAAAATGTCTAGGAGGTCGCTATGTCTGAACTCGAACTTGCCTATATAAAATCAAATTTAATAAAAAGGAGCAAAAATGGGCAAAAGATATTACTTTACCGTGAAAGACAATAGTTAAAGGTACAAACTGACGTTTTTAACTTTTGTCAAAAATTGTCAGAAAATTAGTTATATTCCATGAAACACAGGGGACACGTTAGAATTATCTGTTAAAATACACATAAATTGGCTGTTACACAAGACAAAAACAGTAAAACTACACATATATTACCTACATACGTTAAAAACATCATACCTTGGCATATATTTTCCATATTTTACTATAATTTATGGATGCGTATTAACGATCGTACCACGTCCAAAAGTAAGCAAATAATTTGGCGGGCATTGCATTCCCTCAATCAGCTGTTTAACACTTCACCTTTAAAAGCTCGTAAAACGATTTAGTGAAGCTTTCGGTCAATTTTGTTTTTGGTTTTTATTTATATGATCAATTTTCTATTAAAAAATAATTGCAAAACGACGATTTATTGACATAAAAATTTAGACTTTATGCCAAAAAAAACGAATTCTGGACCATAGTGCACTGTATGGCAAAGCATTTGAATTTGAAACATTAATGTGGTGCTAGTATCCCTTTGAGCGTCTCCTTCATATTTGAGGCCGTTTATTAAATTTCTATTGGCCAGAGTGATTTTATTTATTTTGTCAATGATAAGCCTATTAAGAATAACCTGGTTATTATTGTTAGTTAAAGCTGAATTTATTTTTTCTTGAATTATTTCAAAATCTATGCTATCTGGAGATCCAGCCAGCCATTTCCAAGCACTACCTATTAGATCTATATGTCTTTTTTAATACTCATGACTTTCAAGCTATTGATTAGGTTTTTAGAAATCCTGACTTCCTCTATTATGAAGGGTAGGATTGGGTCCTAAGTTTTTAATTTCATTACGGCTGTCTGGTTTATTATATCAATTGTTTTTTCATATTCCTCTATGTCAATAATATGGATTAATCAGAAGATCCCTGTTTGAACCTTGGCTAGTCCTGTAGTCAGTGTCACCATGTCAGAATTAGTGTAGTCCGTTATTTGTACGTCCGCAGCGCTCACAGTCAGAAGGGCTCTGTAAGTGATAGTGTTTAATTTCGAATTAGTTTTTTATAAATTATTCTCCCGCTTTCTGCTAGTATTGTAGTGTTTCTGTTTTCCTTGACAATTTCTTTTTTGTATCTGGGTGACAATTTGGTGCCTAATCTTTTATTGTTTTGTACAAATATTTCTTGTCCAGGATAGTAATTTTTTATCCGATTCCTACTTTTATTATGGTGAGCTAGATCTTTTTTCTGCGTGAGCTTGATTTTGTCCGTAGTTTTCTGTCTGTAATAGTTATATATATAGAGATATAAAGATACTTTTCTGCCAAAGAATAAATCGACCGGTTTCCTGTTTGTGGTTGAGTGTATTGAACAATTATATTTGACAACTGATCTCTCTATCAGGTCGTTTAATGAACTGTGTAATTTCTCGGCTTTTTGGCATCTAATAATTTCTGAAAGAGTTGAATGAAAGCGTTCGATCTGACCGTTGGCTGAGCTGTTGTAGGGTGGTGCTTTATAGACCTTTATATTGAATTGGTCTTGCAGCATCCGCATACCTGATCCAAGGGACTTTTCGTTATCTATTACCACTACTTCAGGAATACCGAAGTTTATTAATATTTCTTTCAGGGGTTGTTTTATGTCTTGGGTTGCTCCTGAATTGACTATTTTTGCTTGTGTGAATTTAGAAAATTTATCTATTGCTGTGAGGACTACTTGTTTACATGTGAGATAAAAGTCGACATGAATAATTTGCCCTGGGTATTGTGGTATAGGTGTGCTTTGTAGCTCTGGCTTATTTGGGTGTCTTTCGTATTTTTGTTCTTTGCATGTCCGACATTCCTTCGTTATTTTTTTTTTTTTTTTTATATTTGTGGAAAATATACTTTTTCTAACAGCTGCTGTTTGTTTTCGCTGCTATTGCGGTGTGCTCTCCTGTGTTCCGATATAATTGCGTTTTCTTGGTCATTTTTGTCGGTCAGGTCTGTAACTATTTTATTAGAGAATCTGGTTTTGTAATTATTAAAAAGTGGATAAATTTCTTGTCGGTGTAGATTCCATTTATGACGGACGGATTGAGTCTATCTTTTAGAATTTGTATCAATTGTCTGAATTGAATATTGGTTCTGTAATAGTGTGTCTGTGATATGTTGGAAAAACAATTTCAAATTTATTTAAGATTAATTTCCTCAAGATAGCAGTATTTGAATTTTAAAAATTGGTTCTTCTGCCATGGGTATTAGTTTTTCGGGAGAGCTGAAACTACTGTGCACGGCGTATGGAAGGGAGGTCTACTCAATGCATCTGCAACCACGTTTGCCTTGCCAGGTTTGTGCAAAAGTTCGTGGGTGTATTCTTCTAAAATTGCTTTTATTCTTTTTTTTTACTTTTCTTATAGATTTTGTATGTTTTACACTTGCGTTTTTTTTTATTCTTATCTCTTAACTTGCTTTACTTACAGTATAAAATACATCCTGAACCGGTTATTTGGTATTCTTCCTTTTTGCTTCCTGCGGCGATAGCCTTCAGGCCGATGTAAGTAAGTCCTTTTTGTGCAGGATCCGTCCCACGGTGAACTTGGCAGCCAATTGGGTGCTCTTACAGATTTGTTGTATTTGTTTGTTTTTGTTGTTTTTATCGTTCGCGAACCGGGGCAGCCTATGGGGTGCACTTACTGTATTTTTGTTACGACGAAGGATTTTTTCCGCGGCAGGACCCTTTTAAGGTTGGGCGCCAGTTAAAGTAAACGTTTGTTTATTTTCACAAGAAGGTAATTAGGACCGGTGGTCCGGGCAACTGAGGTACGCAAGCCATCTTATGCAGCCCTAACTGGGCCCATTAAGGTTGCGGTCGTATCAGAGGGGTACCTCAAAGTCATCCTCAGCAGTGAGAACCTCTCACAGCTCGAGGACGCACTACTGGAGGAAATAATCTTCTCCCGTTGGGATTCTCTAATCAAGTTTGGAGGAATCCACTTCAGGGTTGGCCACCTGATAGTGGACTGCCGCAACGCAACCACTGCTGAGTGGCTGCAATCAGCAGTCCCCAGCCTCAGTAAGTGGAGCGGTGTCACCCTGGAGGTAGGGATGGGCGACTACTACAAAACATCACCATCTTCTGCCCCAGGACAGGGGACAAAACACCAAAGTGGATCATGGAATTGATCAAGAAACAGAAAGACTTGGACACTGAGAACTGGCGTCTCATATCAAGGAAGAATGAGGATGGTGGCTCGCTCCTCAGCCTTGGCATTGATGACAACTCATGCGCCAAGCTGAGCTTCAGTTTTGGAGACATCTCAGTTTGTGGTCTAAAGAAGGACAAAGCGATCAAATCCGGCACAAGACAGGTCGAGACTCCTCGAAATCCACTAGTGTCCGCGGAGAAGAAGAAGCCCAATAAGCTCTCCGAATCCAGCGAGGAACTTTCGGATGACGAGGATCTTGATGCGACCATCATCGAGATGGGGGATCAGACCCCGTTATCTTCTCAGGAGCTAGGCATGGAACTAGACATGCTGAGTAAGGAAGAAGCGATACCGGTGGATGGTGATCTGGGTATCTCCAGATCAGCAACGCCGCCGATGGAGCCGATCATCTAATGGTCGGGAGTACAGGGATAGCTCAGGTGAACATCCATCTCGCCAAGGCGTCCTCGGCTGCGCTGGCAAGGATGTTCACCAAACAACATCTTGGGCTAGCCCTGGTACAGAAACCAAGGTATAACCAGGGAATAAAGGGACTGTACATGAAGAACGCCAAGGTAATTTGGGATCAACGGGCCTCTAGCCCTAGAGCCTGTAGCCTCACATGTAGAAGTATTAATTATTATATACTTACAGAATTTCTCACGCGGGACTATGTACCGATCGTGGTAGAAAATGTGGTAGCAGCCAAGAAGACTGTGGTGGCATCGATATACTTTGCCGGTGACGAGGCGTGCCCACCGCCCGAAATCACTGCACTGGCAGAATACTGCAAGAGGGCACACTCACCCATCATCATCGGATGTGATGCAAATGCACATCACGTGATATGGGGCAGCAGCGACGTGAACCAAAGAGGTGAGTCACTCTTAGAATTTATCTTGAATAACAATCTAAAAATCCTAAATGTCGGCAATGTAGCGTAGGCACAATCCCAGGAATACGAATTGGGAAGGGTTCAATGCCTCCTTACTGCGGAGTAGGGTAACCGGGAAACTCCTTACCACTCTAGAACTGGAGGCCACCGTATAAGATATTAAGTCCTGTCTTTCTAACGCGTTTAGAGAAAACTGCTCCATTGGCCACGCCAAGAGGGAAAAAGATGCTCAATGGTGGAACGACCAATTGGAGAAGTTACGGAAAGCGACCAGGCGTCTCTTTAACAAAGCAAAAAGAGAAGAGAACTGGGATGCCTACCGGAATAAACCTACCATGTATAACCATGAGATCAGGAAAGCCAAACGAATTAACTATAGAACCTTCTGTGAGGCAATAGTAAACACATGTGAAGGCGCAAGACTTCACATAGCAATCTCCAAAGGAGTGTCAGAATCAAATCAGGCACTACGTACGAAGGATAACTCCTATACTATAGGAAGTAAGGAGAAACTTGAGCTACTACTGGCAACTCACTTTCCGGGAAGCACGCTTCAAACGGATGGGAATACCGCGGTAATGGCACAAAGTAGACCGTGTGCTACTGATTGGGCCAAAGCAAAATCAATAGTAACAATGGAGAGATTAAGATGGGATACTGGTACATTCCAACCCTACAAATCTCCTGGTCCAGATGGCATTCAACCAATCCTGCTACAACGAGCGCTAAATCAGCTCGCAGTGCCTGGAAAGAAATACTGATCCGAAGTCGTTCAGACCAATCAGCTTGACATCGTTTTTGCTAAAAACGTTGGAAAAGCTAATGGATGTCAGCATTAGAAGCACTCTGCTTGTAGAGCATCCGCTCCAACGGACGCAGCATGCCTATAGGGCGGGCAGATCAACTGATACTGCCCTATATCACCTGAAAAGCCTTATTGTGGATGCACTTACTCATAAGGAAGTGGCGTTATGTGTCTGCTTAGACATACAGGGTGCATTCGACAATACCTCCCATGAGGCTGTGAACGCATCCCTGGCAAGTAGAGAACTATATGCAACAACCAGCAGATGGATCAAATCACTACTGGCATCTAGGCGAGCCATGGCCACTATAGGAGGACAGTCGTCCACCGTATCTACCACAAGGGGTTGCCCCCAAGGGGGTGTCCTCTCGCCTCTCTTGTGGAGTTTGCTGGTAGACGAGTTGCTGGACAGACTGACCCGCAGAGGTATACTTTGCTAAGGCTATGCTGACTATATTTTCACTATAGCTAGAGGTAAATATGAGGAAACACTCTGCGATATCATTCAACTGGGCCTCAATATGACCAGCGAATGGTGCAAGGAAGTAGTTCTGATCGTAAATCCTAGCAAAATTGTTATTGTTCCTTGCACAAATAGGTACAAGCTACAGAGAATAACCTATGGGGCAATAGCCTGGGGTGATAGAGCACGCCTTAGCACCACTCCATAAGCTGCAAAGAAGGGCCTGCATATGCATGACAGGAGCAATGCGTTCCTGTCACACTGCATCCTTAGAAGTACTAATAGAGGTGACGCCGCTTGATATCGTCATTGAAATGGATCGGAAAGCCACCCTAATAAGAATTGAGCGAGAAGGAAATGACTGCCTCACAAGTAAGGATGCTGAAAGCCTAAAAAGGGATATCCCTTTGCTAATGCAACCAAGGGATGAGATGCCAGCTGGGCATAGGTTCGCTCAGAACCTCAGCACTCATCTCAGTAATAAAAATAGTTGGACAACCCTGGGGAAAGTACACCCTATGAAACCAAAAACAATAAAGTGGTATAAAGACGGATCCCTCACCAACGAGGGAAGTGGGCTAGGGGTTGTAGGCCCCAAGTTGAAATACCACGAATCAATGGGCAGATACACCATCATTTTTCAAGCTGAAGTCTGTGCTATTGGACGCTGTGCGAAGTTTAATCTGCAAAGGAACTATCATGGCAAGGACATTGCTATACTGTCTGATAGTCAAGCAGCCATAAAGGCGCTCAGCAAAGCTAAGATAACATATAAGCTAGTAAATGAAGTGAGTGAGGAGGAGGCCCTAGACAAACTAGGAGCTGTCAACAAACTCACAATAAGGTGGGTCCCGGGACAGAACAACATCCCGGAATATGAGCTAGCGGACAACCAAGCCAGAAAAGGGGCAGAGAACCATTCTGTGGTGTTGGTTACCACAGAGTACTGGGCTTACTTAAGTCAATATAACCATAAAAGATTCGAGACCTTAATGACACACGGGAAAACACCGTGCGCATTTTAACTGGCCTTCTTACGGGGCACTGCCAACTTCGCAGTCATTTGCATAAGATTGGCATTGCAGACAGTGAACTCGGTCGCCTCTGCTGCATGGAGGAGGAGAGCTCTGCCCATATTATATGTGACTGTATGGCGCTTTCCAACAGGAGGAACAGACTCCTGGGCATGTACATAGTCCCACGGCAAACAATTGCAGCCCTGAACCCCAATAAAATTTTGGCATTTATACAGTGCATTGGACTTCAGGGAGATCTTTGAGTCATGAAGGTGTAGTACAATAGATCCGACTGGGTCGCAGTACACATACAAACCAACTTATTAATAAATCAAGATCTATGAAGGGGTAGTACAATAGATCAGTATGGGTCGCAAAAGACATAGAAACCCACTTAATAATAATAATAACCCGCGCACCGTTTTGTGTCGAAAACTCACTCTATAAATATTTTCAGCGAACAGAAAAAAAATCTCAGGCCCTCAGGTTATAATTTTTTCACGACACGAACTTTTCACGACTTGACTCATCGACTATTTCATTAGAAAAGAAATAAAACGGAAACTCAAGCCGAGGCCATCGGCGGAAGTCACTATCAGCTGAAACTCACTCTATTTGCGATAACCAAATTATCCCAAAACTTTCCGGGTGCAGCTGATAAGGGTTGCATCCCGTCTAGTATATTCCCGCCGCAAAATACTGCATCTTGTATGACCCCAAATTAGTGTGTCACAGCTGAGCGCAAGCTCCATAAAGTTTGTTTATCGGGAACTATATTATTTTACCGCTACAGTCGCCTCTATAATTATTGGCATGAAACAAAAACGAGTCACTCAGGTATTCGACAATTATGCTTTTTGCTTGGCTTTGTGCCTTTTTAATTTCAACAGTCACTATATTTGGTTCTTCACCTACTACACTCAATAAATCATTTTCTTCTAGAAGCACTCTCACTCTATACTTCCAAATAGAACATTTTCCCCCATCAAATGGTTTAATATTTCTCTTGCCCTTATCCATATTTTTTATTAATCAATACACACAACTTGTATTCGTTTTTTTTTTTCTTTTGACTTGTCTTCTTAGAAATGCTAATGGTAACGTCTAGAACAAGAAGAGAGAAAGAAGAAAAAAAACGTTACCGACGCCAGCTACGGGGCTCCGCGGCGTCGTGGAATCGCTTCACAGAATCACTTCTGTGTATGTGACAAAATTGTTAAATTATGATAATCGATTATAACGCGCACAAATTAAATTGCCATACAACTATATGTATGTAATTATATTATGCATGTATGTATGTACATACAACTCAATGCATATATGTATGTACATATGTATATATACAAATTATGTTTTTTTTTTTTTTTTTTTTTTTTTTGTTTTATACGTATCATTTATTTTAATAACGTTATTTAAATAAATGCAAGACCGCCAGGCCTCCATACATAAATTACAAAAAGAATATCAGATCTCACAATACGAATGGCATGGTACCTTAAATCCATACACACAAAAATTGTATAAATAGAAAAGAATTACGTTAATAACTAATAAGTACAACGGAATTGTGTGGAAGATGTGGTCCAATCTTCACTTTGTGTTATTTTTATCAGACTCCGTATGTCTCACAGAATGTGGGAACCTTGCGTTCCACCAACTCAACTCTTGTCTTTTTACATGCTCATAACTGCTATTTGATTTAGGCTAGCTTCTGCTACGATCTTTTACGCGACTTATGCGATGGTCGATCCTGAGGCAGTTTAAACTCAAGGGGATCGTAGTCCTCATACGCGAGCTTTCGCTCTGGCGCCGACTCAGGTAACTTGTTGATTTTCTGCAGTCGTGCAAGAACAATCTGCAAATGCCGACCGATATAGTCCTCGGCGGGTGCCAAGCGTTGGGCGTACTGCAGGCATGCAGCTGCCTTGGCCAGCCGCTTACGTTCCACGAACACCACGCAGAGGTTGTGCAAGCCCTGAGTGTTGTGGGGATCGTAGTGAAGTATGCTGCGGTAGCACTTCTCCGCCTCGTCCAGATTCTTCATGTGATTAATGTAGATGTCGCCCAGCAGGATCAGGCCTTTAACATGCGACGGATGATGTCGTATCAGTTGATTCAGAAATGGCACCTCATCCAAGGGCCGTTTTGTATCGGCCAGTAGCAGAGCCAGATTAAAAGTGGTTGAGTGTTCCCGCGTTGTTCAAAAAACTTCTCTCGGCCGGTAGCGGTGGTTAGACGTTTGCGTCGGTAGAGTCTTCTTCTGAAGATTACGTTGGAGGGCTTGACTTCGCCCCCTTAGGTTTATTGACTAGCCTTGTGGCGTAGCAATGTGAATAATAAGTACAGTTATTATTTGAGACTGTAAGCCGGAGCACGTTCTGATTTATTTCGATGCAAAACTGAGACTAAAGAGATAACAAAACATAGAGCTAAGTTTTCCAAAACGGCAACAAGACGAGTCGGCAAAGCCGACTCAGCATTCCCTGCAGCGCGAAGCAACACTCCGAACAAGAAGTGTCAGCCTTCCGTTGCCGGACGTTCTTTGCGCAGAGCGCTGAACTCAATTCTGGCGCGTCAGCATTCTATACGTAGAGCTACTTAGTTGCTATGAATTATTATGTTAAGAGTTGTTAACTTACACATGTATTATTCTCGACTTTTTATTTTATCTTGTTATAAACAACCAAAGACCTATCCATTTCAATGCTATTTTGTGTCTGGGCCCATAACCTATTTATAAATATTATTGTGAAATACAATTATAAAATATTGTGAGACTAGCATGAAATAAATAGGCATGTGTTTGTTTTCTTTATTTATGACTCTTTATTGTAAGAACAACTGCACACTGTCGCTTTCGTAAATCGACTGACGCTGCGTTGATCATAGGCACACATGCAAGGACACAAAGCGAAGCGTTCGAGTTCCCGCGTATTACGCACGACTTTTTGCTGCGCTGCGCGATTTTCGACATATACGAGTCTGGTCAGCCGTAAACAGCTAAATTGGCAATTAATCAGATCTGCTGCATCAGATAAGACAGCATTGCCAACCTTTCGCGGTGGTCGAGCTGGTAAGTCTGGCTTTGCCAGATCAGCGGTGCGATCAGCATTCGGCCGCGCGCTCGTTGAACGTGAAATTCGAATTCAAATTCAAGTTTGAATTAATTAATTTGAACTAAAATTTTGAAATCAAAATCAAGAACTGCAACTAGTTCTAATTCCCACGGAGCGCTGGTGACCAAAAAGCCATAGTCCCCCTATTATATCAGATGGACAGAAAAGGGGGGCAGTGCCCCCGACCCCAACGACACGTTTAGGAGGAGTGGATATCGAGGTCCTCTATAAGAGGAGTCGGAACCCCAATCCAGGTTGCGGGAAGTGAGTAAGCAGGCCCCCGCCGCCGAAAACTAGCGACTGCAGTGCAGCTGTGGATGTGGAGACTCTGGCCCCTACAGCCTCCACGACTGCCACAAGCCAAAAGACGATGGACTTCATCAGCGTTCCGGCTCAAAGGGCAGGAGCGAAGTCCTAATCAGGATCGGCGCATCGCTCGCCAGAACTGACCACGACGCTCCAGAATGAGGACCTAAAGGGAAGGGTCATGATGAAAGTCAAGATCACCGCCATTCTATCCTCGCTCGAGACTAGGCGCCACGTAACCAGTGAGGACAGGGGCGTGCTATTGGACCTATCGGCGCTCAATAGCAGAGCAATTGAGCTACAGGAGGGTAACAACAACAAGCCACCCAGACAGGCTTCACCAAATGTGCAGGTCCCCAAAACGGACAACCATACATCTGCCGCGAAATCCACCGGTAAGGCGGTACCCACGAGGGCTGACTCCAAACCGGAAAGGAGGGACGCTAACAAGGACGAAGAATGGGCTAAGGTGAAGCCCAAGCACCTGCGCAAAAAACCTGAGGCGCTAATCCTGAAAAAAACAGGTGAGGTTACGTACGCGGATATGCTTCGGAAGTTGAAAGCAGAACCGAGTCTGAGCGAATTCGGCAAGCACGTACGTAAAATAAGGAGAACGCAACAGGGAGATCTACTTCTTGAATTAGAAAGTAAAGCCTCTGAGGTCATCCCCAACTTTAAAAATGAGCCAGAAGCGACGCTCAAAGAGATTTCTTCGGTTCGCATGGGCGCGCATAGGACTGCGCTAATCTGCAGCAGAGTAGACGAGGCTACGACGGCCCAGGATCTTCATAATTCCCTGGTCTCCCAATTTCAGGGCATCTGCCTAGAACCAGAGGATGAAAGAGGCCTCCGCAGGATGCGTGACGGGACCCAGATAGCCTCTGTGCTGATGTGCGCGGACGCACATTGCGGTTATCAACCGGGGCGTTGTAACCGTGAGATGGTCACGTTGCCGCTTAACCAAAGACATTCGCCCAATAAGATGCTTCAGATGCCTCGAATTCGGCCACCGGGCTCCCAATTGCAAGTCAGTCGATCGCTCTGACTGCTGCTACGGTGCGGCGAGCATGGACATAAGGCAAAGGGCTGCGTAGCCCCACCAAGATGCCTGATCTGCAGCAGTGACGTGGACAAGAACCATGCGACGGGTGGTTTTACATGCCCCACCTACAAAGCTAACACCAAAGGAGCTAATAGCCGTCAAAATGATGCCAGAAGAAATTAACATCATTCAGCTCAACGTCAACCATTGCGCAGCTGCACAGAACCTCCTGACTCAAACAGCGAAGGAGCGCAATGCGGACGTAATGCTTCTGAGTGAACCTTCCTGGTGTGGGCAACTCAGGAGTGCTACCCGATGAGACAGGCAAGGCGGCCATTAAATGTACATCCAGACTATTGGTACAGGAGTGGGAAACCGTACCAATGCGCGGCATAGCATACGCGAAAATTAGAGGAATCAACTTCAACAGCTACTATGCTCCACCAAGCGACAGTCCCGAACCATTCGAGGACATACTCGAAAAGCTGGTCAACCATGCAAGTAGGCGCAGACCAACAGTCATCGGAGGTGACCTCAATGCCTGGGCTACAGAATGGGGCAGTCGAATTTCTAACACAAGAGGTCGAGCAGTGATCGATGCCAAGAACCTGCTAGATCTCGTATTGCTAAACGACGGACTCAAACCGACGTTTAATAATGACAGAGGTACTTCTTTCATTGATGGCCCTTTGTTAGCAGAGTTCTAGTGGCTAGCTCGAACTGGATGGTCCATGAGGACATAACGCTGAGCAACCATGAGGCCGATACCCAAACAGCGAAGATGGGCGCTAGGAGCGGTATGGGACATTAGGAAACTGGATGAAGACATGCTTGCATACCAGATCGAGAGCATGGAGTCAATAAATGGACACGCGGAGACCATGTGACAGCGCTCATGGATGGGCTCAGTGCTACGTGTGATTCGGTGATGCCGAGGAAAGTGAACACGAAACGAAAGCCCCCTGTCTACTTTTGAAGTGACTCATTGCACCAGCTTCGGACGGAATGCCTCAAGGCGAGGAGACAAGCGCAGAGATCTAGAGGGAAACCACACCACGCCCAGTCCATTGAGTTATATAAAGCGAAGCGAAATGAGCTTAAGAACGGCATATCAGCAGCAAAAGCGAATGCATTTAAGGACCTGATTGCTAGCGTAGACGACAACCCCTGGGGTCTCGCCTACAAAATCGTAAGGAAAAACTCAATTCCGTTGGTGCAGGACCTCCGCTGGACCCAGCCGCCCTGGCTGACATCGTGTCGGAACTATTTCCAAGCCAACACACGATAAGGCAACCCGCTGTTGACCCCCCAGCCTCTGACTTCCCGTGCATCACAACATGCGAAGTCGTCGAAGCAGCAAAGAAGATCAGATCGAACAAAGTTCCGAGCATTGATGGTATCCCGGCCGTGATCGTCAAAGCAGCCGCCACCGCAAGACCTTAGGTCTTCAGGGATACATTCCAACAGTGTCTGCTGGACGGAGACTTCCACAAGCGCTGGAAAAAGATGAAGCTGGTCCTTCTGCCGAAAGGCACGGGGCCCGCAAGTGCACCTCGCAATTACCGACCGTTGTGTCGGTTGGACAGTGTTGGCAAGCTCTTTGAGCGCATACTGACGCGCGCATTGAGCTAATCACTGAAAGTTCCACAGGCCTTCAGAGCCAACAGTATGGCTTCCGGAGGGGAAAAGTACGCTCGACGCTCTCAAAGCCGTAACAGACGATGTCAGGAAAGCACTCGACGGTAACCGATGGTTAGGCGACAGTAAGGATTACTGTGCTATCATCACGCTAGACGTCAAGAACGCATTTAATACAGCGAGATGCCCCAATATCCAACATCCATTCCCGACTATATACGAGGCGTAATTGGCAACTACTTCAGGGACCGTGTGTTATGTTACGTAACAGAAGCTGGTCCAAGAAGCCACCAAGTCTCCGCAGGTGTTACCCAAGGGTCGGTACTAGGACCGATCTTGTGGAACATTATGTATGATGGAATACTGAGCATTAGCAAGCCCAGAGGTGTGGAGCTGCACTGCTTCGCCGACGACGTTGCGGTAACAGCGGTCGCCAAGACAATATCGGAGCTCCAGGACAAAAGTAACGTGTCAATCAGGGCGGTCATAGAATGGCTCGAGAAAGTCGGACTTAGAATAGCTGCGCATAAGACCGAAGTAGTCCTGCTGAGCGGAGGAAAGTCCGTTGAGTGGCATGCGAATTAAAATTGTTACTCTTTATTTATTTAAAAAATAAATTTTATTTTTTATTATTTAACATTTATTTGGTGATAAACTTTTCACTTATACTATTACGAGACACTTGGTAACTTATGTTTAACTTCGAGCTGTTGACGATCTCGTCCCGATTCAGATCCCGATTCAGACTCCCGATTCAGACTGATCTTCAAATTCTAAGTCCTAATCCAATCAACCTCGGCCAGAAGCTTTTCTTTCGGAAAATTACCGAACTTTCAATAAACGCTTTATGCTGGAAATTTTCCCCTGCATTGTGAAATTCAATTATGCTGATCGATGCAATTTTTGATTGATACGCAATAAGTCGGCAGTGGCTTGGTCTCCAAGCGGAAGCTGTGTTTACGTTAAGTTTGGGTTGCTTATGTTAGCGGGTAGCTGAGTGCTGGCAAAGGCAATGACAAAAACAAAGACAAGGGCAATTCCGACGAGATTGAGAATTGGAATTTGTTTATAAATTGTGGAAGGGAGCTATGTTCATGGGTTGGATAACTCTCCCCCTCTAAATGACGCGTCCCGCTTCATTATTAATTTCGTTCAAACGTTCATTTAATTCTGTTAAAAATTCTACATCATTATTTGGTTTTTCTGGTTCTGGCCGTTTTTGTTTGGTTACAAATATATAATACCTGATTTTTATTATTAATATAGTAATGAAATACAAAATGATTAAAATTAATAATATGAATGAAATTGAAATTTTCCAATTGTAAATTTCAATAAATGGGTTTAAAATATTAATGTTGTCAAGAGAAAGTTCTGAATTGTTTGATTTTATATATTCTGATATTTCTAAGTTTTTGAAGTGGTTGGTAGTTATGTACTCAAGTATTTTGTTTTCTGAATTGGTGTATGAAATATTATTTATTGTAGTTGTGCTGTTAAATGTTATTAAATATGACCCATTTAAATGAGAATTGTTCACAATATTATTTCCATTTATTAGAATGGCACCTTCTTGAATGATATCTATATTCTTATTCTTTTCTAGAATTTTAGTGCAAATTGATTTTTCTCCATTTAGTAAGCGGGTAAAACAAGTCTTATCTTTACTTATAATACAATAGTTGTTCAAAAGTTCGTTCTTAAAATTAGATATTTCATAATAGGTATTTTCGCATTTTGCGACCTGATTACTTATAAGTAATTTTCCATCATTATGTGAAATGGATCTGGCATAGTAAATTTCGCATCTGTTTGTTATAACGGGGTATTTTATATAAATTATTAAGAGTTCTTTAAGCAATACAATTTTGAATATGGCGATGTCCATTAAGTCTGCAATAAGTACAGGCTGTTGTTCGTGATCTAATATTTCTTTGATGTCTTCATTGTTTAAAATTTTTGTGTTGAATAAATCAATTTTGGCCAGTGTGATAGTATCAATAATGTTTTGTAAGTCAAATGTTAATAAAACGTAGGCGATGTTTTCTTAATGGCAATTCTTGATCGATAAAAATGTTTTTAAAATGATCGGAAAGTGATTTTATCTCTTTAAACAATTTGGAATTAATAATAAATTGTTGGTTATTGTTTTCAATTTTAGACTTTTCCACAACGAAAACAACCAACTAACTTTCTGCAACGCGCCGTCAAACACTCTATACCACAACAGATAATATACCGATTCACACAAAAATCTTACCGTTACCCATTTGTACATAAAGACGAAGTTCGAAAGCAAATTTCAAAAATGCTCGAACAAAACATCATAAAAAACAGCCATTCCCCCTGGAGTGCACCCGTCTGGGTCGTACCGTGTACCGTACCGTACCGTGGTCTTCTTTGACATAAAATAAACAGGATGCAATAGACCATCGTCGACTGTAATAAAAGTGTAATTTTCTTCATTAAAATCAAATCTAAACATTGCCTTTTTCTTTGTCAACTCAGTTCAAGGTGTAGCTATGCCTGCGTAATTTTCTATAAACGTCTGAAAGCCCATCAAGCCCAAAAAACTTTCTACTTGCTAAATAGTTTGTGGCATCTTGGTTACAGCTTCTATTTTCTCGGTGAGGGGTAAATTTTGTGATTTCCTATAACATGGCCAAGAAATTGAATGCGCGAGTTACCGGTTCCTACCGGCACACAGACCCTCCAACCCTCCAACCGTTCAGCGAACGGTCGTTGCCACCTCGCTTCATTTAATTGCTTAGATGTTATCTTAGCTTTGCTGAGCGCCTTTATGGCTGCTTGACTATCAGACAGTATAGCAATGTCCTTGCCATGATAGATGGCCTCTCATCCCTTGGTTGCATTTGCAAAGGGATATCCCTTTTAAGGCTTTCAGCATCCTTACTTTTGAGGATACAGTCATTTCCTGCTCCATCAATTCTTATTAGGGTTTCCGTTTCATTTCAATGACGATATGAAGCGGCATCACCTCCATAAGTATCCCAAGATACCTAACTTCTTTGCTGGCCTCTATGCGACATTCTGACAGGGTTATTGCCTTCATTCTCTGTAGCTTGTACCTATTTGTGAAAGGAACAATAACAGTTTTGCTAGATTTAGGCTCAGGCCTACTTCCTTGCACCATTCGAATAATATCGCAGACTGTTTGCTCATATTTACTTCTAGCTATAATGACAATATCGTCAGCATAGCCTTGGCAAAATATACCCAGGAGAGGCGAGAGGACACCCCCGACTATCGTCCTATACTGGCCATGGCTCGCCTAGATGCCAGTAGTGATTTGATCCATCTGTGCGTTGACATGACTCAGGGGAGGTATTGTCGAAAGCACCCTGTATGTCTAAAGAAGGCACATAATGCCACTTCCTTATGAGTCAGTGAATCCTCAATACGGCTTTTCAGGTGATATAGGGCAGTATCAGTTGATCTGCCCGCCCTGTAGTCATGCTGCGTCCGTTGGAGCGGATGCTCCTCAAGCAGAGTGCTTCTAATGCTAGCTTCTAATCCACTACCTTTTCCAACGTTTTTAGCAAAACGATGTCAAGCTGATGGGTCTGAACGACTTCGGATCAGTGATGTATTTCTTTCCAGCTTTCGGAATGAAGACCACTTTTGCTATACTCCAGGCAGTAGATATGTGTCCTATAGCTAGGCTGCTGATCAGTATTTTCGTGATCGGTACTGCGAGCTGACTTAGCGCTCGTTGAAGCAGGATTGGCTGAATGCCATCTGGACCAGGAGATTTGTAGGGCTGGAATGTACCAATTGCCCATCTTAATCTCTCCGTTGTTACTATTGATTTTGTGCCGTTACCAGGGTATTCCCATCCGTTTGGAGCGTGCTTCCCGGAAAGTGAGTTGCCAGCCAGTAGTAGCTCAAGTTTTTCCTTACTTCCTATAGTATAGGAGTTATCCTTTCGTATTGCCTGATTTGATTCTGGCACTCCTTTGGAGATTGCTCTGTGAAGTCTATCACCTTGCCTCACAGAAGGTTCTATAATTCCTTCGTTTGGCTTTCCTGATCTCATGGTTATACATGGTCAGTTTATTCCGGTAGGCATCCCAATTCCCTTCTCTTTTTGCTTTGTTAAAGACGCCTGGTCGCTCTCCGCAACTTCTCCAATTGGTAGTTCCACCATGGAGCACCTTTATCCCTGGCTCGGCCAAGGGATCAGCTTTCTCTGAACGCGTTAGTAAAACACGAGTTAATATCTTCGTCTCCAGTTCTAGAGTGGTACGGAGTTTCCCGGTTACCCTAGTAACTGGATCTCGCAGTAAGGAGGCATTGAACCCTTCCCAGTTCGTATTTTCGCTACATTCTAGACTTAGCCCTATGTTAAAACGAATAATTCTGTGATCTGACATTTACTGCTAGGGAGAAGCCTGAGGCAGTGGATTCCTCCAAACTTAATTGGAGAATACCAACCGAACAGGACTATCTCTTCCAGTAGTGCGTCCTCGAGCTGTGAGAGGCTCTCACTCCTGAGGACGACTTTGGGGTATCCCTCTGGTACGACCGCAACTTTAATGGCCCCAGTTACGGCCGCATATGAGTACGTGCTTGCGTACCTCAGTTGCCTTTGCAGCACTTGAGGTACTTGGGCCATCGAAAGGAGCAGTCAGTGGCCTGCTCTTCTCCACCTTCTGCCTCTTAGGCGTTTCCGTCGGAGGTGTCAGGGTTTTTAGCCGTCCCGCTTGGCCGGCTTGGACCACATTCGAGTGACTCGGTGTGGCTGCCGGATTCTTCCCTCCCGCAACTGGGCGTGCTTGTGCCGTTGGCACACTCCGATTACGAGCATTTTTTTGTGTTACCACCGAAGTAGGCCGCTCTCCGTCAAGGAGACGGTCCTCAAATTGTCTTCCGACATTTCCCGCAGTCAAGGCCTGCGGTATTTTGATTTTTAGGTCTATTGTTCATAGTTCCCACGAGTTGCAGAGAAATAAACGGTCCACCCGGGCAGAGTACCCGGGTAAGGCTAACTAGACCGGGCGGACGCCAATTGCCCGACTCTCCGTTAGCGACTGGGCTAGTTGTTTCCCGGGCCCCCAGCCTGGCAGACTCTCGGCACGGGTCGAATGACACCTTAGTCCGGCCCGGAGATTATGATTCGAGTAAAATGACGTAATAAAGAAAGAATAAATATGTGAATGGCCTGTGCAGTCCCATCGCGTGTTCTGCAGAGGGTTGCTTTAAAATTTAAATTGTTTAAGAAAAGAACATGAGATACACGAAGATCGAAGAAAATAAAATACGTCGAGTTAATTTCTGTAGTCCCATCGCGTGTTCTGCAGAAGACTACATAAAAGCTAAGGTTTGTTTGCGATAAATCTTTATATTTCCATGTAGTAATTTTAAAGGAAAGAAATTTCTAGAGCTATAACAACAGCGAGGAAAAACAGTACATACTTAAACTGTGCAAGTTATTAAAAAGACTTTTCCACAACGAAAACAACCAACTAACTTTCTGCAACGCCGTCAAACACTCTATACCACCAACAGATAATATACCGATTCACACAAAATCTTACCGTTACCCATTTGTACATAAAGACGAAGTTCGAAAGCAAATTTCAAAAATGCTCGAACAAAACATCATAAAAAACAGCCATTCCCCTGGAGTGCACCCGTCTGGGTCGTACCGTGTACCGTACCGTACCGTGGTCTTCTTTGACATAAAAAACAGGATGCAATAGACCATCGTCGACTGTAATAAAAGTGCTCATTTTCTTCATTAAAATCAAATCTAAACATTGCCTTTTTCTTTGTCAACTCAGTTCAAGGTGTAGCTATGCCTGCGTAATTTTCTATAAACGTCTGAAAGCCCGTCAAGCCCAAAAAACTTTCTACTTGCTAAATAGTTTGTGGCATCTTGGTTACAGCTTCTATTTTCTCGGTGAGGGGTAAATTTTGTGATTTCCTATAACATGGCCAAGAAATTGAATGCGCGAGTTACCGGTTCCTACCACACAGACCCTCCAACCCTCCAACCGTTCAGCGAACGGTCGTTGCCACCTCGCTTCATTTAATTGCTTAGATGTTATCTTAGCTTTGCTGAGCGCCTTTATGGCTGCTTGACTATCAGACAGTATAGCAATGTCCTTGCCATGATAGATGGCCTCTCATCCCTTGGTTGCATTTGCAAAGGGATATCCCTTTTAAGGCTTTCAGCATCCTTACTTTTGAGGATACAGTCATTTCCTGCTCCATCAATTCTTATTAGGGTTTCCGTTTCATTTCAATGACGATATGAAGCGGCATCACCTCCATAAGTATCCCAAGATACTAACTTCTTTGCTGGCCTCTATGCGACATTCTGACAGGGTTATTGCCTTCATTCTCTGTAGCTTGTACCTATTTGTGAAAGGAACAATAACAGTTTTGCTAGATTTAGGCTCAGGCCTACTTCCTTGCACCATTCGAATAATATCGCAGACTGTTTGCTCATATTTACCTCTAGCTATAATGACAATATCGTCAGCATAGCCTTGGCAAAATATACCAGGAGAGGCGAGAGGACACCCCCGTCGTCCTATACTGGGCCATGGCTCGCCTAGATGCCAGTAGTGATTTGATCCATCTGCTGCGTTGACATGACTCAGGGGAGGTATTGTCGAAAGCACCCTGTATGTCTAAAGAAGGCACATAATGCCACTTCCTTATGAGTCAGTGAATCCTCAATACGGCTTTTCAGGTGATATAGGGCAGTATCAGTTGATCTGCCCGCCCTGTAGTCATGCTGCGTCCGTTGGAGCGGATGCTCCTCAAGCAGAGTGCTTCTAATGCTAGCTTCTAATCCACTACCTTTTCCAACGTTTTTAGCAAAAACGATGTCAAGCTGATGGGTCTGAACGACTTCGGATCAGTGATGTATTTCTTTCCAGCTTTCGGAATGAAGACCACTTTTGCTATACTCCAGGCAGTAGATATGTGTCCTAAAGCTAGGCTGCTGATCAGTATTTTCCTGATCGGTACTGCGAGCTGACTTAGCGCTCGTTGAAGCAGGATTGGCTGAATGCCATCTGGACCAGGAGATTTGTAGGGCTGGAATGTACCAATTGCCCATCTTAATCTCTCCGTTGTTACTATTGATTTTGTGCCGTTACCAGGGTATTCCATCCGTTTGGAGCGTGCTTCCCGGAAAGTGAGTTGCCAGCCAGTAGTAGCTCAAGTTTTTCCTTACTTCCTATAGTATAGGAGTTATCCTTTCGTATTGCCTGATTTGATTCTGGCACTCCTTTGGAGATTGCTCTGTGAAGTCTATCACCTTGCCTCACAGAAGGTTCTATAATTCCTTCGTTTGGCTTTCCTGATCTCATGGTTATACATGGTCAGTTTATTCCGGTAGGCATCCCAATTCCCTTCTCTTTTTGCTTTGTTAAAGAGACGCCTGGTCGCTCTCCGCAACTTCTCCAATTGGTAGTTCCACCATGGAGCACCTTTATCCCTGGCTCGGCCAAGGGATCAGCTTTCTCTGAACGCGTTAGTAAAACACGAGTTAATATCTTCGTCTCCAGTTCTAGAGTGGTACGGAGTTTCCCGGTTACCCTAGTAACTGGATCTCGCAGTAAGGAGGCATTGAACCCTTCCCAGTTCGTATTTTCGCTACATTCTAGACTTAGCCCTATGTTAAAACGAATATTCTGTGATCTGACATTTACTGCTAGGGAGAAGCCTGAGGCAGTGGATTCCTCCAAACTTAATTGGAGAATACCAAACCGAACAGGACTATCTCTTCCAGTAGTGCGTCCTCGAGCTGTGAGAGGCTCTCACTCCTGAGGACGACTTTGGGGTTTCCCTCTGGTACGACCGCAACTTTACTTAAAATATAA
Organism: Drosophila mauritiana; assembly: GCF_004382145.1. Taxonomy (NCBI): domain Eukaryota; kingdom Metazoa; phylum Arthropoda; class Insecta; order Diptera; family Drosophilidae; genus Drosophila; species Drosophila mauritiana. The sequence continues at coordinate 398,071 of NW_022881582.1, forward strand.
AACATAAAACTCAAACACAAACTTGACTATTTATTTATTTATTAAGAAAGGAAATATAAATTATAAACTACAACAGGTTATGGGCCCAGTCCATGCCTAATAAACAATTAAATTGTGAATTAAAGATTGTGAAAATAAATTGTGAAATAGCATTTTTTTTCACATTCTTGTGAAATTAATTCCTTCTCAGAATTTGAGTGAAAAATGGACAAGGCTAAACGTAATATTAAGCCGTTTGATGGCGAGAAGTACGCGATTTGGAAATTTAGAATTAGGGCTCTTTTAGCCGAGCAAGATGTACTTAAAGTAGTTGATGGTTTAATGCCTAACGAGGTAGATGACTCCTGGAAAAAGGCAGAGCGTTGTGCAAAAAGTACAATAATAGAGTACCTAAGCGACTCGTTTTTAATTTCGCAACAAGCGACATTACGGCGCGTCAGATTCTTGAGAATTTGGACGCCGTTTATGAACGAAAAAGTTTGGCGTCGCAACTGGCGCTGCGAAAACGTTTGCTTTCTCTGAAGCTATCGAGTGAGATGTCACTATTAAGCCATTTTCATATTTTTGACGAACTTATAAGTGAATTGTTGGCAGCTGGTGCAAAAATAGAAGAGATGGATAAAATTTCTCATCTACTGATCACATTGCCTTCTGTTACGATGGAATTATTACAGCGATAGAGACATTATCTGAAGAAAATTTGACATGGCGTTTGTGAAAATAGATTGCTGGATCAAGAAATTAAAATTAAAATGGACCACACGATACAAGCAAGAAAGTTATGAACGCGATCGTGCACAACAAAAATACACTTATAAAAAATAATTTGTTTAAAATCGGGTAACTAAACCAAAGAAATATTCAAGGGAAATTCAAAGTGTCACCACTGTGGCAGAGAAGGCACATTAAAAAAGACGCTTCCATTATAAAAGAATATTAAATAATAAAAATAAAGAAAATGAAAAACAAGTTCAAACTGCAACATCACACGGCATTGCGTTTATGGTAAAAGAAGCGAATAATACTTCAATGATGGATAACTGCGGTTTGTCCTTGATTCTGTGCTAGTGACCATCTTATAAATGATGAGTCGCTGTATACCGACAGTGTGGAGGTGTGCCTCCACTTAAGATGCAGTGGCCAAGCAAGGCGAATTTATTTATGCCACTAAGGTGGTATTGTCCGACTACGGAATGACCATGAGATTACACTGGAGGATGTACTCTTTTGTAAGGAAGCTGCTGGTGATGTCCGTAAAGCGTCTCCAAGAGGCAGGAATGTCGATCGAATTGACAAAAGCGTGTAACCATTTCGAAAAATGGGTTAATGGTTGTCAAAAATCAGTATGTTAAAAATGTCCTGTGATCAATTTTCAAGCATATTCTATAAATGCTAAGCATAAAAATAATTTTGTTTATGGCATGAGAGTTTGGCCATATAAGCGATGGCAAATTTTAGAAATAAACGAAAGAATATGTTTAGTGATCAAAGTCTTCTAAACAACTTAGAGTTATCATGTAAATTTGTGAACCCTGTTTAAATGGTAAACAGCAAGACTTCCTTTTAAACAATTGAAAGATAAGACCCATATTAAAAGACCTCTTTTGTAGTACACTCAGATGTCTGTGGGCCTATTACTCCAGTTACTTTAGATAATAAAAATTATTTTGTGATCTTTGTTGATCAGTTTACACATTATTGTGTAACTTATTTAATTAAATATAATCTGATGTGTTTAGCATGTTTCAAGATTTTGTAGCCAAGAGTGAAGCTCATTTTAATTTAAAGGTTGTGTATTTATACATTGACAATGGTAGAGAATACTTGTCAAATGAGATGAGACAATTTTGTGTTAAGAAAGGAATTTCTTATCACTTAACAGTGCCACATACACCTCAGTTAAATGGTGTTTCTGAGAGAATGATAAGAACCATTACGGAAAAAGCTCGAACCATGGTTAGTGGTGCAAAAGTAGATAAAAGCTTTTGGGGCGAAGCAGTATTAACTGCTACTTATTTAATCAACAGAATTCCTAGCAGAGCACTTGTTGATAGTTCAAAGACCCCATATGAGATGTGCACAATAAGAAGCCATACTTAAAACATTTTGAGAGTGTTTGGTGCAACTGTTTATGTGCATATTAAAAACAAACAAGGAAAGTTTGATGATAAATCATTTACAAGTATTTTTGTGGGCTATGAACCCAATGGTTTTAAGTTGTGGGATGCTGTAAATGAAAAATTTATTGTCGCAAGAGATGTTGTTGTCGATGAAACCAATATGGTTAATTCTAGAGCTGTTAAATTTGAACAGTGTTCCTGAAAGATAGTAAGGAAAGTGAAAATAAATATTTTCCGAATGACAGTAGGAAAATAATACAAACAGAATTCCCGAATGAGAGTAAGGAATGCGACAACATACAATTCCTGAAAGATAGTAAGGAAAGTGAAAATAAAAATTTTCCAAATGACAGTAGGAAATAATACAAACAGAATTCCGAATGAGAGTAAGGAATGCGACAACATACAATTCCTGAAAGATAGTAAGGAAAGTAATAAATATTTTCTGAATGAGAGTAAGAAAAGAAAGCGAGATGATCACCTGAATGAAAGTAAGGATCAGGCAACCCGAATGAGAGTAGGGAAAGTGAAACAGCAGAGCACTTAAAGAAATTGGAATTGATAATCCAACTAAAAATGATGGCATAGAAATTATTAATAGAAGAAGTGAGAGATTAAAGACTAAGCCTCAGATATCTTATAATGAAGAGGATAATAGTCTAAATAAAGTTGTTCTAAATGCTCACACTATATTTAACGATGTCCCAAATTCATTTGATGAAATTCAATATAGGGATGATAAATCTCTTGGGAAGAAGCCATCAATACAGAGTTAAATGCTCATAAAATTAATAATACTTGGACAATTACAAAAAGGCCTGAAAACAAAAATATTGTAGATAGCAGATGGGTATTTTCTGTTAAATATAATGAACTTGGAAATCCAATTAGATACAAAGCTAGATTGGTTGCACGAGGATTCACTCAAAAATACCAAATAGACTATGAAGAGACATTTGCTCCTGTAGCTAGAATTTCAAGTTTCCGATTTATATTGTCATTAGCAATACAGTATAACTTGAAAGTCCATCAAATGGATGTAAAAACAGCTTTCTTAAATGGCACGTTAAAAGAGGAAATTTATATGAGACTTCCTCAAGGTATATCGTGTAATAGTGACAATGTGTGTAAATTGAATAAGGCAATTTACGGACTCAAGCAAGCGGCTAGATGCTGGTTTGAAGTATTTGAGCAAGCATTGAAAGAGTGTGAGTTTTTAAACTCTTCAGTTGATCGCTGTATATATATTTTAGACAAAGGTAACATCAATGAAAACATATATGTATTATATGTATATATATGTAGATGATGTGGTTATAGCTACAGGAGATATGACAAGAATGAATAACTTCAAAAGGTATTTAATGGAAAAGTTTAGGATGACTGACCTAAATGAAATAAAATATTTCATTGGAATTAGGATAGAAATGCATGAAGATAAAATCTATTTAAGCCAATCTGCATATGTTAAAAAAATTTTAAGTAAATTTAACATGGAAAATTGTAATGCAGTTAGTACTCCTTTACCTAGTATAATAAATTATGAATTACTTAATTCAGATGAAGACTGCAATACCCCATGCCGTAACCTCATAGGATGTTTAATGTACATAATGCTTTGTACACGCCCAGATTTAACTACTGCAGTAAATATCTTGAGCAGATATAGTAGCAAAAATAACTCCGAGTTATGGCAGAACTTAAAAAGAGTTCTTAGATATTTGAAGGGCACTATCGATATGAAATTGATTTTTAAAAAGAACTTGGCATTTGAAAATAAAATTATTGGTTATGTGGATTCTGATTGGGGTGGTAGTGAAATTGATAGAAAAAGTACAACAGGGTATTTATTCAAAATGTTTGATTTTAATCTCATTTTTTGGAATATAAAGAGACAGAACTCAGTAGCAGCCTCATCAACTGAAGCTGAGTATATGGCCCTATTTGAAGCCGTGAGAGAAGCTCTATGGCTTAAATTTTATTAACTAGTATTAACATTAAACTAGAAAACCCCATTAAAATTTACGAAGACAATCAAGGCTGTATTAGCATAGCAAACAACCCCTCATGTCATAAACGAGCTAAACATATTGATATTAAATATCATTTTGCCAGAGAGCAAGTTCAGAATAATGTGATTTGTCTTGAGTATATTCCTACAGAGAATCAACTGGCTGACATATTTACAAAATCGTTGCCTGCTGCGAGATTTGTGGAGTTACGAGACAAATTGGGTTTGCTGCAAGACGACCAATCGAATGCTGAATGAAATTTTTATATATATTTTTCAAATTTAAATTCCTGTAAACATATTTTGTTACAATGATCTGATCGGGTTTTTCTGGGTTTTCCCCGTATCCTCGCAGCAAATGCTGGATCAGTTAACACTTCCCAGAATGCACACCACCCACATTTGATAGTTACTAATGAATATTATTGTTATGTTTTTAATTATAGACGTTATTTTTGAGGAGGCGTGTTGGAATATACTATTCAACCTACAAAAATAACGTTAAACAACACTACTTTATATTTGACATGAATGGCCACACCTTTTATTTGATTTCTCATTCTTGTACGTTTTTTGCTGTGAGTAGGTCGTGGTGCTGGTGTTGCAGTTGAAAATAACTTAAAATATAAAACATAAAACTCAAACACAAACTTGACTATTTATTTATTTATTAAGAAAGGAAATATAAATTATAAACTACAACAGCAGCACTTGAGGTACTTGGGCCATCGAAGGAGCAGTCAGTGGCCTGCTCTTCTCCACCTTCTGCCTCTTAGGCGTTTCCGTCGGAGGCGTCAGGGTTTTAGCCCGTCCCGCTTGGCCGGCTTGGACCACATTCGAGTGACTCGGGTGGGCTGCCGGATTCTTCCCTCCCGCAACTGGGCGTGCTTGTGCCGTTGGCACAATCCGATTACGAGCATTTCTTGTGTTACCACCGAAGTAGGCCGCTCTCCGTCAAGGAGACGGTCCTTAAATTGTCTTCCGACATTTCCCGCAGTCAAGGCCTGCGGTATTTTGATCTTTTTAGGTCTATTGTTCATAGTTCTAACGAGTTGCAGAGAAATAAACAGTACATACTTAAACTGTGCAAGTTATTAAAAAGACTTTTCCACAACGAAAACAACCAACTAACTTTCTGCAACGCCGTCAAACATTCTATACCACCAACAGATAATAATAGTAATAATCAGTACTGATTCACACAAAATCTTACCGTTACCCATTTGTACATAAAGACGAAGTTCGAAAGCAAATTTCAAAAATGCTCGAACAAAACATCATAAAAAAACAGCCATTCCCCCTGGAGTGCACCCGTCTGGGTCGTACCGTGTACCGTACCGTACCGTGGTCTTCTTTGACATAAAATAAACAGGATGCAATAGACCATGGTCGACTGTAATAAAAGTGCTCATTTTCTTCATTAAAATCAAATCTAAACATTGCATTTTTCTTTGTCAACTCAGTTCAAGGTGTAGCTATGCCTGCGTAATTTTCTATAAACGTACTGAAATAGCCCATCAAGCCCAAAAAACTTTCTACTTGCTAAATAGTTTGTGGCATCTTGGTTACAGCTTCTATTTTCTCGGGTGAGGGGTAAATTTTGTGATTTCCTATAACATGGCCAAGAAATTGAATGCGCGAGTTACCGGTTCCTACCGGCACACAGACCCTCCAACCCTCCAACCGTTCAGCGAACGGTCGTTGCCACCTCGCTTCATTTAATTGCTTAGATGTTATCTTAGCTTTGCTGAGCGCCTATATGGCTGCTTGACTATCAGACAGTATAGCAATGTCCTTGCCATGATAGATGGCCTCTCATCCCTTGGTTGCATTTGCAAAGGGATATCCCTTTGAGGGCTTTCAGCATCCTTACTTTTGAGGATACAGTCATTTCCTGCTCCATCAATTCTTATTAGGGTGGCATTCCGTTTCATTTCAATGACGATATGAGCGGCGTCACCTCCATAAGTATCCCAAGATACCTAACTTCTTTGCTGGCCTCTATGCGACATTCTGACAGGGTTATTGCCTTCATTCTCTTTACCTTGTACCCCTTTGTGAAAGGAACAATAACAGTATTGCTATGATTTAGGCTCAGGCCTACTTCCTTGCACCATTCGAATAATATCGCAGACTGTTTGCTCATATTTACTTCTAGCTATAATGACAATATCGTCAGCATAGCCTTGGCAAAATATACCAGGAGAGGCGAGAGGAGAGGTGGAGAGGAGAGGACACCCCCGACTATCGTCCTATACTGGCCGTGGCTCGCCTAGATGCCAGTAGTGATTTGATCCATCTGGGATGCGTTGACAAGACTCAGGGGAGGTATTTTCGAAAGCACACTGTATGTCTAAAGAAGGCACATAATGTCACTTCCTTATGAGTCAGTGAGTCCTCAATACGGCTTTTCAGGTGATATAGGGCAGTATCAGTTGATCTGCCCGCCCTGTAGTCATGCTGCGTCCGTTGGAGCGGATGCTCCTCAAGCAGAGTGCTTCTAATGCTAGCTTCTAATCCACTACCTTTTCCAACGTTTTTAGCAAAAACGATGTCAAGCTGATGGGTCTGAACGACTTCGGATCAGTGATGTATTTCTTTCCAGCTTTCGGAATGAAGACCACTTTTGCTATACTCCAGGCAGTAGACATGTGTCCTAAAGCTAGGCTGCTGATCAGTATTTTCCTGATCGGTACTGCGAGCTGACTTAGCGCTCGTTGAAGTAGGATTGGCTGAATGCCATCTGGACCAGGAGATTTGTAGGGCTGGAATGTACCAATTGCCCATCTTAATCTCTCCGTTGTTACTATTGATTTTGTGCCGTTACCAGGGTATTCCCATCCGTTTGGAGCGTGCTTCCCGGAAAGTGAGTTGCCAGCCAGTAGTAGCTCAAGTTTTTCCTTACTTCCTATAGTATAGGAGTTATCCTTTCGTATTGCCTGATTTGATTCTGGCACTCCTTTGGAGATTGCTCTGTGAAGTCTATCACCTTGCGTCACAGAAGGTTCTATAATTCCTTCGTTTGGCTTTCCTGATCTCAAGGTTATACATGGTCAGTTTATTCCGGTAGGCATCCCAATTCCCTTCTCTTTTTGCTTTGTTAAAGAGACGCCTGGTCGCTCTCCGCAACTTCTCCAATTGGTAGTTCCACCATGGAGCACCTTTATTCCTGGCTCGGCCAAGGGATCAGCTTTCTCTAAACGTGTTAGTAAAACACGAGTTAATATCTTCGTCTCCAGTTCTAGAGTGGTACGGAGTTTCCCGGTTACTCTAGTAACTGGATCTCGCAGTAAGGAGGCAGTGAACCCTTCCCAGTTCGTATTTTCGCTACATTCTAGACTTAGCCCTATGTTAAAACGAATAATTCTGTGATTTGACATTTACTGCTAGGGAGAAGCCTGAGGCAGTGGATTCCTCCAAACTTAATTGGAGAATACCAACCGAACAGGACTATCTCTTCCAGTAGTGCGTCCTCGAGCTGTGAGAGGCTCTCACTCCTGAGGACGACTTTGGGGTATCCCTCTGGTACGACCGCAACTTTAATGGCCCCAGTTACGGCCGCATATGAGTACTTGCTTGCATACCTCAGTTGCCTTTGCAGCACTTGAGGTACTTGGGCTATCGAAAATAGCAGTCAGTGGCCTGCTCTTCTCCACCTTCTGCCTCTTAGGCGTTTCCGTCGGAGGTGTCAGGGTTTTTAGCCCGTCCCGCTTGGCCGGCTTGGACCACATTCGAGTGACTCGGTGTGGCTGCCGGATTCTTCCCTCCCGCAACTGGGCGTGCTTGTGCCGTTGGCACACTCCGATTACAAGCATTTTTTTGTGTTACCAAATTTCTAGAGCTATAACAACAGCGAGGAAAAACAGTACATACTTAAACTGTGCAAGTTATTAAAAAGTCTTTTCCACAACGAAAACAACCAACTAACTTTCTGCAACGCCGTCAAACACTCTATACCACCAACAGATAATATACCGATTCACATAAAATCTTACCGTTACCCATTTGTACATAAAGACGAAGTTCGAAAGCAACTTTCAAAAATGCTCGAACAAAACATCATAAAAACAGCTATTCCCCCTGGAGTGCACCCGTCTGGGTCGTACCGTGTACCGTACCGTACCGTGGTCTTCTTTGACATAAAATAAACAGGATGCAATAGACTATCGTCGTCTGTAATAAAAGTGCTCATTTCTTCATTAAAATCAAATCTAAACATTGCCTTTTTCTTTGTCAACTCAGTTCAAGGTGTAGCTATGCCTGCGTAATTTTCTATAAACGTCCTGAAATAGCCTGTCAAGCCCAAAAAACTTTCTATTTGCTAAATAGTTTGTGGCATCTTGGTTACAGATTCTATTTTCTCGGGTGAGGGGTAAATTTTGTGATTTCCTATAACATGGCCAAGAAATTGAATGCGCGAGTTACCGGTTCCTACCGGCACACAGACCCTCCAAACCCTCCAACCGTTCAGAGAACGGTCGTTGCCACCTCGCTTCATTTAATTGCTTAGATGTTATCTTAGCTTTGCTGAGCGCCTTTATGGCTGCTTGACTATCAGACAGTATAGCAATGTCCTTGCCATGATAGATGGCCTCTCATCCCTTGGTTTCATTTGCAAAGGGATATCCCTTTAAGGCTTTCAGCATCCTTACTTTTGAGGATACAGACATTTCCTGCTCCATCAATTCTTATTAGGGTGGCTTTCCGTTTCATTTCATTGACGACATGAAGCGGCATCCCAAGATACTTAACTTCTTTGCTGGCCTCTATGCGACATTCTGACAGGGTTATTGCCTTCATTCTATGTAGCTTGTACCTATTTGTGAAAGGAACAATAACAGTTTTGCTAGGATTTAGGCTCAGGCCTACTTCCTTGCACCATTCGAATAATATCGCAGACTGTTTGCTCATATTTACCTCTAGCTATAATAACAATATCGTCAGCATAGCCTTGGCAAAACCCAATACCCAGGAGAGGCGAGAGGACACCCCCTTGGGGGCAACCCCTTGTGGTAGATACTGTGGACGACTGTCCTCCTATACTGGCCATGGCTCGCCTAGATGCCAGTAGTGATTTGATCCATCTGCTGGTTGTCACATCTAGTCCTCTTCTTGGCAGGGATGCGTTGACAAGACTCAGGGGAGGTATTGTCGAAAGCACCCTGTATGTCTAAAGAAGGCACATAATGCCACTTCCTTATGAGTCAGTGAATCCTCAATACGGCTTTTCAGGTGATATAGGGCAGTATCAGTTGATCTGCCCGCCCTGTAGTCACGCTGCGTCCGTTGGAGCGAATGCTCCTCAAGCAGATTGCTTCTAATGCAAGCTTCTAATCCACTACCTTTTCCAACGTTTTTAGCAAAAACGATGTCAAGCTGATGGGTCTGAACGACTTCGGATCAGTGATGTATTTCTTTCCAGCTTTCGGAATGAAGACCACTTTTGCTATACTCCAGGCAGTAGATATGTGTCCTATAGCTAGGCTGCTGATCAGTATTTTCCTGATCGGTACTGCGAGCTGACTTAGCGCTCGTTGAAGTAGGATTGGCTGAATGCCATCTGGACCAGGAGATTTGTAGGGCTGGAATGTACCAATTGCCCATCTTAATCTCTCCGTTGTTACTATTGATTTTGTGCCGTTACCAGGGTATTCCCATCCGTTTGGAGCGTGCTTCCCGGAAAGTGAGTTGCCAGCCAGTAGTAGCTCAAGTTTTTCCTTACTTCCTATAGTATAGGAGTTATCCTTTCGTATTGCCTGATTTGATTCTGGCACTCCTTTGGAGATTGCTCTGTGAAGTCTATCACCTTGCCTCACAGAAGGTTCTATAATTCCTTCGTTTGGCTTTCCTGATCTCATGGTTATACATGGTCAGTTTATTCCGGTAGGCATCCCAATTCCCTTCTCTTTTAGCTTTGTTAAAGAGACGCCTGGTCGCTCTCCGCAACTTCTCCAATTAGTAGTTCCACCATGGAGCACCTTTATTCCTGGCTCGGCCAAGGGATCAGCTTTCTCTAAACGTGATAGTAAAACACGAGTTAATATCTTCGTCTCCAGTTCTAGAGTGGTACGGAGTTTCCCGGTTACCCTAGTAACTGGATCTCGCAGTAAGGAGGAATTGAACCCTTCCCAGTTCGTATTTTCGCAACATTCTAGACTTAGCCCTATAAACGAATAATTCTGTGATCCGACATTTACTGCTAGGGAGAAGCCTGAGGCAGTGGATTCCTCCAAACTTAATTGGAGAATACCAACCGAACAGGACTATCTCTTCCAGGAGTGCGTCCTCGAGATGTGAGAGGCTCTCACTCCTGAGGACGACTTTGGGGTATCCCTCTGGTACGACCGCAACTTTAATTGCCCCAGTTACGGCCGCATATGAGTACGTGCTTGCGTATCTCAGTTGCCTTTGCAGCACTTAAGGTACTTGGGCCATCGAAAGGAGCATCTTCTCCACCTTCTGCCTCTTAGGCGTTTCCGTCGGAGGTGTCAGGGTTTTTAGCCCGTCCCGCTTGGCCGGCTTGGACCACATTCGAATGACTCGGTGTGGCTGCCGGATTCTTCCCTCCCGCAACTGGGCGTGCTTGTGCCGTTGGCACACTCCGATTACGAGCATTTTTTTGTGTTACCACCGAAGTAGGCCGCTCTCCGTCAAGGAGACGGTCCTCGAATTGTCTTCCGACATTTCCCGCAGTCAAGGCCTGCGGTATTTTGATCTTTTTAGGTCTATTGTTCATAGTTCCCACGAGTTGCAGAGAAATAAACGGTCCACCCGGGCAGAGTACCCGGGTATGGCTAACTAGACCGGGCGGAAGCCAATTGCCCGGACTCTCCGTTAGCGACTGGGCTAGTTGTTTCCCGGGCCCCCAGCCTGGCAGACTCTCGGCACGGGTCGAATGACATCTTAGTCCGGCCCGGAGATTATGATTCGAGTAAAATGATGTAATAAAGAAAGAATAAATATGTGAATGGCCTGTGCAGTCCCATGGCGTGTTCCGCAGAGGGTTGCTTAAAATTTAAATTGTTTAAGAAAAGAAAATGAGATACACGAAGATCGAAGAAAATAAAATACGTCGAGTTAATTTCTGTAGTCCCATCGCGTGTTCTGCAGAAGACTACATAAAAGCTAAGGTTTGTTTGCGATAAATCTTTATATTTCCATATCGTAATTTTAAAGGAAAGAAATTTCTAGAGCTATAACAACAGCGAGGAAAAACAGTACATACTTAAATTGTGCAAGTTATTAAAAAGACTTTTCCACAACGAAAACAACCAACTAACTTTCTGCAACGCCGTAAAACACTCTATACCACCAACAGATAATATACCGATTCACACAAAATCTTACCGTTACCCATTTTTACATAAAGACGAAGTTCGAAAGCAAATTTCAAAAATGCTCGAACAAAACATCATAAAAAACAGCCATTCCCCCTGGAGTGCACCCGTCTGGGTCGTACCGTTGTAATGATGAACTCCAGTTAAGAACACAATTCCGTTTTGAGTTGAATGCAGCCGTCGGGCTGACTTTATATTTATTCAATTTATTCTTTTGATTTTAGAGTAGGCAGAAATGGTTCTGCCAGCTCAACGTCTACAGAGTATCTGATTTTACAGTTTTGAATATATTTGGACTTAGGCTAATCCGCGTAGCTGCGCTGCCGGGTACGCCAGCAGCGGAGCGGCGTTCTTATGTATATCTTATATATCTAGGCTTATCGGGAGAGCGAGCTATGTATGTACGTATGTAATATGCATTTGGTCGGCGTGTGAATGCTGACCATGCACTTATACTTTTTGGCCTTCAAGTGGGCGATCATGTTACATCCGCCCTGGGTCTAACTGCGTGCATAGACATAAACATAAACATAGCAACCAAGTGCTGCCATATGTTAATATGCTATTTTATTTAATTGTTCTTAATATTGCATAGGCACATACTACATCTACCTCCTTTTGAAAAATAACGTAATAATATGAAGTTATTTTCAAGTATATACATTTTTTTTTTTTTTTTTTTTAATATGTATATTAATATTTGAAATGAATGATTAAAGAGATATTAAAAATATATATATATATTTTCATTGTATTTTGCAAAGTAAAAGTTTTGTATTATAATGTTTTTATTGGTTTTTTATTTGTGGTTGGCCAACCAAACAAAATGTATTATGAATTAAAAATTTTTAACCTATCTTTATGGACTATCTGTTTTTTGTTTTTATTTCCTATAATTGTAATGTTGTCATTATCTCCTATTTCTGAAACTAAATATGGTCCTAAATAATTATTGTCAAGTTTATGACCCGTTTCGTTTTTAAGTAATATCTTATCTCCTATCTTTAATTCAAAGTTACTAATATTTCTATCATATTTTATCTTTCTATCGGCTTTTGCCTTGTCTAACATATTTTTAGCTCTTTTATATGCTATTTCTAATCTTAGCTTAACTTCTTTTGAATAGTCATCCATGTTGTAAATAGGATCTATTCTGTCTATCCTATTAAAATCTATGAACAGTCTTGGTAATCTTCCAAATACTAATTCGTATGGACAATATTCATGAACTACCGATGGTGTTGTGTTGAAACAATAAGTAAAATATTGTATCCATATATCCCAATCGGTTTTGTCAACAGATATATATGAGCGAACATACTCGTTGAAAGTTCTGTGACTTCGTTCTATTGTTCCTAATGTCTGGTGATGGTGTGCTGTTGAAGTAATGTTTTTTATCTTCATATATTTGCACAGGTCGTCTATAATTTGGTTTTTATATTCCGTTCCCATGTCCGTTATGATTGTATTCATTGGACCGTACTTTAGAATAAAATTTTCGAATATAGCCTTAGCAACTGATCTTGCACTTTTATTTGGAATAGGTACCGTTACCAAATATTTTGTTAAATCGCAAATGATAGTAACAGCATACTCATTTCCGTTTTCTGATCTTGGCAGTGGACCAATGGTATCTATCAAAACTATATCAAATGCTGTTGCTGGCGTTTCTGTTATTGTCAACGGTGTTTTAGTATGTTTTGTTGTCTTTGCTTGTTGGCATTTTAAACATGTTTTAACATATTTACTTATTGCCTTTGTCATTTGTGGCCAATAATAATAATTTTTTATTTTCCTCAGGGTTCTAGAAATTCCTGAATGGCCTCCTTCTGATGGATCATCATGATATTTAGACAGTATTGCTTTTATTTGAACCTTATCATTTTTATCTATCTTAGTCACCTTGTTTAATAGCGCTATTTTTATGTTTTTTAATATTTTATTGCCCTTTTCTTTAAAATTCTTTATAGTGACAAATTCGAAGATTTGTTCACTTGGTGACAATTGTGTTTGAATGATGCTATTTATTCTTGCTTCTTCATTAAGCCTTTGAAAGAATTGATCTAAATCGATTATTTCATTAGAATAAAAATTAGTCATATCAAAACGTGTTATAATTTGTTTTCCTCTTTTCAACAAGCACTTATGCTTGTCTATTTTGAGTATAACATATTTTTTGGCATCAATGTTATTGATTACCTGATAGATATTGGGCATTTTTATATTTTCTTTCTTATTTGGTTCATGCAATTTTTCACCTGCGCAGGTATTTTTCTGTCTTGTTGTTGATCTTGTTGTTACCTTTAGTATCTGTCTATTTATTGCTTTAAGTTCTTCGATGGTTATTCGGGACAATGCGTCTGCAACATGATTATCTTTCCCCTTGAGATATTCTACTGTGAATTCAAACTCCTCCAAGTCTAGTCTCATTCTGGTTAGTTTTGAACTGGGGTTTCTCATTGAAAAAAGATATGATAGTGGCCTATGGTCACTTTGTACTAAGAAATGTCTACCATATACGTATGGTCTGAAGTGATTTATTGCCCAGTGAATAGCTGCTAGCTCCTGCTCTGTAGTGGACTTATTACTTTCGCCTTTTGTAAAGCTTCTTGAAGCGTATGCCACTGGTAGCTGTTGACCGTTATGGTCTTGAGATAGTACCGCTCCACATGCTTGTTTACTAGCATCTGTGGTTATGCAAAATTGTTTGCTGAAATCTGGGTACTGAAGGAGTGTTGGTTTCATTAATTCCCTTTTAAGATATTCGAATGCCTCATGGCATTCGCTTGTCCATTCAAATGGAACATTCTTTTTACAAAGCCTCGTTAAGTGGCGTGATTTCTCAGAAAAGTTCTTAATAAATCTTCTGTAATAATTGCAAAATGCGACGAATCGTCTAGCTTCGTCTGCGTTTACTGGTTTGGGGTAATTTTTTATTACCTCATATTTAGAGTCATCTGGCAATATACCTTTGTCAGTACACTTGTGACCTAAATAAGTAACCTCTTTCATAAAGAAAGTGCATTTTTCTGGATGTAGTTTTAAATTATGTTGCCTACATAATTTGAAAACGTCGGTTAGATTTTTAAGCATGTGCTTTTCAGAACAGCCTATGACTACTAAATCATCCATATACAGAAATGCTTGCGAAGGCGTTAAGCCTGAAAATGCAAGGGTCATCATTCTTTGGAAAGAATTTGGGGCTATTTTTAAACCAAATGGTAATCGCGTGTAGCGGTATGCTCCCGTTGAAGTTGAGAATGATGTTATATTTCGTGACCTTTCGTCTAATTCTATTTGATGAAATCCTGACATCAGGTCTAGGCACGAGAAATATTTTGCTCGACCTAATTGATCAAGAATATCTTCTATTCTTGGAAGTGGGAATTTATCAGCTAGCAGTTTCTTGTTGATTTGGCGATAATCGACTACTAATCGCCATCTCTTTTCCGCCGAGTTAGGCAGTGATTTCTTGGGTACCAAGAGAAGTGGGCTATTATATTCTGAAATAGATGGTTCGACAATGCCATATTTTATTAATTTGTCAACTTGCCTTTTTGAATTTCTGGCTTTTGACTTTCTGGCATTCTATAGTTTTTGATATAGACTGGAGTTTTGTCATTTAATCTCAATTTTTGCTTATAAAAATTATTAGCTGATATGGTTTCTGTTTCAAGACCAAAAATATCGCTATATTCGGTGCATAATTTTGTTAAATCGCTTTTGAATAACGATGGAAATTTAAGAAGTTTTAATACTTCTGAAGTTCTTTGCACACTATTTTCTATATTTGCGTTGTATACCATACATCATAATCATCCAATGATTCGCTTTTTATATTTGCGCTACTAACTATAGCGTCTTTTTCAGTTGTATTAATAATTCGAATCAAGACGTTCTGAGTGTTTACGAGTGCACTTGCTATTATTATGCCAGGTTGCAATTCCTGGTTGGGGATGAGGACATGTGTGTCAGTAGATGTTAGCTGAATCTTTCGAATCACTTCTGATCTAGCTGGCAAAATTATTTCGTTATCTAGTGAATGTATAATAGGAATGTTTATGTTCCTGAAATTTTTGGGCCTCAAAGTGAACCAATCTTCTTGGTCGTGGAATTCCAAAATACAATTGTATTTCTTAATGAAATCCAAGCCAATTATACCATCCCCTGGTATAGGAAAATTGTCAGGTACGATATGGAATTCATATGGTATTGCTGCATTAGCAATACACATTTCTAAATGTAGTGTACCTAGAGACTGAATTGTCCCTTGCCCTATTCCTGATATATTTGTTGTGTTTTTTGGATTTAAATCGTTAAGATTATTGTTTCTGCATTTAAGCAGGGAAATTTCTGCACCTGTATCTATTAAAAGAGTTACCCATGAACTGGTACTCATATTCTTCAATCGTATAAAAATGCTTAAATTGAGATTAATTTTGTATAATTTTACTGTAGATTGTCGCTCAAGGGGGCATGTTCGTTTTCCGATTGTATGTTTCGGACATTGTGGGTATGACTTGTTTTATAGTTATGGTTTTGGTTACCTCTTGAGTAACCTCCACCTCTATTATAACTTTGGTTACCACCTCGTCCTCTGTTTCCACTATGGTAACCACCTCGACCTCTATAATTGTTGTTGTATGAGTTATAATTTCCTCGGCCATTACCTCTGTTTTGGTAATTTCCTCGGTAATTATTACCTCGATAGTGTCCTCTATTATTATAGAATAATACACTATTTGAATTGCCGGTCATTTCTGTACTGCAGTGTATGTATTTTTCAATCACGCTATTCATCGTGTTGAAATTTCCAGCTTCCAATATGGTTTTGAGCTTATCGTGCCCACAATTCTTGGTCATTGCAGAAATGGCTTCCTTTGTAGCGAATTTGTCTGCATTGTTTGAATCTAAACCATCATCTATATAGGCTGCTTCGAGCAACCCACGTAGGTTTTCTATCTCTGTGGTATATTGCGCTGCAGTTTTGCCGCGCTGTTGTGTACTAAGCATTTTTGCTTTGATGACATCGGGCGATTCGCCTTTAACTGATGCTTTTAATACATTTATTATACCGATAATGGTCTTTTCATTTTCAACTTTGTATGATAATGGACCAAGTATCTTTGTCTTGATTACCTCTATCGCTAGCATCTCCTGATCTCCTTTTGTCAGATCTATTAGCCGGAGGGCCGTCAGGAATCTATTTAAGTTTAACTTTTTGCCGTCAAACTCAGGTATTGTGGACGAAATTTGTCGCACATATTCCCTTGATGTTGCGGCAGAGTCTGTCATTTTGGCTGTTTCCTGTATTCTTGAAGTATTTGAATCTGAAAGTTCTTCTTCAAGTAATTCGGGTAATGTTATTACCGCTGGAATTGCAAGATCGTGGAGATCCTCTTCTTTTATTTCTATTTCCGATTCTCCTACACTTTCGATATCCTCACCGATCTCAGCCACTATAGGTGTGCTTAAAATCGTTGGGATTGTAATATTTAAGTTATGTCTGTACTTGACGTTTAACAAGTTCTCACGGAACCTGTTTAGAAATTTTACTGCTTGGGATAAATGGTTTTTTGTTAATCTTTTCCTTTCTCTGTGAATTAATTGGCGTGCTTCATTAAAGCATCTTACCAATATCTGCGCATGCTTGTTGAGAGTGTCTTGTTGCACTTCTCTATTTGGTGTCATGCATTTATAAGACTTGTCAAAAGTTGTTTTAATTTCTTTAAGCTCGTTTTTTATTTCCTGCCAGTCCATTTAAAGAATAATATAGATTTATTTGTGCAATCGAACTTTATAAATTGTGGCCTCTCCTAAAAAGGTTTCTTCAAAATTCTTTTTTTTTTTTTTTCATTCTAGTTTTCTGATATTAAAAATAAAAATTTTAGATCATCTTAATTCAAAATACATTTTGGGTGTGTTTTTTTTTTTTTTTTTTAAATTTTATCTGCTCTGCTTATATAACGCTTCTTTATTATCTTGTTATGCTTAACATATAGCGTTAATATAAACTGAGCGACTGTTACGATCGTCAAGATCAAAGGGAGTAACCACAGTGACTGAATGTCTTCTGTATGGTCGACTATTTTTAAGTTATTGACCACATTGGCCGTATTATCTTTTGACTGACTATCGTCAGATCCAAACCAACCCATTTTGTATATTTTTTTTTTATTTTTGGGTTTTGGTTTATTTTACTTTAAAAATATGTTGTTTTGATTTTTTTTTTTTTCAATATAGTTACATTTTCCTGCCTAATTGGTGTATGGCTTTACGGGCCATTCTTCTCATCGGGCAGAAAAAGTTCCGCTCAATGTTACAATATTTTGTGTAATATTAATATGCAGCGCAGTGCATCGAGGGTGGTGTGCCACGCAGGGCAACAAAAAAAAAATATTTTATATTTCAGCTCCTACTTGCTTCACTCTGACCCTCCTTGCGTCAGCTGGACGTCGCCGGGGTTGGCACGCTGACACTCCCTCGATGACGTAGTGAGCGGGCTGTTCACCACGTTGATGATGATGTCCTCATTTAGGGGTTATGTGCTGGGGCTGCAATGTCTGCACGTTGGGAGTTGGAGTTTTGTTAATTGTTAACGATTTTATTTGTTTTTCTGTTTTCAGTGGTCTAGCTCAGCTTGTAGTTTTTGAGCTTTCGACCATTGGGGCGGTGGAGTGTTCGTATATAATAGCCACTTTATGTGCGCTATTCTCTTTTTTTGCTTTATTTTGAACACCGCCCCTGTTTTTACCCATCACACCAACACTCTACTCACTCAGATCGCTGTTCTCCAAAATTGCCGCCGTCTTGGTGGATAAGCATCGAATGCCGGGCATGCTGATCCTCTCACGTTCAGTGCTATAACGGTCCTGTCACGGTCGCCATGTAATGATGAACTCCAGTTAAGAACACAATTCCGTTTTGAGTTGAATGCAGCCGTCGGGCTGACTTTATATTTATTCAATTTATTCTTTTGATTTTAGAGTAGGCAGAAATGGTTCTGCCAGCTCAACGTCTACAGAGTATCTGATTTTACAGTTTTGAATACATTTGGACTTAGGCTAATCCACGTAGCTGCGCTGCCGGGTACGCCAGCAGCGGAGCGGCGTTCTTATGTATATCTTATATATCTAGGCTTATCGGGAGAGCGAGCTATGTATGTACGTATGTAATATGCATTTGGTCGGCGTGTGAATGCTGACCATGCACTTATACTTTTTGGCCTTCAAGTTCATGTTACATCCGCCCTGGGTCTAACTGCGTGCATAGACATAAACATAAACATAGCAACCAAGTGCTGCCATATGTTAATATACTATTTTATTTAATTGTTCTTAATATTGCATAGGCACATACTACACCGTGTACCACACCGTACCGTGCAATAATAAACAGGATGCAATAGACCATCGTCGACTGTAATAAAAGTGCTAATTTTCTTCATTAAAATCAAATATAAACATTGCCTTTCTACTTGCTAAATAGTTTGTGGCATCTTGGTTACGGCTCCTATTTTCTCGGGTGAGGGGTAAATTTTGTGATTTCCTATAACATGGCCAAGAAATTGAATGCGCGAGTTACCGGTTCCTATCTACACAGACCCTCCAACCCTCCAACCGTACAGCGAACGGTCGTTGCCACCTCGCTTCATTTAATTGCTTAGATGTTATCTTAGCTTTGCTGAGCGCCTTTATGGCTGCTTGACTATCAGACAGTATAGCAATGTCCTTGCCATGATAGATGGCCTCTCATCCCTTGGTTGCATTTGCAAAGGGATATCCCTTTTAAGGCTTTCAGCATCCTTACTTTTGAGGATACAGTCATTTCCTGCTCCATCAATTCTTATTAGGGTGGCTTTCCGTTTCATTTCAATGACGATATGAAGCGGCATCACCTTCATAAGTATCCCAAGACACTCAAATTCTTTGCTGGCCTCTATGCGACATTCTGACAGGGTTATTGCCTTCATTCTCTGTAGCTTGTACCTATTTGTGAAAGGAACAATAACAGTTTTGCTAGGATTTATGTTCAGGCCTACTTCCTTGCACCATTCGAATAATATCGCAGACTGTTTGCTCATATTTACCTATAGCTATAATGACAATATCGTCAGCATAGCCTTGGCAAAATATACCCAGGAGAGGCGAGCGGACACCCCCTTGGGGGCAACCCCTTGTGGTAGATACTGTGGACGACTGTCCTCCTATACTGGCCATGGCTCGCCTAGATGCCAGTAGTGATTTGATCCATCTGCTGGTTGTCACATCTAGTCCTCTTCTTGGCAGGGATGCGTTGACAAGACTCAGGGGAGGTATTGTCGAAAGCACCCTGTATGTCTAAAGAAGGCACATAATGCCACTTCCTTATGAGTCAGTGAATCCTCAATACGGCTTTTCAGGTGATATAGGGCAGTATCAGTTGATCTGCCCGCCCTGTAGTCACGCTGCGTCCGTTGGAGCGAATGCTCCTCAAGCAGAGTGCTTCTAATGCAAGCTTCTAATCCACTACCTTTTCCAACGTTTTTAGCAAAAACGATGTCAAGCTGATGGGTCTGAACGACTTCGGATCAGTGATGTATTTCTTTCCAGCTTTCGGAATGAAGACCACTTTTGCTATACTCCAGGCAGTAGATATGTGTCCTATAGCTAGGCTGCTGATCAGTATTTTCCTGATCGGTACTGCGAGCTGACTTAGCGCTCGTTGAAGCAGGATTGGCTGAATGCCATCTGGACCAGGAGATTTGTAGGGCTGGAATGTACCAATTGCCCATCTTAATCTCTCCGTTGTTACTATTGATTTTGTGCCGTTACCAGGGTATTCCCATCCGTTTGGAGCGTGCTTCCCGGAAAGTGAGTTGCCAGCCAGTAGTAGCTCAAGTTTTTCCTTACTTCTTACTTACTTACTAGGAGTTATCCTTTCGTATTGCCTGATTTGATTCTGGCACTCCTTTGGAGATTGCTCTGTGAAGTCTATCACCTTGCCTCACAGAAGGTTCTATAATTCCTTCGTTTGGCTTTCCTGATCTCATGGTTATACATGGTCAGTTTATTCCGGTAGGCATCCCAATTCCCTTCTCTTTTAGCTTTGTTAAAGAGACGCCTGGTCGCTCTCCGCAACTTCTCCAATTGGTAGTTCCACCATGGAGCACCTTTATTCCTGGCTCGGCCAAGGGATCAGCTTTTTCTAAACGTGTTAGTAAAACACGAGTTAATATCTTCGTCTCCAGTTCTAGAGTGGTACGGAGTTTCCCGGTTACTCTAGTAACTGGATCTCGCAGTAAGGAGGCATTGAACCCTTCCCAGTTCGTATTTTCGCTACATTCTAGACTTAGCCCTATGTTAAAACGAATAATTCTGTGATTTGACATTTACTGCTAGGGAGAAGCCTGAGGCAGTGGATTCCTCCAAACTTAATTGGAGAATACCAACCGAACAGGACTATCTCTTCCAGTAGTGCGTCCTCGAGCTGTGAGAGGCTCTCACTCCTGAGGACGACTTTGGGGTATCCCTCTGGTACGACCGCAACTTTAATGGCCCCAGTTACGGCCGCATATGAGTACGTGCTTGCATACCTCAGTTGCCTTTGCAGCACTTGAGGTACTTGGGCCATCGAAAGGAGCAGTCAGTGGCCTGCTCTTCTCCACCTTCTGCCTCTTAGGCGTTTCCGTCGGAGGTGTCAGGGTTTTTAGCCCGTCCCGCTTGGCCGGCGTGGACCACATTCGAGTGACTCGGTGTGGCTGCCGGATTCTTCCCTCCCGCAACTGGGCGTGCGTGTGCCGTTGGCACACTCCGATTACGAGCATTTTTTTGTGTTACCACCGAAGTAGGCCACTCTCCGTCAAGGAGACGGTCCTCAAATTGTCTTCCGACATTTCCCGCAGTGAAGGCCTGCGGTATTTTGATCTTTTTAGGTCTATTGTTCATAGTTCCCACGAGTTGCAGAGAAATAAACGGTCCACCCGGGCAGAGTACCCGGGTAAGGCTAACTAGACCGGGCGGACGCCAATTGCCCGGACTCTCCGTTAGCGACTGGGCTAGTTGTTTCCCGGCCTCCAGCCTGGCAGACTCTCGGCACGGGTCGAATGACACCTTAGTCCGGCCCGGAGATTATGATTCGAGTAAAATGACGTAATAAAGAAAGAATAAATATGTGAATGGCCTGTGCAGTCCCATTGCGTGTTCTGCAGAGGGTTGTTTAAAATTTAAATTGTTTAAGAAAAGAAAATGAGATACACGAAGATCGAAGAAAATAAAATACGTCGAGTTAATTTCTGTAGTCCCATCGCGTGTTCTGCAGAAGACTACATAAAAGCTAAGGTTTGTTTGCGATAAATCTTTATATTTTCATGTCGTAATTTTAAGGGAAAGAAATTTCTAGAGCTATAACAACAGCGAGGAAAAACAGTACATACTTAAACTGTGCAAGTTATTAAAAAAACTTTTCCACAAAGAAAACAACCAACTAACTTTCTGCAACGCCGTCATACACTCTATACCACCAACAGATAATATACCGATCTTACCGTTACCCATTTGTACATAAAGACGAAGTTCGAAAGCAAATTTCAAAAAAGGTCGAACAAAACATAAAATACAGCCATTCCCCCTGGAGTGCACCCGTCTGGGTCATACCGTGTACCGTACCGTACCGTGGTCTTCTTTGACATAAAATAAGCAGGATGCAATAGACCATCGTCGACTGTAATAAAAGTGCTCATTTTCTTCATTAAAATCAAATCTAAACATTGCCTTTTTCTTTGTCAACTCAGTTCAAGGTGTAGCTATGCCTGCGTAATTTTCTATAAACGTCCTGAAATAGCCCGTCAAGCCCAAAAAACTTTCTACTTGCTAAATAGTTTGTGGCATCTTGGTTACGGCTCCTATTTTCTCGGGTGAGGGGTAAATTTTGTGATTTCCTATAACATGGCCAAGAAATTGAATGCGCGAGTTACCGGTTCCTACCTACACAGACCCTCCAACCCTCCAACCGTTCAGCGAACGGTCGTTGGCACCTAGCTTCATTTAATTGGTTAGATGTTATCTTAGCTTTGCTGAGCGCCTTTATGGCTGCTTGACTATCAGACAGTACAGCAATATCCTTGCCATGATAGATGGCCTCTCATCCCTTGGTTGCATTTGCAAAGGGATATCCCTTTTAAGGCTTTCAGCATCCTTACTTTTGAGGATACAGTCATTTCCTGCTCCATCAATTCTTATTAGGGTGGCTTTCCGTTTCATTTCAATGACGATATGAAGCGGCATCACCTCCATAAGTATCCCAAGATACTCAACTTCTTTGCTGGCCTCAATGCGACATTCTGACAGGGTTATTGCCTTCATTCTCTGTAGCTTGTACCTATTTGTGAAAGGAACAATAACAGTTTTGCTACGATTTATGTTCAGGCATACTTCCTTGCACCATTCGAATAATATCGCAGACTGTTTGCTCATATTTACCTCTAGCTATAATGACAATATCGTCAGCATAGCCTTGGCAAAATATACCCAGGAGAGGCGAGAGCCCCTTGGGGGCAACCCCTTGTGGTAGATTCTGTGGACGACTGTCCTCCTATACTGGCCATGGCTCGCCTAGATGCCAGTAGTGATTTGATCCATCTGCTGGTTGTCACATCTAGTCCTCTTCTTGGCAGGGATGCGTTGACAAGACTCAGGGGAGGTATTGTCGAAAGCACCCTGTATGTCTAAAGAAGGCACATAATGCCACTTCCTTATGAGTCAGTGAATCCTCAATACGGCTTTTCAGGTGATATAGGGCAGTATCAGTTGATCTGCCCGCCCTGTAGTCACGATGCGTATGTTGGAGCGAATGCTCCTCAAGCAGAGTGCTTTTAATGCTAGCTTCTAATCCACTACCTTTTTCAACGTTTTTAGCAAAAACGATGTCAAGCTGATGGGTCTGAACGACTTCGGATCAGTGATGTATTTCTTTCCAGCTTTCGGAATGAAGACCACTTTTGCTATACTCCAGGCAGTAGATATGTGTCCTATAGCTAGGCTGCTGATCAGTATTTTCCTGATCGGTACTGCGAGCTGACTTAGCGCTCGTTGAAGTAGGATTGGCTGAATGCCATCTGGACCAGGAGATTTGTAGGGCTGGAATGTACCAATTGCCCATCTTAATCTCTCCGTTGTTACTATTGATTTTGTGCCGTTACCAGGGTATTCCCATCCGTTTGGAGCGTGCTTCCCGGAAAGTGAGTTGCCAGCCAGTAGTAGCTCAAGTTTTTCCTTACTTCCTATAGTATAGAAGTTATCCTTTCGTATTGCCTGATTTGATTCTGGCACTCCTTTGGAGTGCCTCACAGAAGGTTCTATAATTCCTTCGTTTGGCTTTCCTGATCTCATGGTTATACATGGTCAGTTTATTCCGGTAGGCATCCCAATTCCCTTCTCTTTTAGCTTTGTTAAAGAGACGCCTGGTCGCTCTCCGCAACTTCTCCAATTAGTAGTTCCACCATGGAGCACCTTTATTCCTGGCTCGGCCAAGGGATCAGCTTTCTCTAAACGTGTTAGTAAAACACGAGTTAATATCTTCGTCTCCAGTTCTAGAGTGGTACGGAGTTTCCCGGTTACCCTAGTAACTGGATCTCGCAGTAAGGAGGAATTGAACCCTTCCCAGTTCGTATTTTCGCAACATTCTAGACTTAGCCCTATAAACGAATAATTCTGTGATCCGACATTTACTGCTAGGGAGAAGCCTGAGGCAGTGGATTCCTCCAAACTTAATTGGAGAATACCAACCGAACAGGACTATCTCTTCCAGGAGTGCGTCCTCGAGATGTGAGAGGCTCTCACTCCTGAGGACGACTTTGGGGTATCCCTCAGGTACGACCGCAACTTTAATGGCCCCAGTTACGGCCGCATATGAGTACGTGCTTGCGTATCTCAGTTGCCTTTGCAGCACTTAAGGTACTTGGGCCATCGAAAGGAGCAGTCAATGGCCTGCTCTTCTCCACCTTCTGCCTCTTAGGCGTTTCCGTCGGAGGTGTCAGGGTTTTTAGCCCGTCCCGCTTGGCCGGCTTGGACCACATTCGAATGACTCGGTGTGGCTGCCGGATTCTTCCCTCCCGCAACTGGGCGTGCTTGTGCCGTTGGCACACTCCGATTACGAGCATTTTTTTGTGTTACCACCGAAGTAGGCCGCTCTCCGTCAAGGAGACGGTCCTCGAATTGTCTACCGACATTTCCCGCAGTCAAGGCCTGCGGTATTTTGATCTTTTTAGGTCTATTGTTCATAGTTCCCACGAGTTGCAGAGAAATAAACGGTCCACCCGGGCAGAGTACCCGGGTAAGGCTAACTAGACCGGGCGGACGCCAATTGCCCGGACTCTCCGTTAGCGACTGGGCTAGTTGTTTCCCGGGCCCCCAGCCTGGCAGACTCTCGGCACGGGTCGAATGACACCTTAGTCCGGCCCGGAGATTATGATTCGAGTAAAATGATGTAATAAAGAAAGAATAAATATGTGAATGGCCTGTGCAGTCCCATGGCGTGTTCCGCAGAGGGTTGCTTAAAATTTAAATTGTTTAAGAAAAGAAAATGAGATACACGAAGATCGAAGAAAATAAAATACGTCGAGTTAATTTCTGTAGTCCCATCGCGTGTTCTGCATAAGACTACATAAAAGCTAAGGTTTGTTTGCGATAAATCTTTATATTTCCATATCGTAATTTTAAAGGAAAGAAATTTCTAGAGCTATAACAACAGCGAGGAAAAACAGTACATACTTAAATTGTGCAAGTTATTAAAAAGACTTTTCCACAACGAAAACAACCAACTAACTTTCTGCAACGCCGTAAAACACTCTATACCACCAACAGATAATATACCGATTCACACAAAATCTTACCGTTACCCATTTTTACATAAAGACGAAGTTCGAAAGCAAATTTCAAAAATGCTCGAACAAAACATCATAAAAAACAGCCATTCCCCCTGGAGTGCACCCGTCTGGGTCGTACCGTGTACCATACCGTACCGTGCAATAATAAACAGGATGCAATAGACCATCGTCGACTGTAATAAAAGTGCTAATTTTCTTCATTAAAATCAAATATAAACACTGCCTTTTTCTTTGTCAACTCAGTTCAAGGTGTAGCTATGCCTTCGTAATTTTCTATAAACGTCCTGAAATAGCCCGTCAAGCCCAAAAAACTTTCTACTTGCTAAATAGTTTGTGGCATCTTGGTTACGGCTCCTATTTTCTCGGGTGAGGGGTAAATTTTGTGATTTCCTATATGGCCAAGAAATTGAATGCGCGAGTTACCGGTTCCTACCTACACAGACCCTCCAACCCTCCAACCGTACAGCGAACGGTCGTTGCCACCTCGCTTCATTTAATTGCTTAGATGTTATCTTAGCTTTGCTGAGCGCCTTTATGGCTGCTTGACTATCAGACAGTATAGCAATGTCCTTGCCATGATAGATGGCCTCTCATCCCTTGGTTGCATTTGCAAAGGGATATCCCTTTTAAGGCTTTCAGCATCCTTACTTTTGAGGATACAGTCATTTCCTGCTCCATTAATTCTTATTAGGGTGGCTTTCCGTTTCATTTCAATGACGATATGAAGCGGCATCACCTTCATAAGTATCCCAAGACACTCAAATTCTTTGCTGGCCTCTATGCGACATTCTGACAGGGTTATTGCCTTCATTCTCTGTAGCTTGTACCTATTTGTGAAAGGAACAATAACAGTTTTGCTAGGATTTATGTTCAGGCCTACTTCCTTGCACCATTCGAATAATATCGCAGACTGTTTGCTCATATTTACCTATAGCTATAATGACAATATCGTCAGCATAGCCTTGGCAAAATATACCCAGGAGAGGCGAGAGGACACCCCCTTGGGGGCAATCCTTGTGGTAGATACTGTGGACGACTGTCCTCCTATACTGGCCATGGCTCGCCTAGATGCCAGTAGTGATTTGATCCATCTGCTGGTTGTCACATCTAGTCCTCTTCTTGGCAGGGATGCGTTGACAAGACTCAGGGGAGGTATTGTCGAAAGCACCCTGTATGTCTAAAGAAGGCACATAATGCCACTTCCTTATGAGTCAGTGAATCCTCAATACGGCTTTTCAGGTGATATAGGGCAGTATCAGTTGATCTGCCCGCCCTGTAGTCACGCTGCGTCCGTTGGAGCGAATGCTCCTCAAGCAGAGTGCTTCTAATGCAAGCTTCTAATCCACTACCTTTTCCAACGTTTATAGCAAAAACGATGTCAAGCTGATGGGTCTGAACGACTTCGGATCAGTGATGTATTTCTTTCCAGCTTTCGGAATGAAGACCACTTTTGCTATACTCCAGGCAGTAGATATGTGTCCTATAGCTAGGCTGCTGATCAGTATTTTCCTGATCGGTACTGCGAGCTGACTTAGCGCTCGTTGAAGCAGGATTGGCTGAATGCCATCTGGACCAGGAGATTTGTAGGGCTGGAATGTACCAATTGCCCATCTTAATCTCTCCGTTGTTACTATTGATTTTGTGCCGTTACCAGGGTATTCCCATCCGTTTGGAGCGTGCTTCCCGGAAAGTGAGTTGCCAGCCAGTAGTAGCTCAAGTTTTTCCTTACTTCTTACTTACTTACTAGGAGTTATCCTTTCGTATTGCCTGATTTGATACTGGCACTCCTTTGGAGATTGCTCTGTGAAGTCTATCACCTTGCCTCACAGAAGGTTCTATAATTCCTTCGTTTGGCTTTCCTGATCTCATGGTTATACATGGTCAGTTTATTCCGGTAGGCATCCCAATTCCCTTCTCTTTTAGCTTTGTTAAAGAGACGCCTGGTCGCTCTCCGCAACTTCTCCAATTGGTAGTTCCACCATGGAGCACCTTTATTCCTGGCTCGGCCAAGGGATCAGCTTTCTCTAAACGTGTTAGTAAAACACGAGTTAAGATCTTCGTCTCCAGTTCTAGAGTGGTACGGAGTTTCCCGGTTACTCTAGTAACTGGATCTCGCAGTAAGGAGGCATTGAACCCTTCCCAGTTCGTATTTTCGCTACATTCTAGACTTAGCCCTATGTTAAAACGAATAATTCTTTGATTTGACATTTACTGCTAGGGAGAAGCCTGAGGCAGTGGATTCCTCCAAACTTAATTGGAGAATACCAACCGAACAGGACTATCTCTTCCAGTAGTGCGTCCTCGAGCTGTGAGAGGCTCTCACTCCTGAGGACGACTTTGGGGTATCCCTCTGGTACGACCGCAACTTTAATGGCCCCAGTTACGGCCGCATATGAGTACTTGCTTGCATACCTCAGTTGCCTTTGCAGCACTTGAGGTACTTGGGCCATCGAAAGGAGCAGTCAGTGGCCTGCTCTTCTCCACCTTCTGCCTCTTAGGCGTTTCCGTCGGAGGTGTCAGGGTTTTTAGCCCGTCCCGCTTGGCCGGCGTGGACCACATTCGAGTGACTCGGTGTGGCTGCCGGATTCTTCCCTCCCGCA
Source organism: Drosophila mauritiana (assembly GCF_004382145.1). Taxonomy (NCBI): domain Eukaryota; kingdom Metazoa; phylum Arthropoda; class Insecta; order Diptera; family Drosophilidae; genus Drosophila; species Drosophila mauritiana. The sequence continues at coordinate 426,003 of NW_022881582.1, forward strand.
ACTGGGCGTGCGTGTGCCGTTGGCACACTCCGATTACGAGCATTTTTTTGTGTTACCACCGAAGTAGGCCACTCTCCGTCAAGGAGACGGTCCTCAAATTGTCTTCCGACATTTCCCGCAGTGAAGGCCTGCGGTATTTTGATCTTTTTAGGTCTATTGTTCATAGTTCCCACGAGTTGCAGAGAAATAAACGGTTCACCCGGGCAGAGTACCCGGGTAAGGCTAACTAGACCGGGCGGACGCCAATTGCCCGGACTCTCCGTTAGCGACTGGGCTAGTTGTTTCCCGGCCTCCAGCCTGGCAGACTCTCGGCACGGGTCGAATGACACCTTAGTCCGGCCCGGAGATTATGATTCGAGTAAAATGACGTAATAAAGAAAGAATAAATATGTGAATGGCCTGTGCAGTCCCATCGCGTGTTCTGCAGAGGGTTGCTTAAAATTTAAATTGTTTAAGAAAAGAAAATGAGATACACGAAGATCGAAGAAAATAAAATACGTCGAGTAAATTTTTGTAGTTCCATCGCGTGTTCTGCAGAAGACTACATAAAAGCTTAGGTTTGTTTGCGATAAATCTTTATATTTCCATGTCGTAATTTTAAAGGAAAGAAATTTCTAGAGCTATAACAACAGCGAGGAAAAACAATACATACTTAAACTGTGCAAGTTATTAAAAAGACTTTTCCACAACGAAAACAACCAACTAACTTTCTGCAACGCCGTCATACACTCTATACCACCAACAGATAATATACCGATCTTACCGTTACCCATTTGTACATAAAGACGAAGTTCGAAAGCAAATTTCAAAAAAGGTCGAACAAAACATAAAATACAGCCATTCCCCCTGGAGTGCACCCGTCTGGGTCATACCGTGTTCCGTACCGTACCGTGGTCTTCTTTGACATAAAATAAGCAGGATGCAATAGACCATCGTCGACTGTAATAAAAGTGCTCATTTTCTTCATTAAAATCAAATCTAAACATTGCCTTTTTCTTTGTCAACTCAGTTCAAGGTGTAGCTATGCCTGCGTAATTTTCTATAAACGTCCTGAAATAGCCCGTCAAGCCCAAAAAAACTTTCTACTTGCTAAATAGTTTGTGGCATCTTGGTTACGGCTCCTATTTTCTCGGGTGAGGGGTAAATTTTGTGATTTCCTATAACATGGCCAAGAAATTGAATGCGCGAGTTACCGGTTCCTACCTACACAGACCCTCCAACCCTCCAACCGTTCAGCGAACGGTCGTTGCCACCTAGCTTCATTTAATTGCTTAGATGTTATCTTAGCTTTGCTGAGCGCCTTTATGGCTGCTTGACTATCAGACAGTACAGCAATGTCCTTGCCATGATAGATGGCCTCTCATCCCTTGGTTGCATTTGCAAAGGGATATCCCTTTTAAGGCTTTCAGCATCCTTACTTTTGAGGATACAGTCATTTCCTGCTCCATCAATTCTTATTAGGGTGGCTTTCCGTTTCATTTCAATGACGATATGAAGCGGCATCACCTCCATAAGTATCCCAAGATACTCAACTTCTTTGCTGGCCTCTATGCGACATTCTGACAGGGTTATTGCCTTCATTCTCTGTAGCTTGTACCTATTTGTGAAAGGAACAATAACAGTTTTGCTACGATTTATGTTCAGGCATACTTCCTTGCACCATTCGAATAATATCGCAGACTGTTTGCTCATATTTACCTCTAGCTATAATGACAATATCGTCAGCATAGCCTTGGCAAAATATACCCAGGAGAGGCGAGAGCCCCTTGGGGGCAACCCCTTGTGGTAGATTCTGTGGACGACTGTCCTCCTATACTGGCCATGGCTCGCCTAGATGCCAGTAGTGATTTGATCCATCTGCTGGTTGTCACATCTAGTCCTCTTCTTGGCAGGGATGCGTTGACAAGACTCAGGGGAGGTATTGTCGAAAGCACCCTGTATGTCTAAAGAAGGCACATAATGCCACTTCCTTATGAGTCAGTGAATCCTCAATACGGCTTTTCAGGTGATATAGGGCAGTATCAGTTGATCTGCCCGCCCTGTAGTCACGATGCGTATGTTGGAGCGAATGCTCCTCAAGCAGAGTGCTTTTAATGCTAGCTTCTAATCCACTACCTTTTCAACGTTTTTAGCAAAAACGATGTCAAGCTGATGGGTCTGAACGACTTCGGATCAGTGATGTATTTCTTTCCAGCTTTCGGAATGAAGACCACTTTTGCTATACTCCAGGCAGTAGATATGTGTCCTATAGCTAGGCTGCTGATCAGTATTTTCCTGATCGGTACTGCGAGCTGACTTAGCGCTCGTTGAAGCAGGATTGGCTGAATGCCATCTGGACCAGGAGATTTGTAGGGCTGGAATGTACCAATTGCCCATCTTAATCTCTCCGTTGTTACTATTGATTTTGTGCCGTTACCAGGGTATTCCCATCCGTTTGGAGCGTGCTTCCCGGAAAGTGAGTTGCCAGCCAGTAGTAGCTCAAGTTTTTCCTTACTTCCTATAGTATAGGAGTTATCCTTTCGTATTGCCTGATTTGATTCTGGCACTCCTTTGGAGATTGCTCTGTGAAGTCTATCACCTTGCGTCACAGAAGGTTCTATAATTCCTTCGTTTGGCTTTCCTGATCTCAAGGTTATACATGGTCAGTTTATTCCGGTAGGCATCCCCATTCCCTTCTCTTTTTGCTTTGTTAAAGAGACGCCTGGTCGCTCTCCGCAACTTCTCCAATTGGTAGTTCCACCACGGAACACCTTTATCCCTGGCTCGGCCAAGGCATCAGCTTTCTCTGAACGCGTTAGTAAAACACGAGTTAATATCTTCGTCTCCAGTTCTAGAGTGGTACGGAGTTTCCCGGTTACTCTAGTAACTGGATCTCGCAGTAAGGAGGCATTGAACCCTTCCCAGTTCGTATTTTCGCTACATTCTAGACTTAGCCCTATGTTAAAACGAATAATTCTGTGATCTGACATTTACTGCTAGGGAGAAGCCTGAGGCAGTGGATTCCTCCAAACTTAATTGGAGAATACCAACCAAACAGGACTATCTCTTCCAGTAGTGCGTCCTCGAGCTGTGAGAGGCTCTCACTCCTGAGGACGACTTTGGGGTATCCCTCTGGTACGACTGCAACTTAAATGGCCCAAGTTACGGCCGCATATGAGTACTTGCTTGCATACCTCAGTTGCCTTTGCAGCACTTGAGGTACGTGGGCCATCGAAAATGGCAGTCAGTGGCCTGCTCTTCTCCACCTTCTGCCTCTTAGGGGTTTCCGTCGGAGGTGTCAGGGTTTTTAGCCCGTCCCGCTTGGCCGGCTTGGACCACATTCGAGTGACTCGGTGTGGCTGCCGGATTCTTCCCTCCCGCAACTGGGCGTGCTTGTGCCGTTGGCACACTCCGATTACGATCATTTTTTTGTGTTACCACTGAAGTAGGCCGCTCTTCGTCAAGGAGACGGTCCTCAAAATGTTTTCCGACATTTCCCGCAGTCAAGGCCTGCGGTATTTTGATCCTTTTAGGTCTATTGTTCATAGTTCCCACGAGTTGCTGAGAAATAAACCCACCCGGGCAGAGTTCCCGGGTAAGGCTAACTAGACCGGGCGGACGCCAATTGCCCGGACTCTCCGTTAGCGACTGGGCTAGTTGTTTCCCGGGCCTCCAGCCTGGCAGACTCTCGGCACGGGTCGAATGACACCTTAGTCCGGCCCGGAGATTATGATTCGAGTAAAATGACGTAATAAAGAAAGAATAAATATGTGAATGGCCTGTGCAGTCCCATCGCGTGTTCTGCAGAGGGTTGCTTAAAATTTAAATTGTTTAAGAAAAGAAAATGAGATACACGAAGATCGAAGAAAATAAAATACGTCGAGTAAATTTTTGTAGTTCCATCGCGTGTTCTGCAGAAGACTACATAAAAGCTTAGGTTTGTTTGCGATAAATCTTTATATTTCCATGTCGTAATTTTAAAGGAAAGAAATTTCTAGAGCTATAACAACAGCGAGGAAAAACAATACATACTTAAACTGTGCAAGTTATTAAAAAGACTTTTCCACAACGAAAACAACCAACTAACTTTCTGCAACGCCGTTAAACACTCTATACCACCAACAGATAATATACCGATTCACACAAAATCTTACCGTTACCCATTTGTACATAAAGACGAAGTTCGAAAGCAAATTTCAAAAATGCTCGAACAAAACATCATAAAAAACAGCCATTCCCCCTGAAGTGCACCCGACTGGGTCGTACCGTGTACCGTACCGTACCGTGCTCTTCTTTGACATAAAATAAACAGGATGCAATAGACCATCGTTGACTGTAATAAAAGTGCTCATTTTCTTCATTAAAATCAAATCTAAACATTGCCTTTTTTTTGTCAACTCAGTTCAAGGTGTAGCTATGCCTGCGTAATTTTCTATAAACGACCTGAAATAGCCCGTCAAGCCCAAAAAACTTTCTACTTCCTAAATAGTTTGTGGCATCTTGGTTACAGCTTCTATTTTCTCGGGTGAAGGGTAAATTTTGTGATTTCCTATAACATGGCCAAGAAATTGAATGCGCGAGTTACCGGTTCCTACCGACACACAGACCCTCCAACCGTTTAGCGAACGGTCGTTGCCACCTCGCTTCATTTAATTGCTTAGATGTTATCTTAGCTTTGCGCGATCATAAGGCCAATCTGGACGTATGGCATTCAACTGTGGGGCACTGCATCGAAAAGTAACATCAACATTATCCAGACATTCGAAAACAAAACGCTCCGCACAGTCACAAACGCTCACCCTTTCCACGATAATGCCACTATACACGAGGTCCTCAGCTTCCCCTGGGTGAAGGATGAGATTAAGAAAAGCAGCAGGCAGTACATGCAGAGGCTTCAAGACCACCCAAACAACCTGGCACAAGACCTGCTGGACACCAGTCAACGCACCAGGAGGCTGCACCGATCACACCCTTTGGACCTCTCTGGGATTAGACACGCAAATTAAATTAAATTATATACCATATGTCGCAGCGTTGGCATTTTCTTGCTCCTGATCTTCCATATTAGCAAATAAACCTTTCGAGTGAAGCGAATTCCAACCGGCGTGCGCGATCGTCTGTATGCAACTGATCGTATTTTCTACGCATCGATCTATCCTTTACACACGCTAGCTGGACTACACTTGGCGACAGCGCGACAACGCTGTCGCCTCACTCGTAACGGTACTTTGGCGCCAGTCATTCTTCTACGTTGTAGTCAAATTCTAAGAATGTCCTCACAATATACCAAACTCATTGCGCAGCTGCGTCTTGCAAGCACAGTGGTCAAACCATGCTAATAATATGACAGACACGTACAGTGGTCAAAATACATTCGTAATGCGACATATACATACATTATTATATACATCATACATACAATATCGACAGTTATTGTATAGTTTCGCAACAATTTATGTAATCAATTAATTCTCTACCGTAAAGTTTAGTCATCAAATTTAATGATTGTCCGCGAAGGACAGTTTTAAATTAATACATCCAAAAAAAAAAAAAAAAAAAAATCTTAGCTTTGCTGAGCGCCTTTATGGCTGCTTGTCTATCAGACAGTATAGCAATGTACTTGCCATGATAGATGGCCTCTCATCCCTTGGTTGCATTTGCAAAGGGATATCCCTTTTAAGACTTTCAGCATCCTTACTTTTGAGGATACAGTCATTTCCTGCTCCATCAATTCTTATTAGGGTGGCTTTCCGTTTCATTTCAATGACGATATGAAGCGGCATCACCTCCATAAGTATCTTTGCTGGCATCTATGCGACATTCTGACAGGGTTATTGCCTTCATTCTCTGTAGCTTGTACCTATTTGTGAAAGGAAAAATAACAGTTTTGCTAGGATTTAGGCTCAGGCCTACTTCCTTGCACCATTCGAATAATATCGCAGACTGCTCATATTTACCTCTAGCTATAATGACAATATCGTCAGCATAGCCTTGGCAAAATATACCCAGGAGAGGCGAGAGGACACCCCCTTGGGGGCAACCCCTTGTGGTAGATACTGTGGACGACTGTCCACCTATACTGGCCATGGCTCGCCTAGATGCCAGTAGTGATTTGATCCGTCTGCTGGTTGTCACATCTAGTCCTCTTCTTTCCTGGGATGCGTTGACATGACTCAGGGGAGGTATTGTCGAAAGCACCCTGTATGTCTAAAGAAGCCACATAATGCCACTTCCTTATGAGTCAGTGAATCCTCAATACGGCTTTTCAGGTGATACAGGACAGTATCAGTTGATCTGCCCGGCCTGTAGGCATGCTGCGTCCGTTGGAGCGGATGCTCAGAGCAGAGTGCTTTTAATGCTAGCTTCTAATTTTCCAAAGTTTTTAGCAAAAACGATTTCAAGCTGATGGACCTGAACGACTTCGGATCAGTGATGCATTTCTTACCAGCTTTCGGAATAAAGACCACTTTTGCTATAATCCAGGCAGTAGGTATGTGTTCTAAAGCTAGGCTGCTGATCAGTATTTTCCTGATCGGTACTGCGAGCTGACTTAGCGCTCGTTGAAGCAGGATTGGCTGAATGCCATCTGGACCAGGAGATTTGTAGGGCTGGAATGTACCAATTGCCCATCTTAATCTCTCCGTTGTTACTATTGATTTTGTGCCGTTACCAGGGTATTCCCATCCGTTTGGAGCGTGCTTCCCGGAAAGTGAGTTGCCAGCCAGTAGTAGCTCAAGTTTTTCCTTACTTCCTATAGTATAGAAGTTATCCTTTCGTATTGCCTGATTTGATTCTGGCACTCCTTTGGAGATTGCTCTGTGAAGTCTATCACCTTGCCTCACAGATGGTTCTATAATTCCTTCGTTTGGCTTTCCTAATCTCATGGTTATACATGGTCAGTTTATTCCGGTAGGCATCCCAATTCCCTTCTCTTTTTGCTTTGTTAAAGAGACGCCTGGTCGCTCTCCGCAACTTCTTCAATTGGTAGTTCCACCACGGAGCACCTTTATCCCTGGCTCGGCCAAGGGATCAGCTTCCTCTGAACGCGTTAGTTAAACAAGAGTTAATATCTTCGTCTCCAGTTCTAGAGTGGTACGGAGTTTCCCGGTTACCCTAGTAACTGGATCTCGCAGTAAGGAGGCATTGAACCCTTCCCAGTTCCAAACTTAATTGGAGAATACCAACCGAACAGGACTATCTCTTCCAGTAGTGCGTCCTCGAGCTGTGAGAGGCTCTCACTCCTGAGGACGACTTTGGGGTATCCCTCTGGTACGACCGCAACTTTAATGGCCCCAGTTACGGCCGCATATGAGTACTTGCTGGCGTACCTCAGTTGCCTTTGCAGCACTTGAGGTACTTGGGCCATCGAAAGGAGCAGTCAGTGGCCTGCTCTTCTCCACCTTCTGCCTCTTAGGCGTTTCCGTCGGAGGTGTCAGGGTTTTTAGCCCGTCCCGCTTGGACCACATTCGAGTGACTCGGTGTGGCTGCCGGATTCTTCCCTTCCGCAACTGGGCGTGCTTGTGCCGTTGGCACACTCCGATTACGATCATTTTTTTGTGTTACCACTGAAGTAGGCCGCTCTTCGTCAAGGAGACGGTCCTCAAAATGTTTTCCGACATTTCCCGCAGTCAAGGCCTGCGGTATTTTGATCCTTTTAGGTCTATTGTTCATAGTTCCCACGAGTTGCTGAGAAATAAACCCACCCGGGCAGAGTTCCCGGGTAAGGCTAACTAGACCGGGCGGACGCCAATTGCCCGGACTCTCCGTTAGCGACTGGGCTAGTTGTTTCCCGGGCCCCCAGCCTGGCAGACTCTCGGCACGGGTCGAATGACATCTTAGTCCGGCCCGGAGATTATGATTCGAGTAAAATGATGTAATAAAGAAAGAATAAATATGTGAATGGCCTGTGCAGTCCCATCGCGTGTTCTGCAGAGGGTTGCTTAAAATTTAAATTGTTTAAGAAAAGAAAATGAGATACACGAAGATCGAAGAAAATCAAATACGTCGAGTTCATTTCTGTAGTCCCATCGCGTGTTCTGCAGAAGACTACATAAAAGCTAAGGTTTGTTTGCGATAAATCTTTATATTTCCATGTCGTAATTTTAAAGGAAAGAAATTTCTAGAGCTATAACAACAGCGAGGAAAAACAATACATACTTAAACTGTGCAAGTTATTAAAAAGACTTTTCCACAACGAAAACAACCAACTAACTTTCTGCAACGCCGTCAAAAACAGCCATTCCCCCTGGAGTGCACCCGACTGGGTCGTACCGTGTACCGTACCGTACCGTGCTCTTCTTTGACACAAAATAAACAGGATGCAATAGACCATCGTTGACTGTAATAAAAGTGCCCCTTTTTTTTTCATTAAAATCAAATCTAAACATTGCCTTTTTCTTTGTCAACTCAGTTCAAGGTGTAGCTATGCCTGCGTAATTTTCTATAAACGTCCTGAAATAGCCCGTCAAGCCCAAAAAACTTTCTACTTGCTATAAATAGTTTGTGGCATCTTGGTTACAGATTCTATTTTCTCGGGTGAGGGGTAAATTTTGTGATTTCCTATAACATGGCCAAGAAATTGAATGCGCGAGTTACCGGTTCCTACCGGCACACAGAGCCTCCAACCCTCCAACCGTTCAGCGAACGGTCGTTGCCACCTCGCTTCATTTAATTGCTTAGATGTTATCTTAGCTTTGCTGAGCGCCTTTATGGCTGCTTGACTATCAGACAGTATAGCAATGTCCTTGCCATGATAGATGGCCTCTCATCCCTTGGTTGCATTTGCAAAGGGATATCCCTTTTAAGGCTTTCAGCATCCTTACTTTTGAGGATACAGTCATTTCCTGCTCCATCAATTCTTATTAGGGTGGCTTTCCGTTTCATTTCAATGACGATATGAAGCGGCATCACCTCCATAAGTATCCCAAGATACTTAACTTCTTTGCTGGCCTCTATGCGACATTCTGACAGGGTTATTGCCTTCATTCTCTGTAGCTTGTACCTATTTGTGAAAGGAACAATAACAGTTTTGCTAGGATTTAGGCTCAGACCTACTTCCTTGCACCATTCGAATAATATCGCAGACTGTTTGCTCATATTTACCGCTAGCTATAATGACAATATCGTCAGCATAGCCTTGGCAAAATATAACCAGGAGAGGCGAGAGGACACCCCCTTGGGGGCAACCCCTTGTGGTAGATTCTGTGGACGACTGTCCTCCTATAGTGGCCATGGCTCGCCTAGATGCCAGTAGTGATTTGATCCATCTGCTGGTTGTCACATCTAGTCCTCTTCTTGGCAGGGATGCGTTGACAAGACTCAGGGGAGGTATTGTCGAAAGCACCCTGTATGTCTAAAGAAGGCACATAATGCCACTTCCTTATGAGTCAGTGAATCCTCAATACGGCTTTTCAGGTGATATAGGGCAGTATCAGTTGATCTGCCCGCCCTGTAGTCACGCTGCGTCCGTTGGAGCGAATGCTCCTCAAGCAGAGTGCTTCTAATGCAAGCTTCTAAGCCACTACCTTTTCCAACGTTTTTAGCAAAAACGATGTCAAGCTGATGGGTCTGAACGACTTCGGATCAGTGATGTATTTCTTTCCAGCTTTCGGAATGAAGACCACTTTTGCTATACTCCAGGCAGTAGATATGTGTCCTATAGCTAGGCTGCTGATCAGTATTTTCCTGATCGGTACTGCGAGCTGACTTAGCGCTCGTTGAAGCAAGATTGGCTGAATGCCATCTGGACCAGGAGATTTGTAGGGCTGGAATGTACCAATTGCCCATCTTAATCTCTCCGTTGTTACTATTGATTTTGTGCCGTTACCAGGGTATTCCCATCCGTTTGGAGCGTGCTTCCCGGAAAGTGAGTTGCCAGCCAGTAGTAGCTCATTTTTTCCTTACTTCTTACTTACTTACTAGGAGTTATCCTTTCGTATTGCCTGATTTGATTCTGGCACTCCTTTGGAGATTGCTCTGTGAAGTCTATCACCTTGCCTCACAGAAGGTTCTATAATTCCTTCGTTTGGCTTTCCTGATCTCATGGTTATATATGGTCAGTTTATTCCGGTAGGCATCCCAATTCCATTCTCTTTTTGCTTTGTTAAAGAGACGGCTGGTCGTTCTCCGCAACTTCTTCAATTGGTAGTTCCACCATGGAGCACCTTTATCCCTGGCTCGGCCAAGGGATCAGCTTTCTCTGAACGCGTTAGTAAAACACGAGTTAATATCTTCGTCTCCAGTTCTAGAGTGGTACGGAGTTTCCCGGTTACCCTAGTAACTGGATCTCGCAGTAAGGAGGAATTGAACCCTTCCCAGTTCGTATTTTCGCTACATTCTAGACTTAGCCCTATGTTAAAACGAATAATTCTGTGATCTGACATTTAGTGCTAGGGAGAAGCCTGAGGCAGTGGATTCCTCCAAACTTAATTGGAGAATACCAACCGAACAGGACTATCTCTTCCAGTAGTGCGTCCTCGAGCTGTGAGAGGCTCTCACTCCTGAGGACGACTTTGGGGTATCCCTCTGGTACGACCGCAACTTTAATGGCCCCAGTTACGGCCGCATATGAGTCCTTGCTGGCGTACCTCAGTTGCCTTTGCAGCACTTGAGATACTTGGGACACCGAAAGGAGCAGTCAGTGGCCTGCTCTTCTCCACCTTCTGCCTCTTAGGCGTTTCCGTCGGAGGTGTCAGGGTTTTTAGCCCGTCCCGCTTGGCCGGCTTGGACCACATTCGAGTGACTCGGTGTGGCTGCCGGATTCTTCCCTCCCGCAACTGGGCGTGCTTGTGCCGTTGGCACACTCCGATTACGAGCATTTTTTTGTGTTACCACCGAAGTAGGCCGCTCTCCGTCAAGAGACGGTCCTCAAATTGTCTTCCGACATTTCCCGCAGTCAAGGCCTGCGGTATTTTGATCTTTTTAGGTCTATTGTTCATAGTTCCCACGAGTTGCAGAGAAATAAACGGTCCACCCGGTCAGAGTACCCGGGTAAGGCTCACTAGACCGGGCGGACGCCAATTGCCCGGACTCTCCGTTAGCGACTGGGCTAGTTGTTTCCCGGGCCACCAGCCTGGCAGACTCTCGGCACGGATTCGAGTAAAATGACGTAATAAAGAAAGAATAAATATGTGTGCAGTCCCATCGCGTGTTCTGCAGAGGGTTGCTTAAAATTTAAATTGTTTAAGAAAAGAAAATGAGATACACGAAGATCGAAGAAAATAAAATACGTCGAGTAAATTTTTGTAGTTCCATCGCGTGTTCTGCAGAAGACTACATAAAAGCTTAGGTTTGTTTGCGATAAATCTTTATATTTCCATGTCGTAATTTTAAAGGAAAGAAATTTCTAGAGCTATAACAACAGCGAGGAAAAACAATACATACTTAAACTGTGCAATTTATTAAAAAGACTTTTCCACAACGAAAACAACCAACTAACTTTCTGCAACGCCGTTAAACACTCTATACCACCAACAGATAATATACCGATTCACACAAAATCTTACCGTTACCCATTTGTACATAAAGACGAAGTTCGAAAGCAAATTTCAAAAATGCTCGAACAAAACATCATAAAAAACAGCCATTCCCCCTGGAGTGCTCCCGACTGGGTCGTACCGTGTACCGTACCGTACCGTGCTCTTCTTTGACATAAAATAAACAGGATGCAATAGACCATCGTTGACTGTAATAAAAGTGCTCATTTTCTTCATTAAAATCAAATCTAAACATTGCCTTTTTCTTTGTCAACTCAGTTCAAGGTGTAGCTATGCCTGCGTAATTTTCTATAAACGTCCTGAAATAGCCCGTCAAGCCCAAAAAACTTTCTACATGCTAAATAGTTTGTGGCATCTTGGTTACGGCTTCTATTTTCTCGGGTGAGGGGTAAATTTTGTGATTTCCTATAACATGGCCAAGAAATTGAATGCGCGAGTTACCGGTTCCTACCGGCACACAGACCCTCCAACCGTTCAGCGAACGGTCGTTGCCACCTCGCTTCATTTAATTGCTTAGATGTTATCTTAGCTTTGCTGAGAGCCTTTATGGCTGATTGACTATCAGACAGTATAGCAATGTCCTTGCCATGATAGATGGCCTCTCATCCCTTGGTTGCATTTGCAAAGGGATATCCCTTTTAAGGCTTTCAGCATCCTTACTTTTGAGGATACAGTCATTTCCTGCTCCATCAATTCTTATTAGGGTGGCTTTCCGTTTCATTTCAATGACGATATGAAGCGGCATCACCTCCATAAGTATCTTTGCTGGCCTCTATGCGACATTCTGACAGGGTTATTGCCTTCATTCTCTGTAGCTTGTACCTATTTGTGAAACGAACAATAACAGTTTTGCTAGGATTTAGGCTCAGGCCTACTTCCTTGCATCATTCGAATAATATCGCAGACTGTTTGCTCATATTTACCTCTAGCTATTATGACAATATCGTCAGCATAGCCTTGGCAAAATATACCCAGGAGAGGCGAGAGGACACCCCCTTGGGGTAACCCCTTGTGGTAGATTCTGTGGACGACTGTCCTCCTATAGTGGCCATGGCTCGCCTAGATGCCAGTAGTGATTTGATCCATCTGCTGGTTGTCACATCTAGTCCTCTTCTTGCCAGGGATGCGTTGACATGACTCAGGGGAGGTATTGTCGAAAGCACCCTGTATGTCTAAAGAAGGCACATAATGCCACTTCCTTATGAGTCAGTGAATCCTCAATATGGCTTTTCAGGTGATATAGGGCAGTATCAGTTGATCTGCCCGCCCTGTAGGCATGCTGCGTCCGTTGGAGCGGATGCTCCACAAGCATAGTTCTTCTAATGCTAGCTTCTAATCCACTACCTTTTCCAACGTTTTTAGCAAAAACGATGTCAAGCTGATGGGTCTTAACGACTTCAGATCAGTGATGTATTTCTTTCCAGCTTTCGGAATGAAGACCACTTTTGCTATACTCCAGGCAGTAGGTATGTGTCTTAAAGCTAGGCTGCTGATCAGTATTTTCCTGATCGATACTGCGAGCTGACTTAGCGCTCGTTGAAGCAGGATTGGCTGAATGCCATCTGGACCAGGAGATTTGTAGGGCTGGAATGTACCAATTGCCCATCTTAATCTCTCCGTTGTTACTATTGATTTTGTGCCGTTACCAGGGTATTCCCATCCGTTTGGAGCGTGCTTCCCGGAAAGTGAGTAGCCAGCCAGTAGTAGCTCAAGTTTTTCATTACTTCCTATAGTATAGGAGTTATCCTTTCGTATTGCCTGATTTGATTCTGGCACTCCTTTGGAGATTGCTCTGTGAAGTCTATCACCTTGCCTCACAGAAGGTTCTATAATTCCTTCGTTTGGCTTTCCTGATCTCATGGTTATACATGGTCTGCTTATTCCGGTAGGCATCCCAATGCCCTTTTCTTTTTGCTTTCTTAAAGAGACGCCTGGTCGCTCTCCGCAACTTCTCCAATTGGTAGTTCCACCATGGAGCACCTTTATCCCTGGCTCGGCCAAGGGATCAGCTTTCTCTGAACGCGTTAGTAAAACACGAGTTAATATCTTCGTCTCCAGTTCTAGAGTGGTACGGAGTTTCCCGGTTACCCTAGTAACTGGATCTCGCAGTAAGAAGGCATTGAACCCTTCCCAGTTCGTATTTTCGCTACATTCTAGACTTAGCCCTATGCTAAAACGAATAATTCTGTGATCTGACATTTACTGCTAGGGAGAAGCCTGAGGCAGTGGATTCCTCCAAACTTAATTGGAGAATACCAACAGGACTATCTCTTCCAGTAGTGCGTCCTCGAGCTGTGAGAGGCTCTCACTCCTGAGGACGACTTTGGGGTATCCCTCTGGTACGACCGCAACTTTGATGGCCCCAGTTACGGCCGCATATGAGTACTTTCTTGCGTACCTCAGTTGCCTTTGCAGCACTTGAGGTACTTGGGCCACCGAAAGGAGCAGTCAGTGGCCTGCTCTTCTCCACGTTCTGCCTCTTAGGCGTTTCCGTCGGAGGTGTCAGGGTTTTTAGCCCGTCCCGCTTGGCCAGCTTGGGCCACATTCGAGTGACTCGGTGTGTCTGCCGGATTCTTCCCTCCCGCAACTGGGCGTGCTTGTGCCGTTGGCACACTCCGATTTTTTTGTGTTACCACCGAAGTAGGCCGCTCTCCGTCAAGGAGACGGTCCTCAAATTGTCTTCCGACATTTCCTGCAGTCAAGGCCTGCGGTATTTTGATCTTTTTAGGTATATTGTTCATAGTTCCCACGAGTAGCAGAGAAATAAACGGTCCACCCGGGCACAGTACCCGGGTAAGGCTAACAAGACCGGGCGGACGCCAATTGCCCGGACTCTCCGTTAGCGACTGGGCTAGTTGTTTCCCGCGCCCCCAGCCTGGCAGACTCTCGGCACGGGTCGAATGACACCTAAGCCCGGCCCGGAGATTATGATTCGAGTAAAATGACGTAATAAAGAAAGAATAAATATGTGAATGGCCTGTGCAGTCCCACCGCGTGTTCTGCAGAGGGTTGCTTAAAATTTAAATTGTTTAAGAAAAGAAAATGAGATACACGAAGATCGTTATTATGTTCGTATATACTACATCTCCCTCCTTTTGAAAAATAACGTAATAATATGAAGTTATTTTCAAGTATATAATTTTTTTTTTTTTTTTTTTTTTAATATGTATATTAATATTTGAAATGAATGATTAAAGAGATATTAAAAAAAATATATAGATTTTCATTGTATTTTGCTAAGTAAAAGTTTTGTATTATAATGTTTTTATTGGTTTTTTTTTATTTATGGGTGGCTGAGTTCTACGTCAGCTGCTAGCTGCTGCAGTACTCGGATGGCCAGGAAAGGCGGGCAATTGACTCCAAAGGTTACTGTTTTCAATTCGAAATCTCTGATTTCCCCTCTATTGTTACGGAAAAGTATTCGCTGGAATGGAGTGTGTTTCGGATCTACCCAGATCTGCCGATACATTTTTTCGATATCGGCGCTGAACACGTATCGGAAATAGCGCCACTTCAGAATTTGAATGGTCAAGTCGGACTGTAAGACAGGGCCAGCATGAAGGATATCATTTAAACTGGTACTATTCGATGAAGGGCTGGAGGCATTGAATACTACACGGAGTTTAGTAGTTATGCTTTCCGGTTTTAGGACGGCGTGATGTGGCATATAATAGGCGTAGCAATCATGGGTAGGAAGAACTTGTCGCATGTGCTTTAAGTCGAGATATTGCTGGATCACCGAATCGTATCTCGCTTTCAAGGCCTCATCTCTTTTTAGACGCTGCTCATTTCTTAAGAACTGAGCCAACGCGAAAGACCTAGAATGCCTAGAATGCCCGGAACCGATATGTTCTGGGTCGCGAAAAGGCAGAGTAACGACATATTTGCCGCACTCGTTTCTCGTGGTCGTTTGAAGGAAATTCTTCTCGCACATGGAATCGGATTCTTTTACCAACTTTGTTGGTATATTCTCCACCTCCCAAAATTTTGTGAGTAGTTTGTCCAGTGAATTATCGTACGCGTGGGAGATCTGTGTCGAAAAAGAGGAAATTCTGCTTTGGGCTGAGGCTGACACTGGCCCAGTTAGTACCCAGCCGAAAATGGTCTCTTGCCCCAAAAGAGAGCCACAGATGTTGGTTTTGGCTCCACTCAGAAGCACCGAAGGCAGAATGTCGGCTCCGATAAGGACATCTATTTGTGCGCTCTCATAGAATTTTGGGTCCGCCAGTGGAAAATCGGGAAGATCCCGAAGGAAATTTTGCGGAATTGGGTAGGAAGGATTTCCGGCTAGTTGAGGGAGGACATAGGCCGTCGTCTCCAACTGCAACGCGGGCCTAGTCGGAGATCGGATGGTGAACCTGCAGAGCTACTTGCACTGAGCAGCTACTGTTTGGTTTAAGCCCGAGACTTGAACCACCTGGAATGGCAATCTAATTAGATTGAACAGTCGCTCGGTTATGAATGTCGCTTCTGATCTGGAGTCGATCAGGGCGCGTGCCTTAAAGTTAGTGCCAAGATGGGAAATATTGATTAT
This sequence comes from Drosophila mauritiana, assembly GCF_004382145.1. Taxonomy (NCBI): domain Eukaryota; kingdom Metazoa; phylum Arthropoda; class Insecta; order Diptera; family Drosophilidae; genus Drosophila; species Drosophila mauritiana. The sequence continues at coordinate 442,011 of NW_022881582.1, forward strand.
GGCAGTGCCAAGAAGGATAGCTCTTGAGCCCGTGGCGAAATAATTTTGAACACCGCCTTCTCATTTGGAACGAATTTGGCCTGATTTGCGGAAATTTGCCTTGCAGGATTTGAAGGGCTTGAATTGCTGGAACAGAGGTTGTTTCGGTGCAACAACATGTGATGCCGGCCACGGCAAGTAAAACAGTTGTGAGTGCTTTTGCACTCACGAAGCTGATGTCCCGTTGCGAAGCAGTTTAAGCATAACTGCTTCCGTTTAATGTAGGCTGACCGGTCGTCAACCGACATTTGGAGAAACCGCGGACATACACGGACAGGATGGTTCTCCTTGTTGCACAAGTCGCAACTTTTCAATTTTGGAGCCACTTTCGTCTCATAGGAATTTAATTTTCTAGAGGGCCCACTTGAGTTTATCGCTTTGGAATGCGACTGACTCGGTAAGGACGGTCTCACATCATCGATTGCTTCTAGGGTTCGATGACGTTCTGTGAGGAAGGTATTCAGCTCTCCCCATGTCGGGATGTCGGCTTTCTTATGTAGCGACTGCTCCCATAAGGAGAGAGTTATCTTCGGGAGCTTGGATGAACACAGATATACCAGCAGGCAGTCCCAGTTCTCAGTGTTGATGCTTGATAGTTCTAAGGCATGTTTTGTATTATAATGTTTTTATTGGTTTTTTATTTGTGGTTGGCCAACCAAACAAAATGTATTATGAATTAAAAATTTTTAACCTATCTTTATGGACTATCTGTTTTTTATTTTTATTTCCTATAATTGTAATGTTGTCATTATCTCCTATTTCTGAAACTAAATATGGTCCTAAATAATTATTGTCAAGTTTATGACCCGTTTCGTTTTTAAGTAATATCTTATCTCCTATTTTTAATTCAAAGTTACTAATATTTCTATCATATTTTATCTTTCTATCGGCTTTTGCCTTGTGTAATATATTTTTAGCTCTTCTATATGCTATTTCTAATCTTAGCTTAACTTCTTTTGAATAGTCATCCATGTTGTAAATAGGATCTATTCTGTCTATCCTGTTAAAATCTATGAACTGTCTTGGTAATCTTCCAAATACTAATTCATATGGACAATATTCATGAACTACCGATGGTGTTGTGTTGAAACAATAAGTAAAATATTGTATCCATATATCCCAATCGGTTTTGTCAACAGATATATATGAGCGAACATACTCGTTGAAAGTTCTGTGACTTCGTTCTATTGTTCCTAATGTCTGGTGATGGTGTGCTGTTGAAGTAATGTTTTTTATCTTCATATATTTGCACAGGTCGTCTATAATTTGGTTTTTATATTCCGTTCCCATGTCCGTTATGATTGTTTTCATTGGACCGTACTTTAGAATAAAATTTTCGAATTTAGCATTAGCAACTGATCTTGCACTTTTATTTGGAATAGGTACCGTTACCAAATATTTTGTTAAATCGCAAATGATAGGAACAGCATACTCATTTCCGTTTTCTGATCTTGGCAGTGGACCAATGGTATCTATCAAAACTATATCAAATGCTGTTGCTGGCGTTTCTGTGGCCAATAATAATAGTTTTTATAAAATATTATTTATAAATATTTTCTTCAGGGTTCAAGAAATTCCTGAATGGCCTCCTTCTGACGGATCATCATGATATTTAGACAGTATTGCTTTTATTTGAACCTTATCATGTTTATCTATCTTAGGCACCTTGTTTAATAGCGCTATTTTTAAGTTTTTTAGTATTTTATTGCCCTTTTATTTAAAATTCTTTATAGTGAAAAATTCGAAGTCCCATGGTGACAATTGTGTTTAAATGATGCTATTTATTTTTTTTTTCTTGCTTCTTCATTAAGCCTTTAAAAGAATTGATCTAAATCGATTATTTCATTAGAATAAAAATTAGTCATATCAAAACGTGTTATAATGTGTTTTCCTCTTTTTAACAAGCACTTATGTTTGTCTTTTTTGAGTATAATATAGTTTTTGGCATCAATGTTATTGATTACCTGATAGATATTGGACATTTTTATATTTTCTCTCTTATATGTTGTGTTGTTTTGTGTTGTTTTCATTAATTCCCTTTTGAGATATTCGAATGCATCATTGCATTCGCTTGTCCATTCAAATCGAACATTCTTTTTACAAAGCCTCGTTAAGTGGCGTGATTTCTCAGAAAAGTTCTTAATAAATCTTATGTTATAATTGAAAATACCACGAATCGTCTAGCTTCGTCTGCGTTTACTAGTTGGGGGTAATTTTTTATTACCTCATATTTAGAGTCATCTGGCAATATACTTTTGTCAGTACACTTGTGACATAAATAAGTAACCTCTTTCATGAAGAAAGTGCATTTTTCTGGATGTAGTTTTAAATTATGTTGCCTACATAATTTGAAAACGTCTGTTAAATTTTTAAGCATGTGCTTTTCAGAACAGCCTATGACTACTAAATCATCCATATACAGAAATGCTTGCGAAGGCGTTAAGCCTGAAAATGCAAGAGTCATCATTCTTTGGAAAGAATTTGGGGCTATTTTTAAACCAGATGGTAATCTGGTAATGCTCCTGTTGAAGTTGAGAATGATGTTATATTTCTTGACCTTTCGTCTAATTCTATTTGATGAAATCCTGACATCAGGTCTAGGCACGAGAAATATTTTGCTCGACCTAATTGATCAAGATTATCTTCTATTCTTGGAAGTGGGAATTTATCTGCTAGCAGTTTTTTGGGTACCAAGATACCTTTGTCAGTACACTTGACCTAAATAAGTAACCTCTTTCATAAAGAAAGTGCATTTTTCTGGATGTAGTTTTAAATTATGTTGCCTACATAATTTGAAAACGTCGGTTAGATTTTTAAGCATGTGCTTTTCAGAACAGCCTATGACTACTAAATCATCCATATACAGAAATGCTTGCGAAGGCGTTAAGCCTGAAAATGCAAGGGTCATCATTCTTTGGAAAAATTTGGGGCTATTTTTAAACCAAATCGTAATCGCGTGTAGCGGTATGCTCCTGTTGAAGTTGAGAATGATGTTATATTTCTTGACCTTTCGTCTAATTCTATTTGATGAAATCCTGACATCAGGTCTAGGAATAGAATATCTTCTATTCTTGGAAGTGGGAATTTATCTGCTAGCAGTTTCTTGTTGATTTGGCGATAATCGACTACTAATCGCCATCTCTTTTCCGCCAAATTAGGCAGTGATTTCTTGGGTACCAAGAGAAGTGGGCTATTATATTCTGAAATAGATGGTTCGACAATGCCATCTTTTATTAAATTGTCAACTTGCCTTTGAATTTCTGGCTTTTGAATTTCTGGCATTCTATAGTTTTTAATATAGACTGGAGTTTTGTCATTTAATCTCAATTTTTGCTTATAAAAATTATTAGCTGATATGGTTTCTGTTTCAAGACCAAAAATATCGCTAAGAAGTTTTAATACTTCTGAAGTTCTTTATGCACTATTTTCTATATTTGCATTGTATACATCATAATCATCCAATGATTCGCTTTTTATATTTGCGCTGCTAACTATAGCGTCTTTTTCAGTTGTATTAATAATTCGAATCAAGACGTTCTGAGTGTTCTGAGCTATTATTATGCCAGGTTGCAATTCCTGGTTGGGGATGAGGACATGTGTGTCAGTAGATGTTAGCTGAATCTTTCGAATCACTTCTGATCTAGCTGGCAAAATTATTTCGTTATCTAGTGAATGTATAATAGGAATGTTTATGTTCATGAAATTTTTGGGCCTCAAAGTGAACCAATCTTCTTGGTCGTGGAATTCCAAAATACAATTGTATTTCTTAATGAAATCCAAGCCAATTATACCATCCCCTGGTATAGGAAAATTGTCAGGTACGATATGGAATTCATATGGTATTGCTGCATTAGCAATACACATTTCTAAATGTAGTGTACCTAGAGACTGAATTGTCCCTTGCCCTATTCCTGATATATTTGTTGTGTTTTTTGGATTTAAATCGTTAAGATTATTGTTTCTGCATTTAAGCAGGGAAATTTCTTCACCTGTATCTATTAAAAGAGTTACCCATGAATTGGTACTCATATTCTTTAATCGTATAAAAATGCTTAAATTGAGATTAATTTTGTATAGTTTTACTGTAGATTGTCGCTCAAGGGGGCATGTTCGTTTTCCGATTGTATGTTTCGGACATTGTGGGTATTACTTGTTTTATAGTTATGGTTTTGGTTACCTCTTGAGTAACCTCCACCTCTATTATAATTTTGGTTACCACCTCGTCCTCTGTTTCCACTATGGTAACCACCTCGGCCTCTATAATTGTTATTGTATGAGTTATAATTTCCTCGGCCATTACCTCTGTTTTGGTAATTTCCTCGGTAATGTCCTCGATAGTGTCCTCTATTATTATAGAATAATACACTATTTGAATTGTCGGTCATTTCTGTACTGCAGTGTATGTATTTTTCAATCACGCTATTCATTGTGTTGAAATTTCCAGCTTCCAATATGGTTTTGAGCTTATCGTGCCCACAATTCTTGGTCATTGCCAATATGGCTTCCTTTGTAGCGAATTTGTCTGCATTTTTTGAATCTAAACCATCATCTATATAGGCTGCTTCGAGCAACCCACGTAGGTTTTCTATCTCTGTGGTATATTGCGCTGCAGTTTTGCCGCGCTGTTGTGTACTAAGCATTTTTGCTTTGATGACATCGGGCGATTCGCCTTTAACTGATGCTTTTAATACATTTATTATACCGATAATGGTCTTTTCATTTTCAATTTTGTGTGATAATGGACCAAGTATCTTTGTCTTGATTACCTCTACCGCTAGCATCTCCTGATCTCCTTTTGTCAGATCTATTAGCCGGAGGGCTAATGAGAAATCTATTTAAGTTAACTTAACTTAACTTTTTGCCGTCAAACTCAGGTATTGTGGAAGAAATTTGTCGCACATATTCCCTTGATGTTGCGGCAGAGTCGGTCATTTTGGCTGTTTCCTGTATATTTGAAGTATTTGAATCTGAAAGTTCTTCTTCAAGTAATTCGGGTAATGGTATTACCGCTTGAATTGCAAGATCGTGGAGATCCTCTTCTTTTATTTCTATTTCCGATTCTCCTACACTTTCGATATCCTCACCGATCTCAGCCACTATCGGTGTGCTTAAAATCGTTGGGATTGTAATATTTAAGTTATGTCTGTACTTGACGTTTAACAAGTTCTCACGGAACCTGTTTAGAAATTTTACTGCTTGGGATAAATGATTTTTTGTTAATCTTTTCCTTTCTCTGTGAATTAATTGGCGTGCTTCATTAAAGCATCTTACCAATATCTGCGCATGCTTGTTGAGAGTGTCTTGTTGCACTTCTCTATTTGGTGTCATGCATTTATAAGACTTGTCGAAAGTCGTTTTAATTTCTTTAAGCTCGTTTTTTATTTCTTGCCAGTCCATTTAAAGAATAATATGGATTTATCTGTGCAATCGAACTTTATAAATTGTGGCCTCTCCTAAAAAAGGGTTTTTTCAAAAATCTTTTTTTTTTTTTTCTCATTCTAGTTTTCTGATATTAAAAATAAAAATTTTAGATCATCTTAATTCAAAATACATTTTGGGTGTGTTTTTTTTATGTAACATATATATGTTTATATATATTAAAGTAAATTAATTAGATGACTATTAAAGTATTTCTTTATGCATTCATCTTTTTTTTTTTTTTTTTTTAAATTTTATCCAAATTATTCTCTGCTCTGCTTATATAACGCTTCTTTATTATCTTGTTATGCTTAACATATAGCGTTAATATAAACTGAGCGACTGTTACCATCGTCAAGATCAAAAGGAGTAACCACAGTGACTGAATGTCTTCTGTATGGTCGACTATTTTTAAGTTATTGACCACATTGGCCGTATTATCTTTTGTCTGACTATCGTCAGATCCAAACCAACCCATTTTTGTATATTTTTTTATTTTTTTATTTTTTGGTTTTGGTTTATTTTACTTTAAAAATATGTTGTTTTGATTTTTTTTTTAAATATTGTTACATATTCCTGCCTAATTGGTGTATGGCTTTACGAGCCATTCTTCTCATCGGGCAGAAAAAGTTCCGCACAATGTTACAATATTTTGTGTAATATTAATATGCAGCGCAGTGCATCGAGGGTGGTGTGCCACGCAGGGCAAAAAAAAAATATTTTATTTTTCAGCTCCTACTTGCTTCAGCTGGACGTCGCTGGTGTTGGCACTCTGACCCTCCTTGCGTCAGCTGGACGTTGCCGGGGTTGGCACTGGCACTGACAATCCCTCGATGACGTAGTGAGCGGGCTGTTCACCACGTTGATGATGATGTCTTCATTTAGGGGTTATGTGCTGGGTCTGCAATTTCTGCACGTATATTCACAATGTGGTGTGAACAGTGGTCCCTCGCAGTCGTTCGGGCAGCTTTTCTAATAAGCAGGCAGGCTTTTCGGATGGGGAGTTGGAGTTTTGTTAATAGGTAACGATTTTATTTGTTTTTCTGAGTGAGCGGGTGTGGTGGGGTTTTTTTTTCTTAAGATATTCGACACAGTGGTCTAGCTCAGCTTGTAGTTTTTGAGCTTTCGACCATTCGGGCGCTGGAGTGTTCGTATATAATAGCCACTTTATGTGTGCTATTCTCTTTTTTGCTTTATTTCGAACTCCGCCCCTGTTTTTACCCATCACACTAACACTCTACTCACTCAGATCGCTGTTTCTCCACAATTGCCGCCGTCTTGGTGGATAAGCATCGAATGCCGGGCATGCTGATCCTCTCACGTTCAGTGCTTGCACTTATGACGGTCCTGTCACGGTCGCCATGTAGTTAATTAAGTTTCAAAACGCAATCGGTCATTTTTTATCTTTATTTGGTTTTTATTCAGCATGTGTACATTCCTGATATATTCCTGATTTATAACTGAACTTAGTGTGGTCTACAGGCAGATCGCTAGTGACAGCCAAGTGCTGACACTAGCAAATTCTGCAATATGTATGTATGAAGTTCAGACTCGATAACCAATGGGAGTCGAGTGCGGCCCCTAAAAGCGCACATGCTGAATTCGCATATTTAGGATTAGGGTGGACCTAAGGAATTAGGGTGGTACTAAGTTTACTTATTAGTTGACTTATTATTATGATTCATATTATAATTATTATTAATATTATTATTATTATTGTTATTATTATTATTGTTATTATGTTCGTATATACTACATTGTACCTATTTGTGAAAGGAACAATGACAGTTTTGTTATTTTGTTATCGCAGACTGTTTGCTCATATTTACCTCTAGCTATATTGACAATATCGTCAGCATAGCCTTGGCAAAATATACCCAGGAGAGGCGAGAGGACACCCCCTTGGGGCAACCCCTTGTGGTAGATACTGTGGACGACTGTCCTCCTATACTGGCCATGGCTCGCCTAGATGCCAGTAGTGATTTGATCCATCTGCTGGTTGTCACATCTATTCCTCTTCTTGCCAGGGATGCGTTGACATGACTCAGGGGAGGTATTGTCGAAAGCACCCTGCATGTCTAAAGAAGGCACATAATGCCACTTCCTTATGAGTCAGTGAAACCTCAATACGGCTTTTCAGGTGATATAGGGCAGTATCAGTTGATCTGCCCGCCCTGTAGTCATGCTGCGTCCGTTGGAGCGGATGCTCCTCAAGCAGAGTGCTTCTAATGCTAGCTTCTAACCCACTACCTTTTCCAACGTTTTTAGCAAAAACGATGTCAGGCTGATGGGTCTGAACGACTTCGGATCAGTGATGTATTTCTTTCCAGCTTTCGGAAAGAAGACCACGCTTGCTATACTCCAGGCAGTAGATATGTGTCCTAGAGCTAGGCTGCTGATCAGTATTTTCCTAATCGGTACTGCGAGCTGACTTAGCGCTCGTTGAAGCAGGATTGGCTGAATGCCATCTGGACCAGGAGATTTGTAGGGCTGGAATGTACCAATTGCCCATCATAATCTCTCCGTTGTTACTATTGATTTTGTGCCGTTACCAGGGTATTCCCATCCGTTTGGAGCGTGCTTCCCGGAAAGTGAGTTGCCAGCCAGTAGTAGCTCAAGTCTTTCCTTACTTCCTATAGTATAGGAGTTATCCTTTCGTATTGACTGATTTGATTATGGCACTCCTTTGGAGATTGATCTGTGAAGTCTATCACCTTGCCTCACAGAAGGTTCTACAATTCCTTCGTTTGGCTTTCCTGATCTCATGGTTATACATGGTAAGTTTATTTCGGTAGGCATCTCAATTCCCTTTTCTTTTTGCTTTGTTAAAGAGACGCCTGGTCGCTCTCCGCAACTTCTCCAATTGGTAGTTCCACCTTGGAGCACCTTTATCCCTGGCTCGGCCAAGGGATCTGTTTTCTCTGAACGCGTTAGTAAAACACGAGTTAATATCTTCGTCTCCAGTTCTAGAGTGGTACGGAGTTTCCTGGTTACCCTAGTAACTGGAACTCGCAATAAGGAGGCATTGAACCCTTCCCAGTTCGTATTTTCGCTACATTCTAGACTTAGCCCTATGTTAAAACGAATAATTTTGTGATCTGACATTTACTGCTAGGGAGAAGCCTGAGGCAGTGGATTCCTCCAAACTTAATTGGAGAATACCAACCGAACAGGGCTATCTCTTCCAGTAGTGCGTCCTCGAGCTGTGAGAGGCTCTCACTACTGAGGACGACTTTTGGGTATCCCTCTGGTACGACCGCAACTTTAATGGCCCCAATTACGGCCGCATATGAGTACGTGCTTGCGTACCTCAGTTGCCTTTGCAGCACTTGAGGTACTTGGGCCATCGAAAGGAGCAGTCAGTCCCCTGCTCTTCTCCATCTTCTGCCTCTTAGACGTTTCCGTCGGAGGTGTCAGGGTTTTTAGCCCGTCCCGCTTGGCCGGCTTGGACCACATTCGAGTGACTCGGTGTGGCTGCCAGATTCTTCCCTCCCGCAACTGGGCGTGCTTGTGCCGTTGACACACTCCGATTACGAGCATTTTTTGTGTTACCACTGAAGTAGGCCGCTCTCCGTCAAGGAGACGGTCCTCAAATTGTCTTCCGACATTTCCTGCAGTCAAGACCTGCGGTATTTTGATCTTTTTAGGTCTATTGTTCATAGTTCCCACGAGTTGCAGAGAAATAAACGGTCCACCCGGGCAGAGTACCCGGGTAAGGCTAACTAGACCGGGCGGACGCCAATTGCCCGGACTCTCCGTTAGCGACTGGGCTAGTTGTTTCCCGGGCCCCCAGCCTGGCAGACTCTCGGCACGGGTCGAATGACACCTTAGTCCGGCTCGGAGATTATGATTCGAGTAAAATTACGTAATAAAGAAAGAATAAATATGTGAATGGCCTGTGCAGTCCCATCTCGTGTTCTGCAGAGGGTTGCTTAAAATTTAAATTATTTAAGAAAAGAAAATGAGATACACGAAGATCGAAGAAAATAAAAATTTATATTTCCATGTCGTAATTATAAAGGAAAGAAATTTCTAGATCTATAACAACAGCGAGGAAAAACAGTACATACTTAAACTGTGCAAGTTATTAAAAAGACTTTTCCACAACGAAAACAACCAAATAACTTTCTGCAACGCCGTCAAACACTCTATACCACCAACAGATAATATACCGATTCACACAAAATCTTACCGTTACCCATTTGTACATAAAGACGAAGTTCGAAAGCAAATTTCAAAAATGCTCGAACAAAACATCATAAAAAACAGCCATTCCCCCTGGAGTGCACCCGTCTGGCTCGTACCGTGTACCGTACCGTACCGTAGTCTTCTTTGACATAAAATAAACATGATGCAATAGACCATCGTCGACTGTAATAAAAGTGCTCATTCTCTTCATTAAAATCAAATCTAAACATAGCCTTTTTCTTTGTCAACTCAGTTCAAGGTGTAGCTATGCCTGCGTAATTTTCTATAAACGTCCTGAAATAGCCCGTCAAGCCCAAAAAACTTTCTACTTGCTAAATAGTTTGTGGCATCTTGGTTACAGCTTATATTTTCTCGGGAGAGGGGTAAATTTTGTGATTTCCTATAACATGGCCAAGAAATTGAATGCGCGAGTTACCGGTTCCTACCGGCACACAGACCCTCCAACCCTCCAACCGTTTCGCTCCCTCCAACTCGCTTCATTTAATTGCTTAGATGTTATCTTAGCTTTGCTGAGCGCCTTTATGGCTGCTTGACTATCAGACAGTATAGCAATGTCCTTGCCATGATAGATGGCGTCTCATCCCTTGGTTGCATTTGCAAAGGGATATCCCTTTTAAGGCTTTCAGCATCCTTACTTTTGAGGATACAGACATTTCCTGCTCCATCAATTCTTATTAGGGTGGTTTTCCGTTTCATTTCAATGACGATATGAAGCGGCATCACCTCCATAAGTATCCCAAGATACTTAACTTCTTTTCTGGCCTCTATGCGACATTCTGACAGGGTTATTGCCTTCATTCTCTGTAGCTTGTACCTATTTGTGAAAGGAACAATAACAGTTTTGCTAGGATTTAGGCTCAGGCCTACTTCCTTGCACCATTCGAATAATATCGCAGACTGTTTGCTCATATTTACCTCTAGCTATAATGACTATATCGTCAGCTTAGCCTTGGCAAAATATACCCAGGAGAGGCGAGAGGACACCCCCTTGGGGGCAACCCCTTGTGGTAGATACTGTGGACGACTGTCCTCCTATACTGGCCATGGCTCGCCTAGATGCCAGTAGTGATTTGATCCATCTGCTGGTTGTCACATCTAGCCCTCTTCTTGCCAGGGATGCGTTGACATGACTCAGGGGAGCTATTGTTGATAGCACCCTGTATGTCTAAAGAAGGCACATAATGCCACTTCCTTATGAGTCAGTGAATCCGCCCTGTAGTCATGCTGCGTCCGTTGGAGCGGATGCTCCTCAAGCAGAGTGCTTCTTATGCTAGCTTCTAATCCACTACCTTTTCCAACGTTTTTAGCAAACACGATGTCAAGCTGATGGGTCTGAACGACTTCGGATCAGTGATGTATTTCTTTCCAGCTTTCGGAATGAAGACCACTTTTGCTATACTCCAGGCATTAGATATGTGTCCTAAAGCTAGGCTGCTGATCAGTATTTTCCTGATCGGTACTGCGAGCTGACTTAGCGCTCGTTGAAGCAGGATTGGCTGAATGCCATCTGGACCAGGAGATGCTGGAATGTACCAATTGCCCATCTTAATCTCTCCGTTGTTACTAATGATTTTATGCCGTTACCAGGGTATTCCCATCCGTTTGGAGCGTGCTTCCCGGAAAGTGAGTTGCCAGCCAGTAGTAGCTCAAGTCTTTCCTTACTTCCTATAGTATAGGAGTTATCCTTTCGTATTGACTGATTTGATTCTGGCACTCCTTTGGAGATTGCTCTGTGAAGTCTATCACCTTGCCTCACAGAAGGTTCTATAATTCCTTCGTTTGGCTTTCCTGATCTCATGGTTATACATGGTCAGTTTATTCCGGTAGGCATCCCAATTCCCTTCTCTTTTTGCTTTGTTAAAGAGACGCCTGGTCGCTCTCCGCAACTTCTCCAATTGGTAGTTCCACCATGGAGCACCTTTATCCTGACTCGGCCAAGGGATCAGCTTTCTCTGTTATACATGGTCAGTGTATTCCGGTAGGCATCCCAATTCCCTTCTCTTTTTGCTTTGTTAAAGAGACGCCTGGTCGCTCTCCGCAACATCTCCAATTGGTAGTTCCACCATGGAGCACCTTTATCCCTGGATCGGCCAAGGGATCAGCTTTCTCTGAACGCGTTAGAAAACACGAGTTAATATCTTCGTCTCCAGTTCTAGAGTTGTACGGAGTTTCCCGGTTACCCTAGTAACTGGAACTCGCAATAAGGAGGCATTGAACCCTTCCCAGTTCGTATTTTCGCTACATTCTAGACTTAGCCCTATGTTAAAACGAATAATTCTGTGATCTGACATATACTGCTAGGGAGAAGCCTGAGGCAGTGGATTCCTCCAAACTTAATTGGAGAATACCAACCGAACAGGGCTATCTCTTCCAGTAGTGCGTCCTCGAGCTGTGAGAGGCTCTCACTCCTGAGGACGACTTTGGGGTATCCCTCTGGTACGACCGCAACTTTAATGGCCCCAGTTACGGCCGCATATGAGTACGTGCTTGCGTACCTCAGTTGCCTTTGCAGCACTTGAGGTACTTGGACCATCGAAAGGAACAGTCAGTGGCCTGCTCTTCTCCACCTTCTGCCTCTTAGACGTTTCCGTCGGAGGTGTCAGGGTTTTTAGCCCGTCCCGCTTGGCCGGCTTGGACCACATTCGGACCACATGACTCGGTGTGGCTGCCGGATTCTTTCCTCCCGCAACTGGGCGTGCTTGTGCCGTTGGAACACTCCGATTACGAGCATTTTTTTGTGTTACCACCGAAGTAGGCCGCTTTCCGTCAAGGAGACGGTCCTCAAATTGTCTTCCGACATTTCCCGCAGTCAAGGCCTGCGGTATTTTGATCTTTTTAGGTCTATTGTTCATAGTTCCCACGAGTTGCAGAGAAATAAACGGTCCACCCGGGCAGAGTACCCGGGTAAGGCTAACTAGACCGGGCGGACGCCAATTGCCCGGACTCTCCGTTAGCGACTGGGCTAGTTGTTTCCCGGGCCCCCAGCCTGGCAGACTCTTGGCACGGGTCGAATGACACCTTAGTCAGGCCCGGAGATTATGATTCGAGTAAAATGACGTAATAAAGAAAGAATAAATATGTGAAAGGCCTGTGCAGTCCCATCGCGTGTTCTGCAGAGGGTTGCTTAAAATTTAAATTGTTTAAGAAAAGAAAATGAGATACACGAAGATCGAAGAAAATAAAATACGTCGAGTTAATTTCTGTAGTCCCATCGCGTGTTCTGCAGAAGACTACATAAAAGCTTAGGTTTGTTTGCCATAAATCTTTATATTTCCATGTCGTAATTTTAAAGGAAAGAAATTTCTAGAGCTATAACAACAGCGAGGAAAATCAATATATACTTAAACTGTGCCAGTTATTAAAAAGACTTTTCCACAACGAAAACAACCAACTAACTTTCTGCAATGCCGTCAAACACTCTATACCACCAACAGATAATATACCGATTCACACAAAATCTTACCGTTACCCATTTGTACATAAAGACGAAGTTCGAAAGCAAATTTCAAAAATGCTCGAACAAAACATCATAAAAGCAGCCATTCCCCCTGGAGTGCACCCGTCTGGCTCGTACCGTGTACCGTACCGTACCGTCTTCTTTGACATAAAATAAACAGGATGAAATAGACAATCGTCGACTGTAATAAAAGTGCTAATTTTCTTCATTAAAATCAAATCTAAACATTGCCTTTTTCTTTGTCAACTCAGTTCAAGGTGTAGCTATGCCTGCCAAGAAATTTAATGCGCGAGTTACCGGTTCCTACCGGCACACAGACCCTCCAACCGTTCAGCGAACGATCGTTGCAACCTCGCTTCATTTAATTGCTTAGATGTTATCTTAGCTTTGCTGAGCGCCTTTATGGCTTCTTGACTATCAGACAGTATAGCAATGTCCTTGCCATGATAGATGGCCTCTCATCCCTTGGTTGCATTTGCAAAGGGATATCCCTTTTAAGGCTTTCAGCATCCTTACTTTTGAGGATATAGACATTTCCTGCTCTATCAATTCTTATTAGGGTGGCTTTCCGTTTCATTTCAATGACGATATGAAGCGGCATCACCTCCGTAAGTATCCCAAGATACTTAACTTCTTTGCTGGCCTCTATGCGACATTCTGACAGGGTTATTGCTTTCATTCTCTGTAGCTTGTACCTATTTGTGAAAGGAACAATAACAGTTTTGCTAGGATTTAGGCTCAGGCCTACTTCCTTGCACCATTCGAATAATATCACAGACAGTTTGCTCATATTTACCTCTAGCTATAATGACAATATCGTCAGCATAGCCTTGGCAAAATATACCCAGGAGAGGCGAGAGGACACCCCCTTGGGGGCGACCCCTTGTGGTAGATATTGTGGACGACTGTCCACCTATACTGGCCATGACTCGCCTAGATGCCAGTAGTGATTTGATCCATCTGCTGGTTGTCACATCTAGTCCTCTTCTTGCCAGGGATGCGTTGACATGACTCAGGGGAGGTATTGTCGAAAGTACCCTGTATGTCTAAAGAAGGCACTGTTGGGTAATGCAGCCGCCAAACTGTGCATATTCTTTAATATTATAAGCCAAATTAGTCAGTGGTAGCAGTTGCGATGCCCATAGTGCAAACCGCTGTTCTCGCACGCATTTATCTGTACGGCGCTCATTCCTTGTTTGTTGTTGTTGCTACCTACGTTAAGCTTGGGCGCTGCATTTCGGCTGTCTGCCCCGCCAATTGCCAATTCGTCGTGTTTCGGAAAAGACTTAGCTTAGGCCTTAGCTGCCTTAAACAATTCGCAAAATAAACAGTGTCGTAATATAAACAAACTTTCTTCGGTTTTCTTTATTTTTCGCAACAGCTATTGAAAAAGCTCAATAGCTAAACAGGTACATAATGCCACTTCCTTATGAGTCAGTGAATCCTCAATACGGCTTTTCAGGTGATATAGGGCAGTATCAGTTGATCTGCCCGCCCTGTAGTCACGCTGCGTCCGTTGGAGCGAATGCTCCTCAAGCAGAGTGCTTCTAATGCAAGCTTCTAATCCACTACCTTTTCCAACGTTTTTAGCAAAAACGATGTCAAGCTGATGGGTCTGAACGACTTCGGATCAGTGATGTATTTCTTTCCAGCTTTCGGAATGAAGACCACTTTTGCTATACTCCAGGCAGTAGATATGTGTCCTATAGCTAGGCTGCTGATCAGTATTTTCCTGATCGGTACTGCGAGCTGACTTAGCGCTCGTTGAAGCAGGATTGGCTGAATGCCATCTGGACCAGGAGATTTGTAGGGCTGGAATGTACCAATTGCCCATCTTAATCTCTCCGTTGTTACTATTGATTTTGTGCCGTTACCAGGGTATTCCCATCCGTTTGGAGCGTGCTTCCCGGAAAGTGAGTTGCCAGCCAGTAGTAGCTCAAGTTTTTCCTTACTTCCTATAGTATAGGAGTTATCCTTTCGTATTGCCTGATTTGATTCTGGCACTCCTTTGGAGATTGCTCTGTGAAGTCTCTCACCTTGCCTCACAAAAGGTTCTATAATTCCTTCGTTTGGCTTTCCTGATCTCATGGTTATACATGGTCAGTTTATTCCGGTAGGCATCCCAATTCCCTTCTCTTTTTGCTTTGTTAAAGAGGCGCCTGGTCACTCTCCGCAACTTTTCCAATTGGTAGTTCCACCATGGAGCCCCTTTATCCCTGGCTCGGCCAAGGGATCAGCTTTCTCTGAACGCGTTAGTAAAACACGAGTTAATATCTTCGTCTCCAGTTCTAGAGTGGTACGGAGTTTCCGGGTTACCCTAGTAACTGGATCTCGCAGTAAGAAGGCATTGAACCCTTCTCAGTTCGTATTTTCGCTACATTCTAGACTTAGCCCTATGTTAAAACGAATAATTCTGTGATCTGACATTAACTGCTAGGGAGAAGCCTGAGGCAGTGGATTCCTCCAAACTTAATTGGAGAATACAAACCGAACAGGACTATCTCTTCCAGTAGTGCGTCCTCGAGCTGTGAGAGGCTCTCACTCCTGAGGACGACTTTGGGGTATCCCTCTGGTACGACCGCAACTTTAATGGCCCCAGTTACGGCCGCATATGAGTACTTGCTTGCGTACCTCAGTTGCCTTTGCAGCACTTGAGGTACTTGGGCCATCGAAAGGAGTAGTCAGTGGCCTGCTGTTCTCCACCTTCTGCCTCTTAGGCGTTTCCGTCGGAGGTGTCAGGGTTTTTAGCCCGTCCCGCTTGGCCGGCTTGGACCACATTCGAGTGACTCGGTGTGGCTGCCGGATTCTTCCCTCCCGCAACTGGGCGTGCTTGTGCCGTTGGCACACTCCGATTACGAGCTTTTTTTTGTGTTACCACTGAAGTAGGCCGCTCTCCGTCAAGGAGACGGTCCTCAAATTGTCTTCCGACATTTCCCGCAGTCAAGGCCTGCGGTATTTTGATCTTTTTAGGTCTATTGTTCATAGTTCCCACGAGTTGCAGAGAAATAAACGGTCCACCCGGGCAGAGTACCCGGGTAAGGCTAACTAGACCGGGCGTTAGCGACTGGGCTAGTTGTTTCCCGGGCCCCCAGCCTGGCAGACTCTCGGCACGGGTCGAATGACACCTTAGTCCGGCCCGGAGATTATGTTTCGAGTAAAATGACGTAATAAAGAAAGAATAAATATGTAAATGGCCTGTGTAGTCCCATCGCGTGTTCTGCAGAGGGTTGCTTAAAATTTAAATTGTTTAAGAAAAGAAAATGAGATACACGAAGATCGAAGAAAATAAAATACGTCGAGTTAATTTCTGTAGTCCCATCGCGTGTTCTGCAGAAGACTACATAAAAGCTTAGGTTTGTTTCCATGTCGTAATTTTAAAGGAAAGAAATTTCTAGAGCTATAACAACAGCGAGGAAAAACAATACATACTTAAACTGTGTGTTGGGATGCTGGGGGTTGCTGGTTCTGGAAAATTCCTAGTTTGCTGAAAATTAGAACACTCGAAGAAACACTCGAAGACTTGTAGGAATAGCGCGGGCGCGACCGGGCGTATCGTTATTGTGCGTGGTTAGTTTTTACACTAAAGCTTATTCTAATGAGTTTTGGGTTCTCTCAAGCGCAGCGGAGACTCCTTGGAGACTTTGTGGTGAAGAGCGGGAGAGCGTAAGAGGGAGCGGAGAGCGTAAGAGGGAGCGGGTGACAGTCCAAACCCCGTAACTTGAACATTCCGCCCCCCTTGCAATCACTGGGGTTGCAACAAAGCCATCCTACGGCAGGCTGCAGGCACCGGACACGATCCACCCAAAAACAGTTTTCTGAGCGACCGGCATCCCCTAGTCGAATGTCAGGAATCCGGATTGGATGACCTTTGAATAAACATCTGCTCCTAAGACCATGGAGACGGTAGCAGGCCGATGAAACTGGTCATCAGCCAGCATGATGTCCCGGTACTTGGACACCACGGTGTCGCTCAATGCCCGGACAGGTGTGCGGATCCGCACACTGGGCTTGATCTTGAGCACGACTTCCAGCTTCGTGTTCTCGTCGATCCTGGAGCGAATCGTCGTCGTGCAGACCTTCTCGTCGCCAACATTGGTCATGAAAAATATTGGATGATTAGTGCTAGTGAACTACAACTAGGGACGAAAGAAGCGCCTATTATTGAGGAGATTCGGAAGACTCCGTCGGCAAAAGCACCACTTTTGCCACTGGACGTTTTACAACTCCACGTGCAGTACGGATATTTACACGGACGGTACCGTCGGCTCCTGGGAAAACAGACTCAATTCTCCCAAGCCGCCACTCATTAGAGGATAAGTTGTCGTCCTTGATGACGACCATGTCATCGATGCGGAGATTTTTGGACGGGGCCTGCCATTTAGAGCGCTTGTGAAGTTCTTTGAGGTACTCTTCTTTCCATCGCACACGGAACTGCTGATGGAAAGCTTTCAAATGCTGCCATCGATTAAGAATGGATTTCGTTTCCCCCTTTACTTCGGGTTCCACCGTGGACATAAGGGGTCCATCGACAAGGAAATGACCTGGCGTCAGAGCCAGCAAAACTGTCGGATCCTCAGACATAGGAGAGAGCGGCCTGGAGTTAAGGCACGCTTCTATTTTTGCCAAGAGCGTGGAGAGCTCTTCGAACGTATATTTTCGTGTGGCAGTGCATTTGTAAAATAGCGTCTTAAAATTTTTTACGCCTGCTTCCCAAAGGCCTCCCATATGGGGTGCCCCCGGAGAAATAAATTGCCATTGCATCTCTTGATGAATATAGGCATTCGTCACCGACTCTTTTACGGCTTGAAGGAAATCGCGGGAAAGCAGGGTGGCAGCGCCAACAAAGGTTTTGCCATTGCCTGACTGGACTTGACGTCTTCTGGATACAAAACGAGAGAAAGCGGCAAGAAACTTTTCGGTCGTTAAGTCAGATGTAGGCTCTAAGTGGATGGCCTTGGTGGAGAAACAAACCAAAACTAACACATACCCCTTTGTAATAAGACATGCTCTTCCCGTACAGTTCTTTATATCGAACGGACCGGCGTAATCCATGCCAGTATACGTGAATGGTCGGGAGAACGATGCTCTTTCTTTGAGCAGGACACCCATCAGTTGGCTTTGCAACCGCTTTTTTTGGATCACACATACTTTGCACGAATTTATTACTGCTTTCATCAGGTTCTTAATTCTCGGAATCCAGTATTTCGACCGGATGAGGCGCACCATTAACTGGTTACCACCATGGAAAGTTATGCGATGAGTGAAATTCGCAAGGAGGCGAGAAAGCAGGCAGTTATACGGAAGAATCACTGGATGGCGTTCATTGTATTGAAGGCTTTCGGAAGCCGCCACACGGCCGCATGCCCTGATCAGTCCTTGAACTTGTCACTGGACGCTTTTCGCTTAGGCAGTGATATTCCACAGGGAATTCTCTTGGGCACTTGAACTTGGCACTGGACGCTTTTCGCTTAGGCAGTGATATTCCACAGGGAATTCTCTGCGCTGAGTGTTCGAAATTAGGAACCGCTCGGCGGCGGCGATTTCAGTGGCCAGCAAATGCACATCAGATGAAGATGTCTGCTTCCTGCACCGCTGAATGAAGCGATGAACATAAGCAAGGCCTCGTAGAGCTTTCTCTAACTTGGAGAAACGTGCCAACAACTCTTCAGAAGGAGCTTTTGCGAGATGGACTTTTAGAGCACGCTTCTCCAGTCGGTCACCGGAGCGTTGTCGACCTGAGTTGGCCATTGGTTGTGTGGATTTTGCAACCAAGTCGGTCCGTGCCACCATAACTGGCTATCGGCTAGATCTTTGAGGGAAGCTCCTCTACTTGCCAGGTCTGCTGGATTATGCTCAGATTGAACATGAGACCAATTCTCTGTTTTTGTGGCCTGGGCGATCTTCGTCACCCTATTGGCTACAAATGTTGTCCACTGGCACGCTGGCTTGCTTAACCATGCAAGCACTATCGTGGAGTCCGTCCAACAGTAAAGTTCGGAGTTAATCGTAGGCATCTGCGGAATGATGGCTGCAGCCATTTCGGAAAGCAATAACGCTCCGCACAGCTCCAGTCTTGGGAGCGAAACCGTTTTGACTGGTGCTACCCGGGTTTTCGCGGTTAGGAGTTGCACCATAATGGTGCTGCCCACTTCTACGCGGACATATATTGCCGCCCCATAAGCCTTTTGCGATGCATCGCAAAAGCCATGATGCTCGACCTTGAAATCTGGACGAAACGATAGCCAGCGTGGAATGCGTATCTGCTCTAACACTGAATTACTTTGAAGAAAATTAAGCCATCGCTCATTTGGAATGTTTTCGTCCCACCCAAGCTCCTGCAGCCAAATCTCCTGAATGAAAATTTTGGCTCGAACGATAAACGGCGCTAACCAGCCGGCAGGGTCGAACAATTTGGCAATTTGGGACAGGACTTGGCGTTTTGTAAAGGACGTTTCGATAGCCAACTCTGGCGGGACGAAGAAGAATTCGTCGGAGGTTGCCTTCCAGCGAATACCGAGGGTTTTGGCAGTACTTTCTGCATCGATCTCGAGAAAATCTCGAGAAAAGTATTTAAAAGATGGTTTCTCTGAACGGCCGCTAAAACTTCCTTTTGGTTGGAGGTCCATTTCCTCAATGGAAATCCGGCGGAGTTCAGAGCGTCTCGGAGCTCTTGCACCATGAGCTGAGCTTCTTCCGTGGAGTCCGCTCCGGCTAGAACATCATCCACATACATGAAATTTCGTATGACATTGCTAGCTTTTGGATGGCTGAGTTCTACGTCAGCTGCTAGCTGCTGCAGTACTCGGATGGCCAGGAAAGGCGCGCAATTGACTCCAAAGGTTACTGTTTTCAATTCGAAATCTCTGATTTCCCCTCTATTGTTACGGAAAAGTATTCGCTGGAATGGAGTGTGTTTCGGATCTACCCAGATCTGCCGATACATTTTTTCGATATCGGCGCTGAACACGTATCGGAAATAGCGCCACTTCAGAATTTGAATGGTAAAGTCGGACTGTAAGACAGGGCATTAAGGATATCATTCAAACTGGTACCATTCGATGAAGGGTTGGAGGCATTGAATACTACACGGAGTTTAGTAGTTACGCTCTCCGGTTTTAAGACGGCGTGATGTGGCATATAATAGGCGTTGCAATCATGCGTAGGAAGAACTTGTCGCATGTGCTTTAAGTCGAGATATTCCTGGATCACCGAATCGTATCTCGCTTTCAAGGCCTCATCTCTTTTTAGACGCTGCTCATTTCTTAAGAACTGAGCCAACGCGAAAGACCTAGAATGCCCTAGCCCGGAACCGATATGTTCTGGGTCGCGAAAAGGCAGAGTAACGACATATTTGCCGCACTCGTTTCTCGTGGTCGTTTGAAGGAAATTCTTCTCGCACATGGAATCGGATTCTTTTACCAACTCTGTTGGTATATCCTCCACCTCCCAAAATTTTGTGAGGAGTTTGTCCAGTGAATCATCGTACGCGTGGGAGATCTGTGTAGAAAAAGAGGAAATTCTGCTTTGGGCTGAGGCTGACACTGGCCCAGTTAGTACCCAGCCGAAAATGGTCTCTTGCCCCAAAAGAGAGCCACAGATGTTGGTTTTGGCTCCACTCAGAAGCACCGAAGGCAGAATGTCGGCTCCGATAAGGACATCTATTTGTGCGCTCTCATAGAATTTTGGGTCCGCCAGTGGAAAATCGGGAAGATCCCGAAGGAAATTTTGCGGAATTGGGTAGGAAGGCAGATTTCCGGCTAGTTGAGGGAGGACATAGGCCGTCGTCTCCAACTGCAACGCGGGCCTAGTCGGAGATCGGATGGTGAAACTGCAGAGCTTCTTGGACTGAGCAGCTACTGTTTGGTTTAAGCCCGAGACTTGAACCACCTGGAATGGCAATCTAATTAGATTGAACAGTCGCTCGGTTATGAATGTCGCTTCTGATCCGGAGTCGATCAGGGCGCGTGACTTAAAGTTAGTGCCCAGATGGGAAATATTGATTATGGCAGTGCCAAGAAGGATAGCTCTTGAGCCCGTGGCGAAATAATTTTGAACACCGGCTTGCTCATTTGGAACGAAATTGGCCTGATTAGCGGAAATTTGCCTTGCAGGATTTGAAGGGCTTGAATTGCTGGAAAAGAGGTTGTTTCGGTGCAACAACGTGTGATGCCGGCCACGGCAAGTAAAACATTTGTGCGTGCTTTTGCACTCACGAAGCTGATGTCCCGTTGCGAAGCAGTTTAAGCATAACTGCTTCCGTTTAATGTAGGCTGACCGGTCGTCAACCGACATTTGGAGAAAACGCGGACATACATGGACAGGATGGTTTTCCTTGTTGCACAAGTCGCAATTTTTCGATTTTGGAGCCACTTTCGTCTCATAGGAATTTAGTTTTCTAGAGGGCCCACTTGAGCTCATAGCTTTGGAGTGCGACTGACTTGGTACGGACGGTCTCACATCATCGATGGCCTCCAGGGTTCGATGACATTCTGTGAGGAAGGTGTTCAGCTCTCCCCATGTCGGGATGTCGGCTTTCTTATGTAGCGACTGCTCCCATAAGGAGAGCAGATGAACACAGATATACCAGCAGGCAGTCCCAGTTCTCAGTGTTGATGCCTGATAGTTCAAAGGCAGTCAAGCAACCTTGAACAGTACTTTGCAGTACCTTCAAGGACGCCCCAGATTCCTGTGGTATCGACTGCACATTAAACAGTATTTTCAATTGACTGTTTACCAACAATCGTTTATTTTCGAAACGCTCTATTAGGTTTTCCCACGCAGAGCGGAAACCCTCGTTGGTGAGAGGCGAAATCGAAACTATGGCATGCGCTTCGCCACTTGTTTTGGCATTTAAATGGAATAACTTTTCAATCGGAGTCAGCCGTGGATTATTGATATAAATGGCTGTGAAAAGATCCCGGAAAGTCGGCCAGCGAAGATAGTCGCCTGCAAAAACTTCTGTATCGCATTGAGGCAACCGACAGCCAGTGGAAATGTGGGCCTGGGGCGCAGCGTTCGCGGCTGGGATGGACTGAGACGTGCCTTGCTCGATTTTATCAACGAGCTGGGCGACACACCTTTCATAGACTGAATAGCAATAACTGTATTTAGCCTTGAGAATAGGCATGTTGCTTGCTGCCGCTTCGCCTGCTGACACAAGGCACTCTGAGCAGAGGTCGAATTCCTTTTCAACCTTGTCCCATAGAGTTCGGACTTGGTCGCGACGGACGCTAAGCATCGTGACGGTTGGAGCTGCGGATTCCGGAGTGTTGATCTGAGCCTCAAATTCGCTTAAGCGGTCAGAAACCGAAATGAATTTGGCTAGCGCTAGATCGGAAGCAGCCATATTTTTAGCTGTGCGCTGTACTGTGGCTTTGGATGGAATAGCACAGTCGTCGGAAATCTGTGCAGGCGTTTTCACCGAAATGCTTGGGATTCTTGGACTCTTGGGCCCTTGTGGTGAAAAAATAGACCTGGGTTTGTCAGCGGACAATTTCTTCTTATCGTCCCCGATGGGCATAATCGAAGAAATACGAAATGGAAGGGAAGCGGTTTTGGAGCCCGGTCACACTTTTGAAAAAGTAGACAGATTCCTCAGACTGCACTTAATAATTTAAGTGGTGTAAAATTTATGAAGTGGAAATGCCGTAGTTTAGACTAATCGGACAAGTGACTCGGAGGGAACAGCGAATTGTATAAATAACCTGTGATTTATGGTTATTGGGTCCACCTTATTTACGGTTGGAACATTTGGAATGTGGAACACGGTGAAATAAAAAGTTTATTAGAACAAAGAAAATTTTATTCTTTTGTTTACAACTGGAAACGGAGAAAATGTAATGGTGGAATTGGAGTCTTTTCTCCGCGTTGTAAGTACTTCTAAAACACCCACAAATTAATATCCAAGCAATACGAAAAAAAAATATTTGTCGGGTGAACGACTTGTATTTGGCGTTGGTATTATTTATTTATGGATAATTATTTTTTTTTGAAAGTTTAAAAAAAAAAAAATATTTAAAAAAATAATTTAATAAATATTGAAAAGGTTATTTGTTAAAAGAGAAAAAAAAACGCTTTTAATTTAATGCTCGGAAATTAATTTGGAAATTTACGGAAAAATTGATAGAAAACAAAACGCCTTTTCCGCGTCGGCACTTGGAATAAATTTTATTTGTGGTTTGGAAACAAACCATTGTTTCCGACGGGAAACAATTTGAACTTTGGTAAACTTTGGTTAAAAGGAATGCAGATGATATGCGCAATATATGTCGGTCATATATGTGGTGGGTATGTGTTGTTTGTTTCGTTGTTGTATTCTTTGATAGCACAGCAAATTGTATTAAGTGGACTGCGGAGATCGGACTGCAGAGTTAAAGCAAAAAAATGTGTTGCGAAAAGAATTTGGCTTGCGTTGGACACAGTGAAACGAAAACAGAATGTTTGCCACCTTTGGCAGAGCTTTGGACTTTAGAAATTTTCACTGAACTTGGCACAAATTAATTTAACTTTTTCAAATTTGGAATTTTGCACTTTTCGGACTGGATGAATATTTAAATATATTCGGAAATTGGGACTTAGAAATTTTCACGAACTAGGGTGAAAGGAGAACGGTGGGTAATATGGCGGCGCCCGTGAGAATGGATAAGTACTTTTCTTTAATTGCCTTTTGTCGGAGAAATCCGTTAGATTTGACAATAAATCTTACAGCAAATTGAACGAAATTGGATTTTCAAACCTTTTGCTGCAGACCGGCAATTAAATGGAATGGAAGTTTCGTACTTATCTTATAAGTTGGTCGCTGGTGGACAAACTTGAAAAATCCAGGATATCCGGCTCGAAGGACCAAAATGTTGGGATGCTGGGGGTTGCTGGTCCTGGAATTTTCCAAGGATGCTGAAAATAGAACACTCGGAGAAAAGCGAACACTTGACCTTTGTAAATGCGCGGGCGCGACCGGGCGTATCTTTATTGCTCATGGTTAGTTTTTACACTGACTCTTATTCTAATTAGTTGGTTTCTCCCAAGCGCAAACCCCGTAACTTGAACAAAATGGTATTCGCTACATAAATACCTGTTTCTATTTCTTGGTTTGGGATTAATATATTTGTATCTTAAATTGAAGTTATATTGATTTTTCGGACAACTTGTGATCTCCCTGGTAATAATATTCTATTATTACCGGAGTTGTTTGTTATTGGTGCAACCAGGGGCCTACAGGAATATGTGACGGCCTTCGAGAAGTGGGCAACGGAATGGAATATCGGCATTAATTGCAGCAAATCTGCTTGCGTCACATTCACAAAAAGGCCTTTGAACTGCTCTGGAATTTCCATGCTCGGCTCCACACTTAGACAAGAGACCTTCTACAAATACCTCGGAGCGATTTTGGACAGAGGACTAACGATTCACAGGCATACGACTATGATCCAGCAAGCAGAACTTTCTAAGGCTGCAAAAATGTCGTGGCTCTTATCGCCGAGAAACAAACTCTCATTGGCAAATAAAGTTCGACTGTATAAATCCATTCTGACCCCAATTTGGAAGTATGCGTTGCAAATATACGGAATTACGGCCAGAACTAATCTGAATAAAATAAGAGTTGCTCAAAGTAAAGTAGTTAGATCACTATGTAACTCCCCCTGGTACATGAGAACCAGAGATATTGAAAGAGATCTTAATATTCCAAAGTAGGCGATGTATTGAGGACCCATGCGGAAAGTTATATGCGGCGACTAGGTTCCCACCCCAACACCCTGGCGAGAAGGCTTATCCATCCCCCGAAAAAAAGAAGGCTAAAAAGATTCTACCCACATGATCTCCCATCGAGATTATTATAATTATTTGTTCATGGAAAAGAAATCAATCAAGAATTTTTACCCATGTCCGTAATGAACGTCTTCATTGGACCGTAAGTAAGAATAAAAGATTCGAAAATTGCTTTAGCGACTACTACTAAGGTACTACTACTTTACGTACATCGTCATTATTGATGACTTGGTATACGTTGGGCATTGAAGCTTTTTCTATTGATTGCGTATGCAGTTCAGATTTGTTTGTTTCTTTTGCGCAGGATTTTTGTCTACTTTTTTTTGAGGTGGTATTATCAAAATACCTTCTCTGTATCTTCCTCCAAATAAGCGTTGGACTAAAAACGACTTTGATCAGCTACTGATCACATTGGTCCCCAAGTGTATAGCAGGAGGGGATTTCAATGCTAAGCACCAATGGTGGGGCAACCTAAGGGCATGCAGTCGAGGAAAACTACTACAAGAGGCCATCATAACTAGTTTTAGCGAAGTTCTAGCTACAGGTGGACCTACCTTTTACTCATCTAACACTACACTGACGTCAACAGCTTTGTACTTTTTAATCGTAAATGCGGTGCCAATAAATAAACTTTCAATTGAAACAAAATACGATCTATCTTCTGATCACCAACCTATAGTAGCGACATTAAGCCACACTCCCCAATATAAATCCAGAAAGAAATCCTTACTAGCTCCCGGCTCCTCTGTCGAAACATTTAGGAATGTCCTAGACAGAAGCATTAACCTAAACATGGACATAAATTATCCAGAAGACATCGAAGATGCTATAGTGATGTTCATGGACAAAATTCACGTGGCTGCGACACTTACTACACCAGGAAGCAGAAATTCTCCTACACAGAGTAGACGCAGTATACTTCCACAAAACGCTTCAGTTCTCATACATCTCAAACGAAGAGCTAGACGAGAATTTTCCAGAACAGGAGACGCACGCGCCCACAACATTTACAAAAGGTTATCAAATCGTCTTAACAAAGTTCTGGTGAAACAAACAAGACCACTTTGACCAAATGCTGGAAAATGCAAGTCCTGATGCATCGACTAACTACTCGCTGTGGAAACTCACGAATGACCTTAAAAGACAAGTTATTCCAAAGGCTCCCATCAGAAATCTGGCTGGTGGTTGGTGCGGCTCCAGTCAGGCGAAGGCCGATATCTTTGCAAACAGCTTTGATTTAAGCCATAGAATCTTACTCCGGCAGAACACCGAAATAGAGTTGAAACACTCTTGGACCAACCTTTTCAAATGGCCCTTCCCACAATCCCTGTTACTTTGGAAGAGATAGTAACGCAGATCAAAAAGCTCAAACGTAAAAAATCGCCTGGTGAGGACCTCCTAGATAACAGGACGCTCAAACTCCTTCCCACCAAAGCTGTACTTTTCTTAGTCCTATTGTTCAATAGCGCTCTAAGGCTGGGACACTTTCCAAGCAAATGGAAATCAGCAATCATAACGATGATTCCGAAGCCTGGAAAGCAACCCACTGAAGTATCAGTGCATATAGGCAAATTAGTCTTCTACCCGCGCTAGGGAAAATGTTGGAAAGGGTAATATTAGAACGCATCTTCAAACTTCCAAGCGTGAACCAAGCTATTCCAAAGTGGCGGTTCAGTTTCCGAAAAAGTCATGGCACTCCAGAACAGCTACACCGAGTGACAAACTTTTGCTTTGGAGGCAATGGAGAACAAGATGTATACAACAGCTGTATTCATGGATAAACAGCAAGCCTTTGATAGAGTTTGGCATGATGGTCTTCTAAAAAAGCTTAAGACCATTTTGACGCCACAGCTATTTCTTTTTATCAAAAGCTTTCTATCGAACTGACAGTTCAGTGTGATTGTCGATGGCGACAAATCGTCTACGCGTAAAATCTCAGCAGGCGTACCCCAAGGCAGTGTTTTAGGCCCGAATCTTTATTTGCTGTATACATGTGATATGCCGGATTTCTGGTGCTGTAGAGAGGTTAAAGACGAAAACGTTCTTATTGCAACCTACGCGGATGACACCGCGGTAATGGTCAGGAGTACAAGCATAAGTGATGCAACCGGGTGCCTACAGGAATATGTGACGGCCTTCGAGAAGTGGGCAACGGAATGGAATATCGGCATTAACTGCAGCAAATGTTCTTGCTTCACATTCAAAAAAGGCCTTTGAACTGCTCTGGAATTTCCATGCTCCACACTTAGACACGAGACCTTCTACAAATAGGGGCAATTTTGGACAGAGGACTAACGATAGGCGATGTATTGATACGATGTATTGAGGACCCATGCGGAAAGTTATATGCGGCGACTAAGTTCCCACCCCAACACCCTGGCGAGAAGGCTTATCCATCCCCCGAAAAAAAGAAGGCTAAAAAGATTCCACCCACATGATCTCCCATCGAGTTTATTATAATTATTTTTTCATGGAAAATAAATCAATTAAATATTGTTAGAATAACTTAATTTGTAAAGTAATGTATAAGTAATGTATATATAGGTATGCCTTTGCTGTACAATTTTATGTAAAACCTGGTAAAGCAAACACATAGGTAGCAGTAAACTTTTTTAATTCCAATTAAAAAAATTTACAAAAAAAAAAAACAAAAAAAAAAGAATTCGTAAATATATTTATTTTTTTTATTATTTTTTAAATTTAATTTTTCCATTATTATAAGGATTTTTGTATTAAATCATGACGTCATTTATGAACAAAAAATTGTTAGTCGATCTTTATGTACTATTTGTTTTTTATTTTTATTGTTGTATATTGTTAAGTTTTCTCTTTCTTCTATCTTTTCTACCTTATATGATAGAGTGCCGTATATTTACTTCATTTCTTAATAAAACTTTATCTTCT
This sequence comes from Drosophila mauritiana, assembly GCF_004382145.1. Lineage (NCBI taxonomy): Eukaryota > Metazoa > Arthropoda > Insecta > Diptera > Drosophilidae > Drosophila > Drosophila mauritiana. Next base: position 469,804 of record NW_022881582.1, read on the forward strand.
ACTCTTATTTGTATACTTCTTGTTTGTAAATATAATTTTCCTTATTTTTTCTTTTATGCTCTTCAAGCATAGTTCTAGCACGTTTACTTGCGACTTTTAATCTATATTTACTTTCCTTAGCATAATCATCTATGTTATATATTGGTTCTATGCTAGTTATATTAGTGAAATTTCTGGGTAAATTATTTGTTCTACCAAAAACAAGTTCATATGGACAATAATTATGTGCCATAGGTGGGGTTGTATTAAAACAATAGACGAAGCATTGAAGCCATACGTCCCAATTAGTTTTATCAACCGATATGTAAGATCGTATGTATTCATTTAAAGTTTTATGTCATCTTTCGACTACATCTACTCTTTGATGGTGAGGTTATATTTTTAATTTTTAGATATTTGTATTGGTCTGCGATTATCGAATACTTATACTCTGTACCCATGTCCGTAATGAACGCCTTCATTGGACCGTAAGTAAGATTAAAAAATTTGAAAATTGCTTTAGCGACTGTTGTTGCGGTTTTATTCGGTATGGGAATTGCAACTAAATATTTAGTTAAGTCACAAATGAGAGTGAAGGCATATTTTTTTTTTTTTTTTTTCGCACGGGTCCCACGGCCACACCTCCCGCCCAACCGACCGAGGGGCGCTGCCGTGTATCGTACGGCTCGATTCGCGAGAAGATATAGACGCGATATAAAAAAGAGAACAGGAACGAGGAAATGAATATAATGTGGAATAACTATGTTAAATATTAGTGTTAGTAGGATCTAATTATGTAATAGAAAAGATAAAATCGATTGCTTTAATAGCGGCAGAGAGTCAAGATTACAGATAATAGGATAAAGTCTATTATAGTCAGAACATAAAACTCTGTAAGGGTCATGCAACTCATAATTAGATCTACAATAATTTAAGATAAGGGGTATATAGTTTCTAGTGAATCTACTTGGAACCGAGAAGTTAAGCAGACTAATCAAGTCGGGACTCTCAACATCCCCACGAATAAGCTTACAAATAAAGACTGTTCCAAGCATAGTTCAACGGTTAGCTAGGGATGGTAAATTAATTAAAAGTAGTCTACTGGAATAAGGAGGTAGAATATATGGTTTGCATCCCAATTTAGGCGCCGCAAGGCAAAAAGTAAGAAGTTTTTTTGGACCGATTCAATGCGGTCCGAGTGGACTGCGTATTGTGGACTCCAAACAGGTGATCCGTACTCGAGAATCGGACGGACTAACGAAATAAATAAGGTTTTAGTCAAGTAAGGGTCATCAAATTCCTTAGACCACCTTTTTATAAAACCAAGCACACCCCTGGCCTTATTGACAATAGACGAAATATGGTCAGAAAATTTTAGTTTTGGGTCCAGAAGAACACCAAGATCATCAACTCGTGTTATTGGGTTGGCACGACAAAAGGTCATAACTTTACACTTGGAGCCATTTAAGTCTAATATGTTATCACGGCACCATATTTCAAATCGGTCTAGATCGGATTGTAAGTCCAAATGGCACGAAGTGTCCTTGTACTGGAGACATAATTTAACATCGTCTGCGTACATAAGTACACGCGAATGTTTTATTATTAAGGGGAGGTCGTTAATGAATAAGGTAAAAAGAAGTGGACCAAAATGGCTCCCTTGTGGGACACCGGATGTGACTCGGAGAATTGAAGATAAAGAATTTTTAAAGAGGACTTGTTGTGTCCTGCCATTTAGTTAGCTTGAAATCCAATTTAGAAGATCAACAGGGAATCCTATAAGATCAAGTTTTTTATAAGAAGGTAATGATTAACAGAGTCAAATGCTTTACTAAAATCAGTGTAGATGACATCTGTTTGAAGATTATTTTTGAAACCCTGTATTACGAAAGAAGTTAGCTCCAAGAGGTTAGTGGTTGTAGATCTGCGTTTCATAAAACCGTGTTGACACGGTGATTTGATTGATCTACAAAGGTGCTGCAAATGAGGAGTGATAACATTTTCGAAAAGTTTTGGGATAGCCAACAATTTAGAGATTCCTCTGTAATTGCTTGCATCCAGTTTGCTACCTTTTTTGTGAAGAGGAATCACAAAGGACTCCTTCCATATATGAGGGAATTGTGAAGATTCCAAAGATAAGGTAAACAGTTTCAGTAGAGGCTTGCACAAGGCTTCCGCACAGAATCTGAGCACACAGCCAGGGATTCCATCGGGACCAGGCGAATAGACCGGTTTAACACGCTGAAGATCGTTAAGCAGTGAGCTTTCGTTTATAGTGGAGCAAAATATTAGATTCGACTTATATACCGCATAAGAGTATGGCTGTTCGAAATGAGGTAAAGTTGAATATGTTGTTTGAAAAAACTTGGCGAATAGATCGGCTATTGCCTGATCCTATGTAACCGTAGTGTTTTCAAAAAACAGCGAGGAAGGGTAAGAACTTGTTTTTCGCTTGGTGCTAACGAAATTATAAAACTGTTTCGGATCCTGTGCAAACTGGGACTTACAACGGCTTAAATAATTTTTGTAGCACTGAGCATTAAGCACGGTAAAGTTTAACCGAGCGCTTAAATATTTACAAAGGATGGACTGAGAACCGGTATTTTTAAATTTCATATAGAGTCTGGACTTTACATTTCTTAGGTGTGTCAACTCTTTATTAAATCAAGGAGTTTTAGAGATTGACGGATAGTACATCGGAACACAAGAGTCAAAAAATGATTTAATTGCGGTATAAAACATATTAATCGCATCCGCCATTATGTTGCAGAAGTAAAGATCGGACCAATTAAAGCCAGCTATAAAATTGTTTAGCCTCCGAAAATTTGCCTTGCGAAAACAGGGAATTCGCTTTGTTGACTTCTCTGAATTTACTTTTAATACCGTACCTAAGTCGATTTCCACCTCGAAAGTAGGATGATATTCATCTTCAGGTTGAGTAAGAGGTACTACCCTGGACAGAAACACACTTTCAGGACTTGTTACAAAACATAGATCCAAAAGTCGACCAAGAGAATTTAGAATATAATTAACTTGCGACAGCGATAAGTCGAGCAAGCCGTCAATAAAGTCATGTTGTGCTAAAGGGAGAAGGATATTCGATTGATTTTCTGCGGACCACATTGTGCCAGGTATATTAAAATCACCTAGAACTACCAATTGGTCCCTGTCAAAAAGTTTATTCAAGATGGACTGGATAGCGGACAGATGATTCTGATATTCTGGGAATTCAGAAGATGGCGGAATATAGGAGCACGTAATATAAACTGATTTGTCGGAAAAAGACAGCTTTACACATACGAATTCCGAGTTACGGGAATCGTCCAAAAGTAACTCCTCCGACACGAGGGTAGATCTAACCCCGTCTGGAGGGACGGTCAAACCTATATATAGTGTACATACCTGGGAAGACTTCGGAGTTGAGTATCTCCGGCTTTAACCAAGTCTCTGTGAGCACTATAATATGGGATGCAAATGAAAGACTATCACAATACAATTTTATTAATTTGCTACGCAAGCCTCTAATATTTTGATAGGAGATAGTAAGTTTTGTAGTTAGTTTTTTGAAGAGGAAGAAGATGAAGAGGCGGATGGTGCAGTGGTCTGGCCACGTGAGGGAAGTTTAATTCCCACGGGCACCTTTTTCTTATTTTTGATCTTAGCTTCAAACTCTTTTACCACCATACTATCCGGCCAAAAATCACCCGAACATATGGTCGAAAAGAGCTCGTTTGGGACAGTTATCTTGAAAGATGATATGTCCCTAGCGTAAGAGAAGTTAAATTTTTCCACTTTTATATTATCGGCTTTTGTTTTGTCTTGTATATACGACAATACATCCAACGATGTTTGATCAGGGGAAAGCCGAGAAACAAAAATTTGTTTCTTTAGTGGAACCACCGCGAGGGGTTTTGGCGCTGCAGATTGTATTTCTGAAGCGCCAACTTGTGCCGGTAGTCCGGACTCATTGTTCCCTTGTGGTGGTAAACTAATCGAGACAGGTGGAATCACTGGTTGAGAAACCAGTGCAGACAATTCGGAATTTTTAGCAATCACAGGGTGATTGCTAAAAATGTGCTGCCGATCTTAGCAGCATATGTCGATTTGCTGCGATTGACAGCTGATCAGTTGTGGAGTCCTGTTGATCATTTGCCCGTGGTTGCGGGGCCTTAGGCAGCCTACCACCAGCGGCTTTTTTGCGCTTTGGAGATTCATCTAATAGCTTAGCAATTTAGATTTTTACCCTTTGCTAGGTCATCACTTGTATGGCCATTAAAACCAGCGCACTTAGTATGCACCATTCTATCACATAGCCAAGAAGTCATTTTTGGCTGCTCAGGTTTTATAACCTGGCAACAATTTTTATAAAAGTAGACAACATTTACGGTTTCCATGTTTAACTGAAATCAGACCACTGAGCGTGCACGAAAGCACAAGACCAAAACTTTCAAGCGAGCTGTAAAAAGAACCGCACGAGAGCAGTCTGCACGCTGAGAAATTTAGATTTTGTGTGGGAGAGCGAAAGAGAGAGAGAGAGAGAGAGTGAGAGCGAAAAGTGCAGTTTATGTGCAAATTAAAATTGTTACTCTTTATTTATTTAAAAAAATAAATTTTATTTTTTAACATTTATTTGGTGATAAACTTTTTCACTTATACTATTACGAGAAACTTGGTAACTTATGTTTAACTTCGAGCTGTTGACGATCTCGTCCCGATTCAGACTCCCGATTCAGACTGACTGGTCTTCAAATTCTAAGTCCTAATCCAATCAACCTCGGCCAGAAGCTTTTCTTTCGGAAAATTACCGAACTTTCGATAAAAGCTTTATGCTGGAAATTTTCCACTGCATTGTGAAATTCAATTATGCTGATCGATGCAATTTTTGATTGATACGCAATAAGTCGGCCGTGGCTTGGTCTCCAAGCGGAAGCTGTGTTTACGTTAAGTTTGGGTTGCTTATGTTAGCGGGTAGCTGAGTGCTGGCAAAGGCAATGACAAAAACAAAGACAAGGGCAATTCCGACGAGACTGAGAATTGGAATTTGTTTATAAATTGTGGAAGGGAGCTATGTTCATGGGTTGGATAACTCTCCCCCCTCTAAAATGACGCGTCCCGCTTCATTATTAATTTCGTTTAAACGTTCATTTAATTCTGTTAAAAATTCTACATCATTATTTGGTTTTTCTGGTTCTGGCCGTTTTTGTTTGGTTACAAATATATAATACCTGATTTTTATTATTAATATAGTAATGAAATACAAAATAATTAAAATTAATAATATAAATGAAATTGAAATTTTCCAATAGTAAATTTCAATAAATGGGTTTAAAATATTAATGTTGTCAAGAGAAAGTTCTGAATTGTTTGATTTTATATATTCTGATATTTCTAAGTTTTTAAAGTGGTTGGTAGTTATGTACTCAAGTATTTTGTTTTCTGAATTGGTGTATGAAATATTATTTATTGTAGTTGTGCTGTTAAATGTTATTAAATATGACCCGTTTAAATGAGAATCGTTCACAATATTATTTCCATTTATTAGAATGGCACCTTCTTGAATGATATCTATATTCTTATTTTTTTCTAGAATTTTAGTGCAAATTGATTTTTCTCCATTTAGTAAGCGGGTAAAGCAAGTCTTATCTTTACTTATAATACAATAGTTGTTCAAAAGTTCGTTCTTAAAATTAGATATTTCATAATAGGTATTTTCGCATTTTGCGACCTGATTACTTATAAGTAATTTTCCATCATTATGTGAAATGGATCTGGCATAGTATCATAAATTTCGCATCTGTTTGTTATAACGGGGTATTTTATATAAATTATTAAGAGTTCTTTATGCAATACAATTTTGAATATGGCGATGTCCATTAAGTCTGCAATAAGTACAGGCTGTTGTTCGTGATCTAATATTTCTTTGATGTCTTCATTGTTTAAAATTTTTGTGTTGAATAAATCAATTTTGGCCAGTGTGATAGTATCAATAATGTTTTGTAAGTCAAATGTTAATAAACGTAGGCGATGTTTTCTTAATGGCAATTCTTGATCGATAAAAATGTTTTTAAAATGATCGGAAAGTGATTTTATCTCTTTAAACAATTTGGAATTAATAATAAATTGTTGGTTATTGTTTTCAATTAAATCATTTATTTTATTCTGTATTTTAATGAAATCATCGTGATCCGGAGTTCCAGCTAACCATTTCCAAACAGTGCCTAACTCATTTATTCCCCTTTTTGATCTAGTTGGTATCAGTTGTGACAAAATTAATTCTATTATCTGTATTTCGTAAGTAATTTCCCATTGTGTCCGTGTATTTTTATCTTTTCTTACATATCCTGATTCTAGATTGATTATTTCTTTATAAAAACTTAAGTTAGTTACGTGGTATAAGTCAGCATATGATTCATAGGTAAGGACATCCTTTTTGTCTTTGAACAGGAAAAATTCGTGATTGGAGTAATCAATTATTTCTGAAGTGGTTATCATTACGAATGTTATTAAAAGTAATACGAAATGCATTTTCTGTAATTTAAATAAAAAAAATATGGTATTTGTTAAAACTTAATGTTGTCTTTGTGAATAGTCCTGTTTCTACTATTTATTATAACTTTGTTAGGTAGGTTTTCCTTAACAACCTGTTTTTTATATCTAGTTTTTAGCTTATTTCTTTCGCCGTGTTTTTTCTCATAAACAACTTGACCTACGTGATATTCTTTTTCTCTGCGACCTTCATTGTGTGTTACTAACATTTTTTCTTGTGTGTTCTTTAGAATTCTTGAAATGTTTTCGTGATTAATTTTATTATATAGAATATCAAAGGGTTTTTGGTTTGTTGTAGAATGAATGCTTTGATTGAATTCTTTTGCGGCTCTAATAATTATTTCAGAATAGTCAGTGAGATTAAATTCTTCTTTTATACAACGAGCTAATTCTGTTAATGTTGAATGTGCTCTTTCTACTTGTCCGTTCGAGGTACTGTGTCTAGGGTCGGCGAAATGTAGAGTTAAACCACATCTTTGTGCAAAGGATTTAAATTGAGCAGAGGTGAAGCTCGGTTCATTATCTGTCATAATTACTTTGGCGTGGGGAAAATGTTGGAGTACTTCCATTACTTTATTCTCGATGTTTAGTTTATTTTGAATTTCTTTTACAACCAGGAATTTTGAATATGCGTCAATACAGGTTAAGAAAATAAGACTTTGCGCGTAAAAAATGTCGATGTGTAAATTCTCTCCTTCTTTAATTGGAATAGGAGCTTCTCCAATAGGGATTTTAATAGGATGCCGGTTGTATTTATTTTCGTTGCAAATTGTACAATTTTTTATGTATTCCTTTAATTTGATATATAAATTTGGCCAATAAAATAATCTATTAATTTGTTTATAATTTTCGTCTAATCCTCTGTGAGCACGACTATGTGTTTCTTCTATTATGATAGCCTTATCTTCGTTATTTTCCACGTCTTGTAGAAATATTTTAGTATAAAGAAATTTGTTGTTAAAGTTATTTTTTAATGGTAATTGAATATGATAAAGATCTTCTAAAGTGCAATGAATTCCTACCGTTATGTTTGGTTTTAGATATTCTCTTAATATTTCTATTAAGTTTTCTGGCGTATCATATTCAATTATATGTCTAGTCTTATCAAAAACAATCAATGACTCATGTATTGTATAACTCCCCTTTGTTAATAACAGTTGTTGTTGAAACTGATTTAACGGTTTTCGGGTCTCTTGTATTACATTTTCAAAACTACTTTCGGCAGAATGCTGTGTATTTTGATCTGAGTTTGATTGTTCTAAGTCGCTGTTAGTAATATTATTTATTTTTATTCGAGATAATGCGTCGGCTACGACATTAGTTGTTCCGGGTTTATGTATTATTTTCGGGGTGAAACTTTCTATAAAGGAGTACCATCTTTTCATTTCTACGTTCGGGTTTTTATCTGATATTGTGAAAGATAAAGATTGATGGTCTGTTTGTATTTCTATACCAATTACACCATATAAGTAATTCCTGAGATTTTTAAGAGCCCAAACTATTGCCAACAATTCTTTTTTATTTGTGGCATAAAGTTGTTCGGTTTTATTTAAAGTTTTGGATATGAAAGTAATTGGTTTATTATCCTGTGATAAAACTGCTCCGATAGCTACATCTGATGCGTCTGTTGTTAAAGTGAATTTTTTGTTATAATCTGGTTGAACTAATTCCACTTGTGCTATTAAATTATCTTTAAGTTCTTTAAAAGCTTTAACAGCTGGGTCGTCTAACTGTATTGTAATTTTTGTAGACATTCTCCTAGAAATTTTTCCATTATCTCCTCCTGGTATTTGGTTAAAGGTTTTGCAATTTTTGCATAATTTCGGACAAATTTACGGTAATAGCCGGTGAGGCCTAGAAAACTTCGAAGTTCTCTAATGTTTTGTGGAATCGGATACTTCATAATTGTGGAGATTTTCTCAGGATCTGTTTTAATTACATTGTGAGATACTATATAACCTAGAAATGCTGTTTCTAATTTAAAGAATTTTGATTTTTCTAGAGAAATTTTCATATTTGCTTGTTGTAAAATATTTATTATTTGAATTAAATCTGTGTAATGTTGTTCAATTGTATTAGAAAAGATTATTATATCATCCATATAAACATGACAAGTTTTTCCGACTTGTTCTCTCAATATGTCATCCATTGCTCTTTGAAATATTCTAGGGGAGTTTGTTAACCCAAATGGCATACGTAAGAATTCAAATTTTCCGTTATTTATAGAGAATGCTGTTTTTTCAATATCTGAATTTTTCATTAAAATTTGGTGGAATCCTGATTCCAGATCAATGGTTGAGAAATATTTTGACTTCCCTAAGTTAGATAATATTACAGACGGATCTTGCATCGGATATCTGTCAGGTATTGTGCTTTCATTTAATTTTTTATAGTCAATAACTAATCGATGTTTTGGAGATCCATCTTCGTTTTGACCTTTTTTAGGCACTACTAAAACTGGTGAATTGTAGGGGCTTCTGCTTGGTCTTATAATTTGTTCTTTTAACATTCTATCGATTTCATTATTAACGAAATCTGAGACCGACATGGCATAAGGATATTGTTTGCTATAAATTGCTCTGTCATTGACTGTATTTATTTCTCCTCGAATATCGGTACGAAAATGAATTTGCGTATTTATTTTAGAATGCTCTTTTTCAATTTTATTCATAACTTTATTTTCAAATTCTTTTATTTGATTTGAAATAATATTTAGGTTATGAATTTTTTCTTTGTCGGAAAACTCAACGACTGCGTGCTCGGTATTTGTAGATTCCAAGCTATTTGATTTAAGACTGACGGAATTAACATCGTCGGCTTGTTCAGGATTTTTTAATCCCAAACTGATATATTGTTTATTAGCGGATAAATCTACGCTGGCGTGCTCAGGATTTTTTGATCCCAAACTGATATATTGTTTATTAGCGGATAAATCTACGCTGGCGTGCTCAGGATTTTTTGATCCCAAACTGATATATTGTTTATTAGCGGATAAATCTACGCTGGCGTGCTCAGGATTTTTTGATCCCAAGCTATATAAACTGCCTTCAGCAATTACCGTTTCGGTTTTATATATCTTTTGCTCATCTAAATATTTTTTAATTATATATTCTTTTAATGGAAGAATATTTTTTTCCTCAATTAAACACAAATCGTTTTTATCCTCGTCAAAATATTGGAGTTTCTCTTTATTTCCCTTATACTCCATGATTCCTTTCTCAATATCTAATTTAGCTCCAATCTTTCTTAACAAATTGAATCCAATTAATAGATCAGATTCTAAACCCTCAATTTCATAGAATAAATGTTGTTCCCCAAATATATTTATCAAATGATAATATTTTATGATTGAATATCCATGAACTGTAGATACTCTTTTGTGTATTGATAATTCCCTTTTATTCTCATAAATACCCTTTTTTATATAACACGCGGTGGCTCCTGTGTCTATTAATATTTTGAATTGTCTTTTAGTTTTTCTGTCTACCCTTGTGATATGAGGCATCCCTCTGTAAGGTGCTGATCTAAAAAATGGTTCTCGTTGATATTATTTACTCTCATTGTTTTATGAGCTGGCTGGTTGACTGTTCCCGTTGATTCCCGTTTTATCGGGGGGTGTGTTTCGGACTGATTTACAAGGCCTGCGCTTGTGTTGTGTTTTTGCGCTGGGTATTGATTATAATTATTTCTTTGGAAATTATTATTAAAATTGTGTCGGTTATTATTATAACTCCACTGGTTGTTATTATTCCTAGGATGATTATAATTTTTAAACGGACGATTTTGAACTCTTATGGAGTCGTCTACTTCCATAGGTTCTGGTGGTGGTTGAACTTTGGAATTATTATTAAAATTCCAATTGTTATTCGTTCCGAAGTTGTGGTGTGGTGGTGGTTGAACTTTGGAATTATTATTAAAATTCCAATTGTTATTCGCTCCGAAGTTCCCGTTTTGCGGCCAATTATTATTTATCCTATTTGGTGTATTATTAATCTGTCTAGGGGCAAATCTAAGGTTGTTTCCTTGATTTCTGTTTTCACTCCTAAATCCATTATACCTATTTGCAAATTGAGCTCTAAAGTTGTTAGACTCTAATTCCTGACACTTTGCCAAAGCATTTGGCAAATCTGGTGGGTTGAGAGAGAAGAGTGTTTCTGAGATTGAACCGTTTAATCCAGAAATAAAAATTCTTAGCGCGTTGCTCCTAATTGTTTTATTTGTTTCCTTGGTTATTAGGCTGTCCTTTCCATGAGTCATTATAGTTTTATTTATAAGTAACGTCATTTTCTTATTTACTTCGTTGTAGAATTCGTTAATGGTCATGCGTCCCTGTCTTAAGATGCTTAATTCTGATTCGAGTATATGGATTGGTCTTTTATCGCTATGGATAAAATCCAATCTAGAAAGAATCGCTTGAAAGTTTAAAACGGTACCATGGTTGGTTAGAGCATCGTGTGCTGCTCCCATGATTTTATTACGTAAAATTGTTAAAGCGATAAAGTATTGTTCACTTTCAATTTTATATAGACTCATTGCGGTTTCCGCCGCTTCTCTCCAGCCTACATATTGGGTTATTTCTCCTGTGAACTTTGGTAAGGATTTAATTACTTCTAATGTAGTTTCGCATTTTATGGTTCGGTCTATTGTTTGGATCTTATAGTCTTCTACCTCATTTTTGTTAGCGGCTAACTGCTCTTCTAACCCTTCAAGTTTTCTGGTTACTTCACTCAACTGTACATTTATTAATCTGTTTATTAATTCCATTGTCAGATTACTGGCGCTGGATATCCCGCCCGAAAGGGTTGATACTGAACCTCCGGTTGCCATTTTTAAATTTAAATTATCAAAACTATTTATCAAATCTTCCAGATTGTTTTAAATTAAATTGATATTGTAATATTTAATTTCAAAGTAGTATTCTCTGTATCTTAATCTTAATTTTTTTAAATTTTATTTAAAGACTTAGTGTTGTTTTTATCTGCTCACGATACTTTCCGTGGGAGTTCTTCCTTCAGCGTAGTTGGTGGAGGGTAGGGGTCTTCCTTCAATTGGTTGTTCTTAATAATTCTTTTTTTGGTGTCTTCCTTCAATTGGTTGTTCTTAATAATTCTTTTATTGGGGTCTTCCTTCAATTTTTTTATATAGCCTTTTTATTTTTGAATTTGAATTTTGAAATTGAATTTGTTTGAATTTCTTTGGTTTCGTAGTTGAGTTCTGAATTTTTATTATTATGTTATGTTTATGTTATGTTTATTTTATTATTATTATTGTTTATTATTATTATGTTCTCGTAATTTGTATTAAGTATTCAGTCCACCTTTTTATGTTAAATACTTAATTGGATTATTACATTTATTGATTTCCAATTAAGTTTTTTTATCACGATCACTTTCACATTAGTTAGGCGTCGTTGTATTGTTGTGGATGTTTTAATTTTTCCACTAAAAATATGGATTGTTGGCGGCGCGAGTTCCGTTTTATTTTTAACTTATTATCGTTAATATTTATTTAGAACTTTTGAATACGCCGCCCCACGTTGGGCGCCAATTAAAATTGTTACTCTTTATTTATTTAAAAAAATAAATTTTATTTTTTAACATTTATTTGGTGATAAACTTTTTCACTTATACTATTACGAGACACTTGGTAACTTATGTTTAACTTCGAGCTGTTGACGATCTCGTCCCGATTCAGACTCCCGATTCAGACTGACTGGTCTTCAAATTCTAAGTCCTAATCCAATCAACCTCGGCCAGAAGCTTTTCTTTCGGAAAATTACCGAACTTTCGATAAAAGCTTTATGCTGGAAATTTTCCACTGCATTGTGAAATTCAATTACGCTGATCGATGCAATTTTTGATTGATACGCAATAAGTCGGCCGTGGCTTGGTCTCCAAGCGGAAGCTGTGTTTACGTTAAGTTTGGGTTGCTTATGTTAGCGGGTAGCTGAGTGCTGGCAAAGGCAATGACAAAAACAAAGACAAGGGCAATTCCGACGAGACTGAGAATTGGAATTTGTTTATAAATTGTGGAAGGGAGCTATGTTCATGGGTTGGATAACTTGCATGCAAAAAACAACACCAAACACCACTGCGAACAACGAACAAAAAGGGAGAGTAAACAAAACAAAGAGACGAAAAATGCAAACTACTTTGTATATTTGTTTAAACTACTGCACAAATCACAAAAGAATCACTCGCGAAGCGAACGGATCTTTAATAATTATGTTTAAATATATGATAATTAAAGAAGATTATTTAAAAACCACGGCTGGTTTGACAAACACAAAATAAAAACCGGGGAGCAAAAAAAAACACGACCGTTCGCTTTGAAAGCTAATAGAAAGTGGGTTATTGAAGTGGGTTATTTCCATATGTATCGCTGCTAATTTCTGCTCAGTAGTAGTTTTATTACTCTCGCCCTTAGTAAATGATCTAGATGCGTATGCAACTGGAACTTAGTGGCCATTGTGGTTTTGAGATAAAACTGCGACACATGCCATTTTGCTAGCATCTGTTGTAATACAAAATTCTTTACTAAAGTCAGTTTCGTTTTTAAATGTAAAAAAAAAACAGATTTTTATTGATCTGACGATAGTCAATTAATAAACTCCATATCTTTTTATCTGAGTTTGGAAGAGATTTTTTCGGTACTAATAGTACTATTTTAATACTAATGGTTTGACTATTTTATAATTGATCAATTTTTGTATTTGTTCTTGAATTTCGTCTTTTTGACTATGAGGATTTCTATAATTTTTAAAATATACTGGCTCATCATCTTTCAATCTCAATCTTTGCTTGTCTAAATTGTTAGCCGATATTGGTTGTGTTTTTGGGTTCTGAATTGTGGTGGGAAATTTGTTGACAATTTAGACATGACCGTTTTATTTTGTTGAACCACATCATAGTTTAAAAATGGATCGTATATTAAGTTGTTTAAATCTTCTAGTTTGTTAGTATAATGTAATAACATAAACATCGTTTGATGTTGAAATGTGTTGGGATGCTGGGGGTTGCTGGTCCTGGAATTTTCCAAGGATGCTGAAAATAGAACACTCGGAGAAAAGCAAACACTTGACCTTTGTAAATGCGCGGGCGCGACCGGGCGTATCTTTATTGCTCGTGGTTAGTTTTTACACTGACTCTTATTCTAATCTGTGGTGATGAGCGGGAGAGCGTAAGAGGGAGCGGAGAGCGTAAGAGGGAGCGGAGAGCGGGTGACAGTCCAAACCCCGTAACTTGAACATTCCGCCCCCCTTACAATCACTGGGGTTGCAACATAGCCATTCTACGGCAGGCTGCAGGCACCGGACACGATCCACCCAAACACGGTCTTTTGATTCCCTCGTCGAAAGTCAGGAATCCGGATTGGATAACCTTTGGATAAATATCTGCTCCTAAGACCATGGAGGCGGTAGCAGGCCGATGGAACTGCTCATCAGCCAGCATGATGTCCCGGTACTTGGACACTACGGTGTCGCTCAATGCCCGGACAGGTGTGCGGATCCGCACCCTTGAGCACGACCTTCAGCTTCGTGTTCGCGTCGATCCTGGAAGGAATCGTCGTCGTGCAGACCTTCTCGTCGCCAACATTGGTCATCGGAAGCTTAAAGGCTGACGCCAACGAAGCGTCGATGCAGCTCATGGGGCTGCACGGATCGATAAGTGCTGCGGTCTCGAAGGTCATCGTCCCGGTCTCCAACTTGACCAGCGCTGTGGGAAGGCTGTTTACGCAGCGACGAGAGCGATGGGCCTGGCGTGGTCGATTCCGGGCGTCGTGGCGGTGAACTCCTACGCTGAGTTGGCGGATTTTGCCGGCGGGAACGTTGGGACGAGGCCGAAGCTGCTTGCCGGGTTGGCACCGGTTGGAGACGCGAGCGCGCTCGCGACCGTTACAACGAAGCTAACCTGCTCGTGCATGTGGAGCAGCGTGTAGTGGGATCGGTCGCACTTCTTGCATCGATCACCGCTTCGGCAGTCTCCCGTGGAATGCTCGTGAGCGAGGCAATTGGCGCAGTATTTGTTGATGAGGACTGCTCGCAAATGCTTTTCAGCGCTGAGCTTTAGGAACCTCGCGCACTTCCGAAGAGGATGGATACCGCGGCAGACTCGTCATCGGTAGGATTGAATACCTAGGGTTCGTGCTCTCCAAGGCACAAGCACTGCGTGCGTTTTGTTGACGAGGGGCCCTGCTGCGCGTAGTTGAATGTTGAAAGGAGATCGAAACGAAATGAAAAATAATGGATGATTAGTGCTAGTGAACTACAACTAGGGACGAAAGGAGCGCCTATTATTGTGGAGATTCGGAAGACTCCGTCGGCAAAAGCACCACTTTTGCCACTGGACGTGCAGGTACGGATATTTACTACACGGACGTTGCCGTCGGCTCCTGGGAAAACAGACTCAATTCTGCCGAGCCGCCACTCATTAGAGGGTAAGTTGTCGTCCTTGATGACGACCATGTCATCGATGCGGAGATTTTTGGACGGGGCCTGCCATTTAGAGCGCTTGTGGAGTTCTTTGAGGTACTCTTCTTTCCATCGCAAACGGAACTGCTGATGGAGAGCTTTCAACTGCTGCCACCGATTAAGAAGGGATTTCATTTCCTCCTTTACTTCGGGTTCCACCTTGGACATAAGGGGTCCCCCGACAAGGAAATGCCCTTGCGTCAGAGCCAGCAAATCTGTCCGATCCTCAGACATAGGAGAAAGCGGCCTGGAGTTAAGGCACGCTTCAATTTTTGCCAAGAGCGTGGAGAGCTCTTCGAACGTGTATTTTCGTGTGGCAGTGCATTTGTAAAATAGCGTCTTAAAACTTTTTACGCCTGCTTCCCAAAGGCCTCCCATATGGGGTGCCCCCAGAGGAATAAATTGCCATTGCATCTCTTGATGAATATAGGCATTCGTCACCAAATCTTTTACGGCTTGAAGGAAATCGCGGGAAAGCAGGGTGGCAGCGCCAACAAAGGTTTTGCCATTGTCTGACTGGACTTGACGTGGACACCCTCTTCTGGATACAAAACGAGAGAAAGCGGCAAGAAATTTTCGGTCGTTAAGTCAGATGTAGGATCTAAATGGATGGCCTTGGTGGAGAAACAAACAAAAACTAACACATACCCCTTTGTAATAAGACATGCTCTTCCCGTATAGTTCTTTATATCGAACAGACCGGCGTAATCCATGCCAGTATACGTGAATGGTCGGGAGAACGATGCTCTTTCTTTGGGCAGGACACCCATCAGTTGGCTTTGCAACCGCTTTTTGTGGATCACACATACTTTGCACGAATTTACTACTGCTTTCATCAGGTTCTTAATTCTCGGAATCCAGTATTTCGACCGGATGAGGCGCACCATTAACTGGTTACCACCATGGAGAGTTATGCGATGAGTGAAATTCGCAAGGAAGCGAGAAAGCAGGCAGTTATACGGAAGAATCACTGGATGGCGTTCATTGTATTGAAGGCTTTCGGAAGCCGCCACACGGCCGCATGCCCTGATCAGTCCTTGCGGATCTAGAAACGGGTTCATGCTTAGGATGGCACTTGAACTTGGCACTGGACGCTTTTCGCTTAGGCAGTGGTATTCCACAAGGAATTCTCTGCGGTGAGTGTTCGAAATTAGGAACCGCTCGGCGGGGGCGATTTCAGTGGCCAGCAAATGCACATCAAATGAAGATGTCTGCCTGCACCGCTGAATGAAGCGATGAACATAAGCTAGGACTCGTAGAGCTTTCTCTAACTTGGAGAAACGTGCCAACCACTCTTCAGAAGGAGCTTTTGCGAGATGGACTTTTAGACTTTTAGCACGCTTCTCCAGGTCGGTCACCGGAGCGTTGTCTTGTCGACCTGAGTTGGCCATTGGTTGCGTGGATTTTGAAACCAAGTCGGTCCGTGCCATCATAACTGGCTATCGGCTAAATCTTGGAGGGAAGCTCCTCTACTTGCCAGGTCTGCTGGATTATGCTCAGATTGAACATGAGACCAATTCTCTGTTTTTCTGGCCTGGGCGATCTTCGTCACCCTATTGGCTACAAATGTGGTCCACTGGCACGCTGGCTTGCTTAACCATGCAAGCACTATCGTGGAGTCCGGCCAACAGTAAAGTTCGGAGTTAATCGTAGGCATCTGCGGAATGATGGCTGCAGCCATTTCGGAAAGCAATAACGCTCCGCACAGCTCCAGTCTTGGGAGCGAAACCGTTTTGACTGGTGCTACCCGGGTTTTCGCGGTTAGGAGTTGCACCATAATGGTGCTGCCCACTTCTACGCGGACATATATTGCCGCCCCATAAGCCTTTTGCGATGCATCGCAAAAGCCATGATGCTCGACCTTGAAATCTGGACGAAACGATAGCCAGCGTGGAATGCGTATCTGCTCTAACACTGAATTACTTTGAAGAAAATTAAGCCATCGCTCATTTGGAATGTTTTCGTCCCACCCAAGCTCCTGCAGCCAAATCTCCTGCATGAAAATTTTGGCTCGAACGATAAACGGCGCTAACCAGCCGGCAGGGTCGAACAATTTGGCAATTTGGGACAGGACTTGGCGTTTTGTAAAGGACGTTTCGATAGCCAACTCTGGCGGGACGAAGAAGAATTCGTCGGAGGTTGCCTTCCAGCGAATACCGAGGGTTTTGGCAGTACTTTCTGCATCGATCTCGAGAAAATCTCGAGAAAAGTATTTAAAAGATGGTTTCTCTGAACGGCCGCTAAAACTTCCTTTTGGTTGGAGGTCCATTTCCTCAATGGAAATCCGGCGGAGTTCAGAGCGTCTCGGAGCTCTTGCACCATGAGCTGAGCTTCTTCCGTGGAGTCCGCTCCGGCTAGAACATCATCCACATACATGAAATTTCGTATGACATTGCTAGCTTTTGGATGGCTGAGTTCTACGTCAGCTGCTAGCTGCTGCAGTACTCGGATGGCCAGGAAAGGCGCGCAATTGACTCCAAAGGTTACTGTTTTCAATTCGAAATCTCTGATTTCCCCTCTATTGTTACGGAAAAGTATTCGCTGGAATGGAGTGTGTTTCGGATCTACCCAGATCTGCCGATACATTTTTTCGATATCGGCGCTGAACACGTATCGGAAATAGCGCCACTTCAGAATTTGAATGGTCAAGTCGGACTGTAAGACAGGGCCAGCATGAAGGATATCATTTAAACTGGTACTATTCGATGAAGGGCTGGAGGCATTGAATACTACACGGAGTTTAGTAGTTATGCTTTCCGGTTTTAGGACGGCGTGATGTGGCATATAATAGGCGTAGCAATCATGGGTAGGAAGAACTTGTCGCATGTGCTTTAAGTCGAGATATTGCTGGATCACCGAATCGTATCTCGCTTTCAAGGCCTCATCTCTTTTTAGACGCTGCTCATTTCTTAAGAACTGAGCCAACGCGAAAGACCTAGAATGCCTAGAATGCCCGGAACCGATATGTTCTGGGTCGCGAAAAGGCAGAGTAACGACATATTTGCCGCACTCGTTTCTCGTGGTCGTTTGAAGGAAATTCTTCTCGCACATGGAATCGGATTCTTTTACCAACTTTGTTGGTATATTCTCCACCTCCCAAAATTTTGTGAGTAGTTTGTCCAGTGAATTATCGTACGCGTGGGAGATCTGTATCGAAAAAGAGGAAATTCTGCTTTGGGCTGAGGCTGACACTGGCCCAGTTAGTACCCAGCCGAAAATGGTCTCTTGCCCCAAAAGAGAGCCACAGATGTTGGTTTTGGCTCCACTCAGAAGCACCGAAGGCAGAATGTCGGCTCCGATAAGGACATCTATTTGTGCGCTCTCATAGAATTTTGGGTCCGCCAGTGGAAAATCGGGAAGATCCCGAAGGAAATTTTGCGGAATTGGGTAGGAAGGCAGATTTCCGGCTAGTTGAGGGAGGACATAGGCCGTCGTCTCCAACTGCAACGCGGGCCTAGTCGGAGATCGGATGGTGAACCTGCAGAGCTACTTGCACTGAGCAGCTACTGTTTGGTTTAAGCCCGAGACTTGAACCACCTGGAATGGCAATCTAATTAGATTGAACAGTCGCTCGGTTATGAATGTCGCTTCTGATCTGGAGTCGATCAGGGCGCGTGCCTTAAAGTTAGTGCCAAGATGGGAAATATTGATTATGGCAGTGCCAAGAAGGATAGCTCTTGAGCCCGTGGCGAAATAATTTTGAACACCGCCTTCTCATTTGGAACGAATTTGGCCTGATTTGCGGAAATTTGCCTTGCAGGATTTGAAGGGCTTGAATTGCTGGAACAGAGGTTGTTTCGGTGCAACAACATGTGATGCCGGCCACGGCAAGTAAAACAATTGTGAGTGCTTTTGCACTCACGAAGCTGATGTCCCGTTGCGAAGCAGTTTAAGCATAACTGCTTCCGTTTAATGTAGGCTGACCGGTCGTCAACCGACATTTGGAGAAACCGCGGACATACACGGACAGGATGGTTCTCCTTGTTGCACAAGTCGCAACTTTTCAATTTTGGAGCCACTTTCGTCTCATAGGAATTTAATTTTCTAGAGGGCCCACTTGAGTTTATCGCTTTGGAATGCGACTGACTCGGTAAGGACGGTCTCACATCATCGATTGCTTCTAGGGTTCGATGACGTTCTGTGAGGAAGGTATTCAGCTCTCCCCATGTCGGGATGTCGGCTTTCTTATGTAGCGACTGCTCCCATAAGGAGAGAGTTATCTTCGGGAGCTTGGATGAACACAGATATACCAGCAGGCAGTCCCAGTTCTCAGTGTTGATGCTTGATAGTTCTAAGGCATGTTTTGTATTATAATGTTTTTATTGGTTTTTTATTTGTGGTTGGCCAACCAAACAAAATGTATTATGAATTAAAAATTTTTAACCTATCTTTATGGACTATCTGTTTTTTATTTTTATTTCCTATAATTGTAATGTTGTCATTATCTCCTATTTCTGAAACTAAATATGGTCCTAAATAATTATTGTCAAGTTTATGACCCGTTTCGTTTTTAAGTAATATCTTATCTCCTATTTTTAATTCAAAGTTACTAATATTTCTATCATATTTTATCTTTCTATCGGCTTTTGCCTTGTGTAATATATTTTTAGCTCTTCTATATGCTATTTCTAATCTTAGCTTAACTTCTTTTGAATAGTCATCCATGTTGTAAAAAGGATCTATTCTGTCTATCCTGTTAAAATCTATGAACTGTCTTGGTAATCTTCCAAATACTAATTCATATGGACAATATTCATGATGGTGTTGTGTTGAAACAATAAGTAAAATATTGTATCCATATATCCCAATCGGTTTTGTCAACAGATATATATGAGCGAACATACTCGTTGAAAGTTCTGTGACTTCGTTCTATTGTTCCTAATGTCTGGTGATGGTGTGCTGTTGAAGTAATGTTTTTTATCTTCATATATTTGCACAGGTCGTCTATAATTTGGTTTTTATATTCCGTTCCCATGTCCGTTATGATTGTTTTCATTGGACCGTACTTTAGAATAAAATTTTCGAATATAGCCTTAGCAACTGATCTTGCACTTTTATTTGGAATAGGTACCGTTACCAAATATTTTGTTAAATCGCAAATGATAGTAACAGCATACTCATTTCCGTTTTCTGATCTTGGCAGTGGACCAATGGTATCTATCAAAAGTATATCAAATGCTGCTGCTGGCGTTTCTGTTATCGTCAAAGGTGTTTTAGTATGTTTTGTTGTCTTGGCTTGTTGACATTTTAAACATGTTTTAACATATTTACTTATTGCCTTTGTCATTTGTGGCCAATAATAATAGTTTTTTATTTTCCTCAGAGTTCTAGAAATTCCTGAATGGCCTCCTTCTGATGGATCATCATGATATTTAGACAGTATTGCTTTTATTTGAACCTTATCATTTTTATCTATCTTAGTCACCTTGTTTATTAGCGCTATTTTTAAGTTTTTTAATATTTTATTGCCCTTTTCTTTAAAATTCTTTATAGTGACAAATTCGAAGATTTGTTCACTTGGTGACAATTGTGTTTGAATGATGCTATTTATTCTTGCTTCTTCATTAAGCCTTTGAAAGAATTGATCTAAATCGATTATTTCATTAGAATAAAAATTAGTCATATCAAAACGTGTTATAATTTGTTTTCCTCTTTTCAACAAGCACTTATGCTTGTCTATTTTGAGTATAACATATTTTTTGGCATCAATGTTATTGATTACCTGATAGATATTGGGCATTTTTATATTTTCTTTCTTATTTGGTTAATGCAATTTTTCACCTGCGCAGGTATTTTTCTGTCTTGTTGTAGATCTTGTTGTGACCTTTAGTATCTGTCTATTCATCGCTTTAAGTTCTCCGATGGTTATTCGGGACAATGCGTCTGCAACATGATTATCTTTCCCCTTGAGATATTCTACTGTGAATTCAAACTCCTCCAAGTCTAGTCTCATTCTGGTTAATTTTGAACTGGGGTTTCTCATCGAAAAAAGATATGATAGTGGCCTATGGTCACTTTGTACTAAGAAATGTCTACCATATACGTATGTTCTGAAGTGATTTATTGCCCAGTGAATAGCTGCTAGCTCCTGCTTTGTAGTGGACTTATTACTTTCGCCTTTTGTAAAGCTTCTTGAAGCGTATGCCACTGGTAGCTGTTGACCGTTATGGTCTTGAGATAGTACCGCTCCACATGCTTGTTTACTAGCATCTGTGGTTATGCAAAATTGTTTGCTGAAATCTGGGTACTGAAGGAGTGTTGGTTTCATTAATTCCCTTTTGAGATATTCGAATGCATCATTGCATTCGCTTGTCCATTCAAATGGAACATTCTTTTTACAAAGCCTCGTTAAGTGGCGTGATTTCTCAGAAAAGTTCTTAATAAATCTTCTGTAATAATTGCAAAATGCCACGAATCGTCTAGCTTCGTCTGCGTTTACTGGTTTGGGGTAATTTTTTATTACCTCATATTTAGAGTCATCTGGCAATATACCTTTGTCAGTACACTTGTGACATAAATAAGTAACCTCTTTCATGAAGAAAGTGCATTTTTCTGGATGTAGTTTTAAATTATGTTGCCTACATAATTTGAAAACGTCTGTTAAATTTTTAAGCATGTGCTTTTCAGAACAGCCTATGACTACTAAATCATCCATATACAGAAATGCTTGCGAAGGCGTTAAGCCTGAAAATGCAAGAGTCATCATTCTTTGGAAAGAATTTGGGGCTATTTTTAAACCAGATGGTAATCTGGTAATGCTCCTGTTGAAGTTGAGAATGATGTTATATTTCTTGACCTTTCGTCTAATTCTATTTGATGAAATCCTGACATCAGGTCTAGGCACGAGAAATATTTTGCTCGACCTAATTGATCAAGAATATCTTCTATTCTTGGAAGTGGGAATTTATCTGCTAGCAGTTTCTTGTTGATCTGGCGATAATCCACTACTAATCGCCATCTCTTTTCCGCCGAGTTAGGCAGTGATTTCTTGGGTACCAAGAGAAGTGGGCTATTATATTCTGAAATAGATGGTTCGACAATGCCATCTTTTATTAATTTGTCAACTTGCCTTTGAATTTCTGGCTTTTGACTTTCTGGCATTCTATAGTTTTTGATATAGACTGGAGTTTTGTCATTTAATCTCAATTTTTGCTTATAAAAATTATTAGCTGATATGGTTTCTGTTTCAAGACCAAAAATATGGCTATATTCGGTGCATAATTTTGTTAAATCGCTTTTGAATAACGATGGAAATTTAAGAAGTTTTAATACTTCTGAAGTTCTTTGTGCACTATTTTCTATATTTGCATTGTATACATCATAATCATCCAATGATTCGCTTTTTATATTTGCGCTACTAACTATAGCGTCTTTTTCAGTTGTATTAATAATTCGAATCAAGACGTTCTGAGTGTTTACGAGTGCACTTGCTATTATTATGCCAGGTTGCAATTCCTGGTTGGGGATGAGGACATGTGTGTCAGTAGATGTTAGCTGAATCTTTCGAATCACTTCTGATCTAGCTGGCAAAATTATTTCGTTATCTAGTGAATGTATAATAGGAATGTTTATGTTCCTGAAATTTTTGGGCCTCAAAGTGAACCAATCTTCTTGGTCGTGGAATTCCAAAATACAATTGTATTTCTTAATGAAATCCAAGCCAATTATACCATCCACTGGTATAGGAAAATTGTCAGGTACGATATGGAATTCATATGGTATTGCTGCATTAGCAATACACATTTCTAAATGTAGTGTACACCTAGAGACTGAATTGTCCCTTGCCCTATTCCTGATATATTTGTTGTGTTTTTTGGATTTAAATCGTTAAGATTATTGTTTCTGCATTTAAGCAGGGAAATTTCTGCACCTGTATCTATTTAAAGAGTTACCCATGAATTGGTACTCATATTCTTTAATCGTATAAAAATGCTTAAATTGAGATTAATTTTGTATAATTTTACTGTAGATTGTCGCTCAAGGGGGCATGTTCGTTTTCCGATTGTATGTTTCGGACATTGTGGGTATGACTTGTTTTATAGTTATGGTTTTGGTTACCTCTTGAGTAACCTCCACCTCTATTATAATTTTGGTTACCACCTCGTCCTCTGTTTCCACTATGGTAACCACCTCGACCTCTATAATTGTTGTTGTATGAGTTATAATTTCCTCGGCCATTACCCCTGTTTTGGTAATTTCCTCGGTAATTATTACCTCGATAGTGTCCTCTATTATTATAGAATAATACACTATTTGAATTGCCGGTCATTTCTTTACTGCAGTGTATGTATTTTTCAATCACGCTATTCATTGTGTTGAAATTTCCAGCTTCCAATATGGTTTTGAGCTTCTCGTGCCCACAATTCTTGGTCATTGCAGATATGGCTTCCTTTGTAGCGAATTTGTCTGCATTATTTGAATCTAAACCATCATCTATATAGGCTGCTTCGAGCAACCCACGTAGGTTTTCTATCTCTGTGGTATATTGCGCTGCAGTTTTGCCGCGCTGTTGTGTACTAAGCATTTTTGCTTTGATGACATCGGGCGATTCGCCTTTAACTGATGCTTTTAATACATTTATTATACCGATAATGGTCTTTTCATTTTCAACTTTGTATGATAATGGACCAAGTACCTTTGTCTTGATTACCTCTATCGCTAGCATCTCCTGATCTCCTTTTGTCAGATCTATTAGCCGGAGGGCCGTCAGGAATCTATTTCAGTTTAACTTTTTGCCGTCAAACTCAGGTATTGTGGACGAAATTTGTCGCACATATTCCCTTGATGTTGCGGAGTCTGTCATTTTGGATGCTTCCTGTATTCTTGAAGTATTTGAATCTTAAAGTTCTTCTTCAAGTAATTCGGGTAATGTTATTACCGCTGGAATTGCAAGATCGTGGAGATCCTCTTCTTTTATTTCTATTTCCGATTCTCCTACACTTTCGATATCCTCACCGATCTCAGCCACTATAGGTGTGCTTAAAATCGTTGGGATTGTAATATTTAAGTTATGTCTGTACTTGACGTTTAACAAGTTCTCACGGAACCTGTTTAGAAATTTTACTGCTTGAGATAAATGATTTTTTGTTAATCTTTTCCTTTCTCTGTAAATTAATTGGCGTGCTTCATTAAAGCATCTTACCAATATCTGCGCATGCTTGTTGAGAGTGTATTGTTGCACTTCTCTATTTGGTGTCATGCATTTATAAGACTTGTCGAAAGTCGTTTTAATTTCTTTAAGCTCGTTTTTTATTTCTTGCCAGTCCATTTAAAGAATAATATGGATTTATCTGTGCAATCGAACTTTATAAATTGTGGCCTCTCCTAAAATGGTTTCTTCAATAATCTTTTTTTTTTTTTTTCATTCTAGTTTTCTGGTATTAAAAATAAAAATTTTAGATCATCTTAATTCAAAATACATTTTGGGTGTGTTTTTTTTTTTTTTAATTTTATCTGCTCTGCTTATATAACGCTTCTTTATTATCTTGTTATGCTTAACATATAGCGTTAATATAAACTGAGCGACTGTTACGATCGTCAAGATCAAAAGGAGTAACCACAGTGACTGAATGTCTTCTGTATGGTCGACTATTTTTAAGTTATTGACCACATTGGCCGTATTATCTTTTGTCTGACTATCGTCAGATCCAAACCAACCCATTTTTGTATATTTTTTTTTTTTTATTTTTGGGTTTTGGTTTATTTTACTTTAAAAATATGTTGTTTTGATTTTTTTTTTTTTTTAATATTGTTACATTTTCCTGCCTAATTGGTGTATGGCTTTACGGGCCATTCTTCTCATCGGGCAGAAAAAGTTCCGCTCAATGTTACAATATTTTGTGTAATATTAATATGCAGCGCAGTGCATCGAGGGTGGTGTGCCACGCAGGGCAACAACAAAAAAAAAAATATATTTTATTTTGCAGCTCCTACTTGTTTCACTCTCCTTGCGTCAGCTGGACGTCGCCGGGGTTGGCACGCTGACACTCCCTCGATGACGTAGTGAGCGGGCTGTTCACCACGTTGATGATGATGTCCTCATTTAGGGGTTATGTGCTGGGGCTGCAATGTCTGCACGTATTTTCACAATGTGGTGTGAAAAGTGGTCCCTCGCAGTCGTTCGGCCATCTTTTTTTAAAAACAGGCAGGCTTTTCGGATTGGGAGTTGGAGTTTTGTTAATTGTTAACGATTTTATTTGTTTTTCTGAATGAGCGGGTGTGGTGGGGATTTTTTTCTTAAGATATTCGACACAGTGGTCTAGCTCAGCTTGTAGTTTTTGAGCTTTCGACCATTGGGGCGGTGGAGTGTTCGTATATAATAGCCACTTTATGTGCGCTATTCTCTTTTTTGCTTTATTTTGAACACCGCCCCTGTTTTTACCCATCACACCAACACTCTACTCACTCAGATCGCTGTTCTCCAAAATTGCCGCCGTCTTGGTGGATAAGCATCGAATGCCGGGCATGCTGATCATCAGTTCAGTGCTTGTTGATGGAAGTTGAAAATTATCACAAGCGTTTTCCTTTAGCTTCTGCTACAACTTATAACGGTCCTGTCACGGTCGCCATGTAATGATGAACTCCAATTAAGAACACAAGTCCGTTTTGAGTTGAATGCAGCCGTCGGGCTGACTTTATATTTATTCAAATTATTCTTTTGATTTTAGAGTAGGCAGAAATGGTTCTGCCAGCTCAACGTCTACAGAGTATCTGATTTTACAGTTTTGAATATATTTGGACTTAGGCTAATCCGCGTAGCTGCGCTGCCTGGTACGCCAGCGGCGGAGCGGCGTTCTTATGTATATCTTATATATCTAGGCTTATCGGGAGAGCGAGCTATGTATGTACGTATGTAATATGCATTTGGTCGGCGTGTGAATGCTGACCATGCACTTATACTTTTTGGCCTTCAAGTGGGCAATGCACTTATACTTTGTGGCCTTCAAGTGGGCGATCATGTTACATCCGCCCTGGGTCTAACTGCGTGCATAGACATAAACATAAACATAGCAACCAAGTGCTGCCATATGTTAATATGCTATTTTATTTAATTGTTCTTAATATTGCATAGGCACATACTACATTGGCATTTAAATGGAATAACTTTTCAACCGGAGTCAGCCGTGGATTATTGATATAAATGGCTGTGAAAAGATCCCGGAAAGTCGGTCAGCGAAGATAGTCGCCTGCAAAAACTTCTGTATCGCATGGAGGCAACCGACAGCCAGAGGAAATGTAGGCCTGGGGCGCAGCGTTCGCGGCTGGGATGGACTGAGACGTGCCTTGCTCGATTTTATCAACGAGCTGGGCGACACACCTTTCATAGACTGAATAGCAATAACTGTATTTAGCCCTGAGAATAGGCATGTTGCTTGCTGCCGCTTCGCCTGCTGACACAAGGCACTCTGAGCAGAGGTCGAATTCCTTTTCAACCTTGTCCCATAGAGTTCGGACTTGGTCGTGACGGACGCTAAGCATCGTGACGGTTGGAGCTGCGGATTCCGGAGTGTTGATCTGAGCCTCAAATTCGCTTAAGCGGTCAGAAACCGAAATGAATTTGGCTAGCGCTAGATCGGAAACAGCCATATTTTAAGCTGTGCGCTGTACTGTGGCTTTGGATGGAGTAGCACAGTCGTCGGAAATCTGCGCAGGCGTTCTCACCAAAATGCTTGGGATTCTTGGACTCTTGGGCCCTTGTGGTGAAAAAATAGACCTGGGTTTGTCAGCGGACACTTTCTTCTTATCGCCCCGATGGGCATAATCGAAGAAATACGAAATGGAAGGGAAGCCCAGTCACACTTTTGAAAAATTAGACAGATTCCTCAGACTGCACTTAATAATTTAAGTGGTGTAAAATTTACGAAGTGGAAATGCCGTAGTTTAGACTAATCGGACAGGTGACTCGGAGGGAACAGCGAATTGTATAAATGACCTGTGATTTATGGTAATTGGGTCCACCTTATTTACGGTTGGAACATTTGGAATGTGGAACACGGTGAAATAAAAAGTTTATTAGAACGAAGAAAATTTTATTCTTTTGTTTACAACTGGAAACGGAGAAAATGGAATGGTGGAATTGGAGTCTTTTCTCCGCGTTGTAAGTACTTCTAAAACAACCACAAATTAATATCCAAGCAATACGAAAAAAAAATATTTGTCGGGTGAACGACTTGTATTTGGCGGTCGTATTATTTATTTATGGATAATTATTTTTTTAAAAGTTTAAAAAAAAAAAAAATTTTTTAAAAATAATTTAATAAATATTGAAAAGGTTATTTGTTAAAAGAGAAAAAAAAAACGCTTTTAATTTAATGCTCGGAAATTAATTTGGAAATTTACGGAAAAATTGATAGAAAACAAAACGCCTTTTCCGCGTCGGCACTTGGAATAAATTTTATTTGTGGTTTGGATTTGCCGACGGGAAACAATTTGAACTTTGGTAAACTTTGGTTAAAAGGAATGCAGATGATATGCGCAATATATGTCGGTCATATATGTGGTGGGTATGTGTTGTTTGTTTCGTTGTTGTATTCTTTGATAGCACAGCAAATTGTATTAAGTGGACTGCGGAGATCGGACTGCAGAGTTAAAGCAAAAAAATGTGTTGCGAAAAGAATTTGGCTTGCGTTGGACACAGTGAAACGAAAACAGAATGTTTGCCACCTTTGGCAGAGCTTTGGACTTTAGAAATTTTCACTGAACTTGGCACAAATGAATTTCACTTTTTCACATTTTAAATTTTGCACTTTTCGGAATGGATGAATATTTAAATATATTCGGAAATTGGGGCTTAGAAATTTTCACGAACTAGGGTGAAAGGAGAACGGTGGGTAATAGGGCGGCGCCCGTGAGAATGGATAAGTACTTTTCTTTAATTGCCTTTTGTCGGAGAAATCCGTTAGATTTGACAATAAATCTTACAGCAAATTGAACGAAATTAGATTTTCGAACCTTTTGCTGCAGACCGGCAATTAAAGGGAATGGAAGTTTCGTACTTATCTTATAAGTTGGTCGCTGGTGGACAAACTTGAAATATCCAGGAAATCCGGCTCGAAGGACCAAAATGTTGGGATGCTGGGGGTTGCTGGTCCTGGAATTATCCAAGGAAGCTGAAAATAGAACACTCGGAGAAAAGCGAACACTTGACTTTTGTAAATGCGCGGGCGCGACCGGTCGTATCTTTATTGCTCGTGGTTAGTTTTTACACTGACGCTTATTCTAATTAGTTGGGTTCTCCCAAGCGCAGCGGAGACTCCTTGGAGACTCTGTGGTGAAGAGCGGGAGAGCGTAAGAGGGAGCGGAGAGCGGGTGACAGTCCAAACCCCGTAACTTGAACACTGGGTTACGATATGTCCCAGGAAGTCGATTTTCTTCCTTAAAAAGCTACACTTTCTTGGTTGGATTTTTAGATTTGAGTTTTGGAGTTTTGTGAAAACAGATTTAATATCTGCTATATGTTTTTGGAGTGAGGGTGAGAATACAATTATATCGTCGAGATAGACGAGACAGACGTTGCCGACTAAGTCACCTAAAACGTTGCCCATAACGCGTTGGGACGCAGTAGGGGCGCTCTTGAGACCGAAAGTCATTCTCGTGCACTCGTAATGCCCATTTTTGACGGTGAATTTCGTGTTGCTCGCGTGGCTTAATTTCAATTTCAATTAGGTGAAAGCCAGTTGCTAAGTCTATTGTCGTGAAATACATGGTCTTTTCTTTGCTGCCTAGTATATCTGCAATGTTCGGGATAATGTATCTATCAGAGAAAGTTTTCTCATTTAATTTCCCAAAATCGATTACCAAGCGACAGTTTTTTCCCCTATGATGTCACTTTTCTTAGGTACGACCCAGACGGGTGCACTCTAGGGGGAATGGCTGTTTTTATGATGTTTTGTTCGAGCATTTTTGAAATTTGCCTTCGAACTTCGTCTTTATGTACAAATGGGTAACGGTAAGATTTTGTGTGAATCGGTATATTATCTATTGGTGGTATAGAGTGTTTGACGGCGTTGCAGAAAGTTAGTTGGTTGTTTTCGTTGTGGAAAAGTCTTTTTAATAACTTGCACAGTTTAAGTATGTATTGTTTTTCCTCGCTGTTGTTATAGCTCTAGAAATTTCTTTCCTTTAAAATTACGACATGGAAATATAAAGATTTATCGCAAACAAACCTAAGCTTTTATGTAGTCTTCTGCAGAACACGCGATGGGACTACAGAAATTAACTCGACGTATTTTATTTTCTTCGATCTTCGTGTATCTCATTTTCT
This sequence comes from Drosophila mauritiana, assembly GCF_004382145.1. NCBI lineage: Eukaryota > Metazoa > Arthropoda > Insecta > Diptera > Drosophilidae > Drosophila > Drosophila mauritiana. The sequence continues at coordinate 499,062 of NW_022881582.1, forward strand.
TTTCTTAAACAATTAAATTTTAAGAAACCCTCTGCAGAGCACGCGATGGGACTGCACAGGCCATTCACATATTTATTCTTTCTTTATTACGTCATTTTACTCGAATCATAATCTCCGGGCCGGTCTAAGGTGTCATTCGACCCGTGCCGAGAGTCTGCCAGGCTGGGGGCCCGGGAAACAACTAGCCCAGTCGCTAACGGAGAGTCCGGGCAATTGGCGTCCGCCCGGTCTAGTTAGTCTTACCCGGGTACTCTGCCCGGTTGGACCGTTTATTTCTCTGCAACTCGTGGGAACTATAAACAATAGACCTAAAAATATCAAAATACCGCAGGCCTTGACTGCGGGAAATGTCGGAAGACAATTTGAGGACCGTCTCCTTGACGGAGAGCGGCCTACTTCGGTGGTAACACAAAAAAATTCTCGTAATCGGAGTGTGCCAACGGCACAAGCACGCCCAGTTGCGGGAGGGAAGAATCCGGCAGCCACCCCGAGTCACTCGAATGTGGTCCAAGCCGGCCAAGCGGGACGGGCTAAAAACCCTGACACCTCCGACGGAAACGCCTAAGGAGTAGAAGGTGGAGAAGAGCAGGCCACTGACTGATATTTTCGATGGCCCAAGTACCTCAAGTGCTGCAAAGGCAACTGAGGTACGCAAGCAAGTACTTATATGCGGCCGTAACTGGGGCCATTAACGTTGCGGTCGTACCAGAGGGATACCCCGAAGTCGTCCTCAGGAGTGAGAGCCTCTTACAGCTCGAGGACGCACTACTGGAAGAGATAATCCTGTTCGGTTGGTATTCTCCAATTAAGTTTGGAGGAATCCACTGCCTCAGGCTTCTCCCTAGCAGTAAATGTCAGATCACAGAATTATTCGTTTTAACATAGGGCTAAGTCTAGAATGTAGCGAAAATACGAACTGGGAAGGGTTCAATGCCTCCTTACTGCGAGATCCAGTTACTAGAGTAACCGGGAAACTCCGTACCACTCTAGAACTGGAGACGAAGATATTAACTCGTGTTTTACTAACGCGTTCAGAGAAAGCTGATCCCTTGGCCGAGCCAGGGATAAAGGTGCTCCATGGCGGAACTACCAATTGGAGAAGTTGCGGAGAGCGACCAGGCGTCTCTTTAACAAAGCAAAAAGAGAAGGGAATTGGGATGCCTACCGGAATAAACTGACCATGTATAACCATGAGATCAGGAAAGCCAAACGAAAGAATTATAGAACCTTCTGTGACGCAAGGTGCTAGACTTCACAGAGCAATCTCCAAAGGAGTGCCAGAATCAAATCAGGCAATACGAAAGGATAACTCCTATACTATAGGAAGTAAGGAATAACTTGAGATACTACTGGCTGGCAACTCACTTTCCGGGAAGCACGCTCCAAACGGATGGGAATACCCTGGTAACGGCAAAAAATCAATAGTAACAACGGAGAGATTAAGATGGGCAATTGGTACATTCCAGCCCTACAAATCTCCTGGTCCAGATGGCATTCAGCCAATCTTGCTTCAACGAGCGCTATCTACTGCCTGGAGTATAGCAAAAGTGGTCTTCATTCCGAAAGCTGGAAAGAAATACATCACTGATCCGAAGTCGTTCAGACCCATCAGCTTGACATCATTTTTGCTAAAAACGTTGGAAAAGGTAGTGGATTAGAAGCTAGCATTAGAAGCACTCTGCTTGTGGAGCATCCGCTCCAACGGACGCAGCATGCCTACAGGGCGGGCAGATCAACTGATACTGCCCTATATCACCTGAAAAGCCATATTGAGGATTCACTGACTCATAAGGAAGTGGCATTATGTGCCTTCTTTAGACATACGGGGTACTTTCGACAATACCTCCCCTGAGTCATGTCAACGCATCCCTGGCAAGAAGAGGACTAGATGTGACAACCAGCAGATGGATCAAATCACTACTGGCATCTAGGCGAGCCATGGCCACTATAGGAGGACAGTCGTCCACAGTATCTACCACAAGGGGTTGCCCCCAGAAGGTGTCCTCTCGCCTCTCCTGGGTATATTTTGCCAAGGCTATGCTGACGATATTGTCATTATAGCTAGAGGTAAATATGAGCAAACAGTCTGCGATATTATTCGAATGGTGCAAGGAAGTAGGCCTGAGCCTAAATCCTAGCAAAACTCTTATTGTTCCTTTCACAAATAGGTACAAGCTACAGAGAATGAAGGCAATAACCCTGTCAGAATGTCGCATAGAGGCCAGAAAAGAAGTTAAGTATCTTGGGATACTTATGGAGGTGATGCCGCTTCATATCGTCATTGAAATGAAACGGAAAGCCACCCTAATAAGAATTGATGGAGTAGGAAATGACTGTATCCTCAAAAGTAAGGATGCTGAAAGCCTTAAAAGGGATATCCCAGGGATGGCAAGGACATTGCTATACTGCCTGATAGTCAAGCAGCCATAAAGGCGCTCAGCAAAGCTAAGATAACATCTAAGCAATTAAATGAAGCGAGGTGGCAACGACAGTTCGCTGAACGGTTGGAGGGTTGGAGGGTCTGTGTGCCGGTAGGAACCGGTGACTCGCGCATTCAATTTCTTGGCCATGTTATAGCAAATCACAAAATTTACCCCTCACCCGAGAAAATAGAAGCTGTAACCAAGATGCCACAAACTATTTAGCAAGTAGAAAGTTTTTTGGGCTTGACGGGTTATTTCAGGACGTTTATAGAAAATTACGCAGGCATAGCTACACCTTGAACTGAGTTGACAAAGAAAAAGGCAATGTTTAGATTCGATTTAAATGAAGAAAATGAGCACTTTTATTACAGTCGACGATGGTCTATTGCATCCTGTTTATTTTATGTCAAAGAAGATCACGGTACCGTACGGTACACGGTACGACCCAGACAGGTACACTCCAGGGTGAATGGCTGTTTTTTATGATGTTTTGTTCGAGCATTTTTGAAATTTGCTTTCGAACTTCGTCTTTATGTACAAATGGGTAACGGTAAGATTTTGTGTGAATCGGTATATTATCTGTTGGTGGTATAGAGTGTTTGACGGCGTTGCAGAAAGTGAATTGGTTGTTTTCGTTGTTGAAAAGTCTTTTTAATAACTTGCACAGCTTAAGTATGTATTGTTTTTCCTCGCTGTCGTTATAGCTCTAGAAATTTCTTTCCTTTAAAACGACATGGAAATATAAAGATTTATTGCAAACAAACCTAAGCTTTTATGTAGTCTTCTGTAGAACACGCGATGGGACCACAGAAATGAACTCGACGTATTTTATTTTCTTCGATCTTCGTGTATCTCATTTTATTTTCTTAAACAATTTAAATTTTAAGCAACCCTCTGCAGAACACGCGATGGGACTGCACAGGCCATTCACATATTTATTTTTTCTTTATTACGTCATTTTACTCGAATCATAATCTCCGGACCGGACTAAGGTGTCATTCGACCCGTGCCGAGAGTCTGCCAGGCTGGGGGCCCGGGAAACAACTAGTCCAGTCGCTAACGGAGAGTCCGGGCAATTGGCGTCCGCCCGGTCTAGTTAGCCTTACCCGGGTACTCTGCACGGGTGGACCGTTTATTTCTCTGCAACTCGTGGGAACTATGAACAATAGACCTAAAAAGATCAAAATACCGCAGGCCTTGACTGCGGGAAAAGTTCGGAAGACAATTTGAGGACCGTCTCCTTGACGGAGAGCGGCCTACTTTGGTGGTAACACCAAAAAATGCTCGTAATCGGAGTGTGCCAACGGCACAAGCACGCCCAGTTGCGGGAGGGAAGAATCCGACAGCCACACCGAGTCACTCGAATGTGGTCCAAGCCGGCCAAGCGTAACGGGCTAAAAACCCTGACACCTTCGACGGAAACGCCTAAGGAGTAGAAGGTGGAGAAGAGCAGGCCACTGACTGATATTTTCGATGGCCCAAGTACCTCAAGTGCTGCAAAGGCAACTGAGGTACGCAAGCAAGTACTCATATGCGGCCGTAACTGGGGCCATTAACGTTGCGGTCGTACCAGAGGGATACCCCGAAGTCGTCCTCAGGAGTGAGAGCCTCTTACAGCTCGAGGACGCACTACTGGAAGAGATAATCCTGTTCGGTTGGTATTCTCCAATTAAGTTTGGAGGAATCCACTGCCTCAGGCTTCTCCCTAGCAGTAAATGTCAGATCACAGAATTATTCGTTTTAACATAGGGCTAAGTCTAGAATGTAGCGAAAATACGAACTGGGAAGGGTTCAATGCCTCCTTACTGCGAGATCCAGTTACTAGAGTAACCGGGAAACTCCGTACCACTCTAGAACTGGAGACGAAGATATTAACTCGTGTTTTACTAACGCGTTCAGAGAAAGCTGATCCCTTGGCCGAGCCAGGGATAAAGGTGCTCCATGGCGGAACTACCAATTGGAGAAGTTGCGGAGAGCGACCAGGCGTCTCTTTAACAAAGCAAAAAGAGAAGGGAATTGGGATGCCTACCGGAATAAACTGACCATGTATAACCATGAGATCAGGAAAGCCAAACGAAAGAATTATAGAACCTTCTGTGACGCAAGGTGCTAGACTTCACAGAGCAATCTCCAAAGGAGTGCCAGAATCAAATCAGGCAATACGAAAGGATAACTCCTATACTATAGGAAGTAAGGAATAACTTGAGATACTACTGGCTGGCAACTCACTTTCCGGGAAGCACGCTCCAAACGGATGGGAATACCCTGGTAACGGCAAAAAATCAATAGTAACAACGGAGAGATTAAGATGGGCAATTGGTACATTCCAGCCCTACAAATCTCCTGGTCCAGATGGCATTCAGCCAATCTTGCTTCAACGAGCGCTAAGACAGCTCGCAGTATCGATCAGGAAAATACTTATCAGCAGCCTAGCTTTAAGACACATATCTACTGCCTGGAGTATAGCAAAAGTGGTCTTCATTCCGAAAGCTGGAAAGAAATACATCACTGATCCGAAGTCGTTCAGACCCATCAGCTTGACATCATTTTTGCTAAAAACGTTGGAAAAGGTAGTGGATTAGAAGCTAGCATTAGAAGCACTCTGCTTGTGGAGCATCCGCTCCAACGGACGCAGCATGCCTACAGGGCGGGCAGATCAACTGATACTGCCCAATATCACCTGAAAAGCCATATTGAGGATTCACTGACTCATAAGGAAGTGGCATTATGTGCCTTCTTTAGACATACGGGGTGCTTTCGACAATACCTCCTTTGAGTCATGTCAACGCATCCCTGGCAAGAAGAGGACTAGATGTGACAACCAGCAGATGGATCAAATCACTACTGGCATCTAGGCGAGCCATGGCCACTATAGGAGGACAGTCGTCCACAGTATCTACCACAAGGGGTTGCCCCCAGAAGGTGTCCTCTCGCCTCTCCTGGGTATATTTTGCCAAGGCTATGCTGACGATATTGTCATTATAGCTAGAGGTAAATATGAGCAAACAGTCTGCGATATTATTCGAATGGTGCAAGGAAGTAGGCCTAAATCCTAGCAAAACTGTTATTGTTCCTTTCACAAATAGGTACAAGCTACAGAGAATGAAGGCAATAACCCTGTCAGAATGTCGCATAGAGGCCAGAAAAGAAGTTAAGTATCTTGGGATACTTATGGAGGTGATGCCGCTTCATATCGTCATTGAAATGAAACGGAAAGCCACCCTAATAAGAATTGATGGACTGTATCCTCAAAAGTAAGGATGCTGAAAGCCTTAAAAGGGATATCCCAGGGATGGCAAGGACATTGCTATACTGCCTGATAGTCAAGCAGCCATAAAGGCGCTCAGCAAAGCTAAGATAACATCTAAGCAATTAAATGAAGCGAGGTGGCAACGACAGTTTGCTGAACGGTTGGAGGGTTGGAGGGTCTGTGTGCCGGTAGGAACCGGTGACTCGCGCATTCAATTTATTGGCCATGTTATAGCAAATCACAAAATTTACCCCTCACCCGAGAAAATAGAAGCTGTAACCAAGATGCCACAAACTATTTAGCAAGTAGAAAGTTTTTTGGGCTTGACGGGTTATTTCAGGACGTTTATAGAAAATTACGCAGGCATAGCTACACCTTGAACTGAGTTGACAAAGAAAAAGGCAATGTTTAGATTCGATTTAAATGAAGAAAATGAGCACTTTTATTACAGTCGACGATGGTCTATTGCATCCTGTTTATTTTATGTCAAAGAAGATCACGGTACCGTACGGTACACGGTACGACCCAGACAGGTACACTCCAGGGTGAATGGCTGTTTTTTATGATGTTTTGTTCGAGCATTTTTGAAATTTGCTTTCGAACTTCGTCTTTATGTACAAATGGGTAACGGTAAGATTTTGTGTGAATCGGTATATTATCTGTTGGTGGTATAGAGTGTTTGACGGCGTTGCAGAAAGTGAATTGGTTGTTTTCGTTGTTGAAAAGTCTTTTTAATAACTTGCACAGCTTAAGTATGTATTGTTTTTCCTCGCTGTCGTTATAGCTCTATAAATTTCTTTCCTTTAAAATTACGACATGGAAATATAAAGATTTATCGCAAACAAACCAAAGCTTTTATGTAGTCTTCTGCAGAACACGCGATGGGACTACAGAAATTAACTCGACGTATTTTATTTTCATCGATCTTCGTGTATCTCATTTTCTTTTCTTAAACAATTAAATTTTAAGAAAGCCTCTGCAGAGCACGCGATGGGACTGCACAGGCCATTCACATATTTATTCTTTCTTTATTACGTCATTTTACTCGAATCATAATCTCCGGGCCGGTCTAAGGTGTCATTCGACCCGTGCCGAGAGTCTGCCAGGCTGGGGGCCCGGGAAACAACTAGCCCAGTCGCTAACGGAGAGTCCGGGCAATTGGCGTCCGCCCGGTCTAGTTAGTCTTACCCGGGTACTCTGCCCGGTTGGACCGTTTATTTCTCTGCAACTCGTGGGAACTATAAACAATAGACCTAAAAAGATCAAAATACCGCAGGCCTTGACTGCGGGAAATGTCGGAAGACAATTTGAGGACCGTCTCCTTGACGGAGAGCGGCCTACTTTGGTGGTAACACCAAAAAATGCTCGTAATCGGAGTGTGCCAACGGCACAAGCACGCCCAGTTGCGGGAGGGAAGAATCCGACAGCCACACCGAGTCACTCGAATGTGGTCCAAGCCGGCCAAGCGTAACGGGCTAAAAACCCTGACACCTTCGACGGAAACGCCTAAGAGGCAGAAGGTGGAGAAGAGCAGGCCACTGACTGCTCCTTTCGATGGCCCAAGTACCTCAAGTGCTGCAAAGGCAACTGAGGTACGCAAGCAAGTACTCATATGCGGCCGTAACTGGGGCCATTAAAGTTGCGGTCGTACCAGAGGGATACCCCAAAGTCGTCCTCAGGAGTGAGAGCCTCTCACAGCTCGAGGACGCACTACTGAAAGAGATAGTCCTGTTCGGTTGGTATTCTCCAATTAAGTTTGGAGGAATCCACTGCCTCAGGCTTCTCCCTAGCAGTAAATGTCAGATCACACAAATCACAAATCTCCTGGTCCAGATGGCATTCAGCCAATCCTGCTTCAACGAGCGCTAAGTCAGCTCGCAGTACCGATCAGGAAAATACTGATCAGCAGCCTAGCTTTAGGACACATATCTACTGCCTGGAGTATAGCAAAAGTGGTCTTCATTCCGAAAGCCGGAAAGAAATACTATATTATTCGAATGGTGCAAGGAAGTAGGCCTGAGCCTACATCCTAGCAAAACTGTTATTGTTCCTTTCACAAATAGGTACAAGCTACAGAGAATGAAGGCAATAACCCTGTCAGAATGTCGCATAGAGGCCAGCAAAGAAGTTAAGTATCTTGGGATACTTATGGAGGTGATGCCGCTTCATATCGTCATTGAAATGAAACGGAAAGCCACCCTAATAAGAATTGATGGAGTAGGAAATGACTGTATCCTCAAAAGTAAGGATGCTGAAAGCCTTAAAAAGGAAATCCCGTTGCAAATGCAACCAAGGGATGAGAAGCCATCTATCATGGCAAGGACATTGCTATACTGTGTGATAGTCAAGCAGCCATAAAGGCGCTCAGCAAAGCTAAGATAACATCTAAGAGATTAAATTGTCGGAGTCGAGCCAAATGGCAACCTTATATGGGCTATCGCATTTATTTGGTATCGAACCATTTTAGCCAAATTCAAATCCTGGCAAAATTGAATATTGCCCTATAAAAATACCACAAAATTCCCGAGTAGGATTGTAGCAAGCTACGGTCACACATGATTTGCATACTTCCGTTCTCTTTTCGTGAAGGCGTGATCGAGTGCAGTTTAACTTTATGCAAAATCCATGATTAAAAATCCGCGAGCATCGTGTGTTTTGGATAAGAGTTTTTCAAGACAAATACTGCCAAGTGATAGTTTACTTTAACTGCGCCGCTGCCGGTCCCACATTTGGAGGCAGAAGACTTAGTGGCTGCGTCGCCAAGGCGGTTTGTATTGTTTTTCGCCCTCAACTTTTGACCACGCGTGAAACTTACTGTGGCTTCATCGATCGCAGAAGGATTTACAACTGCTTGCATCAGGAGCACGCACCGCGTGCAGCGGAAAGCAGGGCTCAACCCACCCTCCCCAGAGTTGGCGTTCTTTTTTTACTACTCTTCATCGCCGCAAGCAGGAAGCAGATCGCCGTGCATCCATTTTATGCACAAGTCCGCTTGGTGTCTTCTTCATCCGTGCGCATTCCGAATATTTGTGCACAACACGAGCCCCAGGCTTCTGGCCTTGTCGCTGCGTATGCTGCGAACCTGAAGCAGCCGCAACACGAATGATCGTGTCCAGTCTTAAGTATCTTTAGAATAGTTTTTCATATTTCTGTTCATTTTACCTAAAAACATTTACTTATAAATCTCTACGATTCTAATTTAGCTTAACTTGTGGGAGATCTGACAAGTATATATATTTGATTTTCCCAATTTATATTAATACCTACAGCAAATCATCAACAGTCATCAGGCCTGCTGACATCGATGGAAAGTGCGTGAGTACGGAACAAAAATAATAAAAACACACAAGCATATATGTAAAAAGTCATATATTCCTAAATAGTGTGCTTTAAAATACCTTGCCTTAATTAATCGTATATATATATCTCTTAATTTAAAGAAGTTTAAAGTTTAAATATTCATTAATCATACATATGGTAATTCTAATGTAAAGTAAGCCAAACAAACAAAAGCAGTAATGTAAACTTAAATACCAATATTTGCATTCCTATCTTAATTATTTTTCCTTTATTTTATCGTTGATAAGCAAAATTACTCAATAAGAGATTTCCTTAACGTAAATAACTTAATTTTTAGTTTAAGGATTAGGTTTAGGAAAATGTATCGGAAAATTTTCTTTATCTTCAATTATATGGGGTCCAAAATGAATTAATCTGACGTCTTGTTGGGCACCAAAGGGTATGTAAAGCAGTGGTTGTATTAGGATGGAGTCCGAATGGATTTCACAGGTAGGGTGGGTATATAATAAGGCCAAACATCTGGGCCTCATCTTCAATAGGTACACTTTCTTGTCCGCTTCTTAACCGTTTGGTTATCGTTTTTGAATCTACCGTATCTCTGTCTACAGTATTGTAGCTGTGACACTCTTGTTCATCTCAACAAAAAACCCACGCCCATTTTCCCTGAGCATGCCGGTCAAAATAGTAGACAGAGTGTGTTGGGGTGGACAACGCTCTATGAGTGTGTTCGTTACAGTTATAAAATGAAGCGAGGTGGCAACGACCGTTCGCTGAACGGTTGGAGGGTCTGTGTGCCGGTAGGAACCGGTAACTCGCGCATTCAATTTCTTGGCCATGTTATAGGAAATCACAAAATTTACCCCTCACCCGAGAAAATAGAAGCTGTAACCAAGATGCCACAAACTATTTAGCAAGAAGAAAGTTTTTTGGGCTTGACGGGCTATTTCAGGACGTTTATAGAAAATTACGCAGGCATAGCTACACCTTGAACTGAGTTGACAAAGAAAAAGGCAATGTTTAAATTTGATTTTAATGAAGAAACGACGTATTTTATTTTCTTCGCTCTTCGTGTATCTCATTTTCTTTTCTTAAACAATTTAAATTTTAAGCAACCCTCTGCAGAACATGCGATGGGACTGCACAGGCCATTCACATATTTATTCTTTCTTTATTACGTAATTTTACTCGAATCATAATCTCCGGGCCGGACTTAGGTGTCATTCGACCCGTGCCGAGAGTCTGCCAGGCTGGGGGCCCGGGAAACAACTAGCCCAGTCGCTAACGGAGAGTCCGGGCAATTGGCGTCCGCCCGGTCTAGTTAGCCTTACCCGGGTACTCTTTCCGGGTGGACCGTTTATTTCTCTGCAACTCGTGGGAACTATGAACAATAGACCTAAAAAGATCAAAATACCGCAGGCCTTGACTGCGGGAAATGTCGGAAGACAATTTGAGGACCGTCTCCTTGACGGAGAGCGGCCTACTTCGGTGGTAACACCAAAAAATGCTCGTAATCGGAGTGTGCCAACGGCACAAGCACGCCCAGTTGCGGGAGGGAAGAATCCGGCAGCCACACCGAGTCACTCGAATGTGGTCCAAGCCGGCCAAGCGGGACGGGCTAAAAACCCTGACACCTCCGACGGAAACGCCTAAGAGGCAGAAGGTGGAGAAGAGCAGGCCATTGACTGCTCCTTTCGATGCCCAAGTACCTCAAGTGCTGCAAAGGCAACTGAGATACGCAAGCACGTACTCATATGCGGCCGTAACTGGGGCCATTAAAGTTGCGGTCGTACCAGAGGGATACCCCAAAGTCGTCCTCAGGAGTGAGAGCCTCTCACATCTCGAGGACGCACTCCTGGAAGAGATAGTCCTGTTCGGTTGGTATTCTCCAATTAAGTTTGGAGGAATCCACTGCCTCAGGCTTCTCCCTAGCAGTAAATGTCAGATCACACAAATCACAAATCTCCTGGTCCAGATGGCATTCAGCCAATCCTGCTTCAACTAGCGCTAAGTCAGCTCGCAGTACCGATCAGGAAAATACTGATCAGCAGCCTAGCTTTAGGACACATATCTACTGCCTGGAGTATAGCAAAAGTGGTCTTCATTCCGAAAGCTGGAAAGAAATGCATCACTGATCCGAAGTCGTTCATGCCCATCAGCTTGAAATCGTGTTTGCTAAAAACTTTGGAAAATTAGAAGCTAGCATTAAAAAAGCACTCTGCTCTGAACATCCGCTCCAACGGACGCAGAATGCCTACAGGCCGGGCAGATCAACTGATACTGCATTCTTAACGTACTTTGCACACAAAAAACACTTTAAAATTATCAGATGCAAATTACTTCTCCACGAAATTGTAGGAAACCCTGAACAAAACAAATTCATTCAGGAATATCACACTAATAACAATCACAGAGGCATCGATGAAACATTCCTTCACCTCAAACGAGAAACCTACTTCCCCAATATGAAAAGCAAAATCTCTGAACTAATTAGGAATTGCGAAACCTGTCTAAAACTCAAATACGACAGACAACCACAAAACATTGTATTTGAAATCCCAGAAACCCCAACGAAACCCCTCGATATAATACACATAGACATCTACACCATTAACAATAATTTTAACCTGTCAATCATAGACAAGTTCTCAAAATTCGCAGCTGTATACCCCATTCCAAATAGAAACGGTATCAATTGCACCAAAGCAATCAAAAACTTTTTCAGTCAATTCGGACTACCCAAAAAACTGATACACGACCAAGAAGTAGAATTCTGCAACGACATATTCCGTAAGTTTTGCTCTCAATATAATATACTTCTCCATGTCACATCCTTCCAGCAATCTTCAAGTAATTCTCCAGTAGAACGCTTACACTCCTCTTTGACAGAGATTTACAGAATAATACTAGACACACGGAAAAAACACAAACTACCTACAGACCACGAAGAAATAATGTCAGAAACTGTAATAACCTATAATAACGCAATCCACTCCACCACTAAACACACCCCTTTTGAATGGTAGGTAATGGTAGGACCCATTTATTTGACAAAACAATAATACCCAATAATGAGCTTGACTATTTAAATAAACTAAATATGTTCCAAGATAAACTCTACTCCGAAATAAAGGAAAAATTATTCACAAACGCCCAACAAAGAACAGGAAAGCTAAACACAAGCAGAGTAGAACCAACAACACTACAACCTAACAGCACAATTTTCAGAAAAGAAAACAGAAGAAATAAACTAACACCACGGTTCTCCTTACACAGAACAGCAAAAGACAAAGGAAAAACCTTAGTAACCACAAAAGATCAAAAAATCCACAAATCAAAAGTTAGGAAAACATTCAAACCTCCAAATGACTTAAGCCTTTCCACCTGCATTCCAGATCTTGCCATGGGGCATACCAATCTATCTTCATCTACAACTTCAATAGCACCAACCTCTTAGCAAAAGTGCCGCTAGGGAAAACATTCGTAATAGGAAACTATAAGAAAATTAGCCACATAATCGATCTGTCCGAATACACCAACTGTATTGAAAAATTATACCACACCATCGATACCCTAAGACACGATGAAACACTCACCGACTCTATATCAATACTAAATGCTAAACTTGCCCAAACTCAAAGTAAAATAGACGCACTAACACCATTTTCACGCCACAAAAGAGTTCTTATTAACGGGTTAGGTAGTTTAGTCAAAGTCGTCACTGGCAACACGGACGCCAATGATGCAAAGAATATTAACCACCTAAAAAGCCAAGTCACCACCATCTCAGATAACTTCGAAATACAGAACACGCTCAATGATGAAATTCAACTACGGTTCAAAAACTTAACAAGACACATTAACAATGAACAAGATTTGATTAAAAACTTCTTCGAAAACACTCAAAATACAATCTACAAAAAAATATATAACTACGAAGAAGAACTAAAGAAACTACAATATATAAATAGGCTTAACTATAATATAGACTTATTACTTAGTCACCTAAGCGACATTATAGAAAGTACACTGCTTGCCAAAATTAATGTTATCCCAAAACTCATTTTAGATAAGACTGAAATAAACAAAATCAAACAAATTTTCGAAGCCCAAAACTACACAATAAAATCCGAGCAACGCATTTATAATCTGTTAAAAATGAACACACTCAATTACCAAGACAAAATAATTTTCAGTGTCAAAATTACTATTTTTCTAAATCCTAACTACGAAATGGCAAGATTAATTCCACTCCCAATAAATTCCACACAATTTGTAATAGCACCTAAGTACTTAATATATAATAACAAAAATAATAGTATGTTTTCAACTATGTATAAATGCCCTGTAAGAGAAGAATAATTCGTATGTGAAATCGATTCTATCAATAATCTTAAAAATAATACTTGCCTGGGACACCTTATCCAGAATAAGACCAGCTACTGCGACATAAAGGAATCGGGACTCACGACCGATGTGTTCGAGCCGGAAAAAGGCTTCATATTTGTATTTAACGGGAACAACCTCCCAATCATATCCTCCAACCAGACCATAACTAATATCAATGGATCAGCTATAATATAGTATAACAATTGCACATTACAAATCAATGAAATAAACTACGACAACACGGCGGTATCAACAGAAGAGCACCCCGACTTCTTCCTACCACCAATACGGAAATTGGAAAGACTTCACCTGGATACTCACAACATCCAACAAGCTACGGGTCGTCACGGCAGGAAACTTTCGACACTCGACAACCTTATACATTCTCTTCACCGTATCCCTAGTCGCCGTAATACTCACCTGGACACTTCGTAGAGACACCCACATCTTCCATACCGGGCCCGACCACATTCTTCCAATCGTCGCTCCACCAATTCCTCCGCTATGGCCGTCGCTCCAAACTGGGGGGGAGGAGTTACCGACCCATCGGTACAATACACCACCCCTCCCTCTAAACCACCACGCCTTCACAAGTGAAGACATCGAACCGGGAAGCGTTGCGATACAAAGTCGCAACGTAAACATCAACGACGAGTCAGCCGCCGACATCCGCCAAAAAGCTCACACCGCATTCCCTTCGCACAGACAATGCAGCGCATACAATCCCATATACATACTTGTTAACATACTTTCTGCTGCGTCAGATACTTTATTTCTAAGAACTCCAACATTGTAATACACATATACATATTCACTGTTAGCTTATTTAAGACCAAAAAATAAAGACGACGGGTAGTCGAGATCTAGCAGCAAACACTTGTAGACGTATCCAATATTCAATCCGATCGAATTCCCTGACAGTCGTAGCTACTTTCAAGACCGGCTCCTCTCTTCTCTGCATCTGAATATCCCACGAAGCTCTCCGGAGATCACTGTGGCTACCTTCTGGATCAGCTCCTCTCTTTTCTGCATTTGAATACCCCGCGAAGCTCCCCCGGAGGTAACTCGCGCGCTTTCACTTTCTCTCTCTCTCTCCTAATCCCGTCCAGCGTTTAGTGGCCCTTTGTGGCTTCTTGGCGAGATGGCGTCCTTCGTCCTCGACTACCGTGGATTCATCGTGAGACCAAAAACTGGCCGACATTTGCGACGACGACATGCCACCCACACCAGGGAAGGAATCCTCCATGAGAGTGCTGGACGCACAGCTGGTTACACTCCCGGACATCTGGGAGTTACCAGCGCTAGTCTGGTAGGTTGCCGTTGTGCCAGCCGAACTGGTTGTTTGCTCCACGCACATGTTTAGGGAATCCACCGACACGTCCAGACTCATCCATTGGAAGTTCCTGAATGCCACCGCCCAAATTTGTTGTTGTGGTTATCACCCTGGTCACCGTGTGTTCGTGTCCATCGGCATCCGTGGTGGTAGTCGTGGTCGTGGTGGTGGTCAGTCCATCACCAAGTGTCACTCCTCCGCCGCTAACGAACTTGGTCAAGAGATCCAACTGCTCATCGCCGAAGGATTCTATGCTCTCCTGTCGCGAGTGTCGCTTGTCTATCTCCAGGGAATCAATGTCCGATCTCGTGGTGGCGTCCTTGGAGATGTCGAAGCTCTCGATGCTGCTGGTCATCATGTCATGACTCTTGCTGACCTCCATGCTATCGATGCTATCCTTTTCGGAATCCTGGCTGTCGATCTTAGACTTGGTATCGAACTCAGTGGTACCTGTGTCGGTGACTCTTCCTTGAACAGATCCTTCCTCCCGCTCCCGCTCCACCTTCTGCTTCAGCAGGGCTTCAATGCTCTCTACTTGACTTGAGGGCACCATGGTCACCACAACATTACCCGTGGCTCCTTTATCGCTGCCATTGGATTTATTAGACTCATCAGAGCGCGAAAGTAGAGCAGCTTCCTCCCTGGCCTTGATCTCTATCAGGTGGGCTTCGATGAAGGCATTCTCGAGACCTTCAAAGTACTTGGTGGGTGCGATTCCGGTTCTCCAGGGAAATGGCTTTCTCCAGAGACTCAAACTCCTGCAGACTACTCATTGAGATATCGTCGTGTTCGCCACGTGAATGATATCGCCGTGCCGCCACATCGTGCTCGGGGGTGCTCGAAAAGGAATCCCTGAAGCTGCTGATACGGCTGCTACCCACCTCGAACTCCCCGTCTTCCTCTTTAATGTCCTCCAACACGGCTCCGGCTAAATCATACGGATATCGCAGCTGGTTGTCGGTCAACTGCATCTCAACCCAGCGCTTGTTGGCAGCTGCCGTTTCACTGGAATCGCTCTCCTCCTGCTGCTCGCTACTACTGTTGGCTCCAGTGGGAGGACTTTCCTCGAACTCAAAGTTCCTGTACTTTTGGGTATATGCCTTTTCCAAAATCGTTTAATTTCTTAAGGTAATAGTGGTGATTGTCGAATGTTATTGTTTTGTTGAATATATGAGTTCGTCCGTGGAAGAGTTCGATAGGGGTATAGGAAGTGCTGGAGTTTATTGCCGTGTTATATGGTGCTACTGCTTCTGCGAGTATTTGATCATGATCACGTTCTAGGCGTGCTTCCTTTCATTTGTTAAAGATTATCCTGTAAGGTGGACTGCAGTCTCTCGACAGAAGCGTTGCCCGTTGATTGGTGAAATGAAGTTGTATGAGCTGTTATTTCGACTTGAGTTAAGAGGTCGTTGAATAGACTTCCCGAAAATTCCGCGCCCTGTTCGAAAAATATTTTCTTTGGTGCGCAATAGTGACCAAAGTACGAAATAGCAATAAAGCATCGGCGACTTTTATTGAATTGTGAGGTTACAAGTATTGTTAATGAAATATATGTCTATATGGGTCCTCCTGGGGCGGTTGGGGTTTGCGTCAATGGTCTATGGGGGGTAGGCAGGTATCACAATTTTTTATAATTTTTGTGATAATGTCTTTTAAATGCGGAAAATAAATGTCCCTTTTTAAATGGCTATATGTTTCATCTATGCCCCTAAGATTGGTATTTAAGTGGTACGCAAGAATTTCGTTTTCCTGATCATGAGGATTCGTAATTTCGGTTAGTCATATATTGCAGCGGACAATTTTGTATAAATCATTTTCAAAGAAATAGTTATTATAGGACTCTTGAAAATATCGTCTGCGAAAGTTTTTTTTTTGCTTTCAGTATGTACGCGTTCTGTGATTATGTGTCTTACTTTATGGATAAATGGTGGGTCTACCTGTCTTAAGGTTGTTTACGGAATATTATTTGGCAATTAAAGTGACTTAGTGATTGCGAAGCGATCTTCGTTTATGTTCAAGTTTGGATCAATTCTGCTGAGGGCGTCAGCAACTTTGTATACGACTTCGTAGTCGTAAGCGGCCAGGATATGGTCTTATGGTCTGTGACTATTTTGAATCTACGCCCGAAAAGGTATGGTGTGAAGTGACCTACACACCAAATGATAGCTAGCATTTGTTTCTCTATCGTAGAATAGCGAATTTCCGTGTCCGATAGTGTCATACTAGCGAAATATATGGGTCTGTCATTAGTGTCAGGGCATTGTGACAGCACAGAGCCTATCGCATAATTACTTACGTCTGCGGTCTGCGTGAACGGTTTATTGAAATCAGGGTATATGAGTTTGTGATCATTACAAAGAAGATCCTTCGACGTTTCGAATGCTTGTTTAAAATCATCGTCTATTATTATAGATATCTTCCCTTTAAAGTGTCTCGTTATGGGTTTAGTTATTTTCCCAAATTCTTTATGAATTTCCTGCAAGGGAAGTCCTTGATGGTTTGAATCTTAAGTGGGTTTGGTTTGACTCCTTCCTGGGTGTTGGGATGGTGGGGGTTGCTGGTCCTGGAATTTTCCAAGGAAGCTGAAAATAGAACACTCGGAGAAAAGCGAACACTTGACTTTTGTAAATGCGTGGGAGTTACCACCCCACCCCCTAAACCCCCACGCCTCTAAACAAATCGTCGGACACTCAACCGGGAAGACGGCAACTGGAACACCGCATCCGGCCGAATGCTGACATTCCGGCCGAATGCTACATTGCACAAAAAGTCAGCACTGCAACATTGTCCCCAGCTAGCCAGCCACATGCCGAGTCGGCATGTTCATTATGTTTACAATTAAGAACCTATGTACTTATGTATAAGATGGAAACGGAGGATTCGAGTAGCCTCTTTCTGACAATAAACTTCACTCTGATTTTGAACTTCAAGAAAGTCAGTCGTATTCTTTATTGGAAATCTTCACACTACAAATATCTGCTGAAACCTAAAAACCTTCATACATTTACACATCATATCTTCACAAAAGGCTCCACCCTCGAGTGCACGGACTTAACTGGCGCAGCCGGTAGGATGTCCTACCTATTAATAATCACCTACCTGTAAGTAAACATGTAAGAAACGAAGCAAACTATATGCAAGATGTCGACAGAAAGTGACTAGGAACAAATTTTTATAAAACAAAATTGAAGCTGTGAAGTACCAAATGAAACTCAAACATACATTCAAACACAGAGAAAAAAAAGAGGGAGAAAAAATGTAAAATAAATAAATATAAAAAAAAAAAAAGTGCAAGTGTATCGTACTGCCGCGCTGACGTGGAATCTATCGCTGATCATCACGCCATCGGTATGTCCATACGCTGCCAAACGTCATAATTTTTATAAAAAAGTGCAAGTGTACCGTACTGCCGCGCTGACGTGGAATCTATCGCTGATCATCACGCCATCGGTATGTCCATACGCTGCCAAACGTCATAATTTTTATAAAAAAGTGCAAGTGTACCGTACTGCCGCGCTGACGTGGAATCTATCGCTGATCATCACGCCATCGGTATGTCCATACGCTGCCAAACGTCATAATTTTTATAAAAAGTGCAAGCGTACCGTACTGCCGCGCCGATGTGGAATCTACCGCTGATCATCACGTCATCGGTACTTACATACGCTGGCCAACGCATCGCCAAAGCCTCTATATACACTTATATATTTGAGCATACAATATCAACTACAATCCAATACATTCACGTACTGTACCGCCTCGTTGGCATGGAATCAAACGCTGATCACCATGCCACTGTGGTATAAACAAACGAAGCACCAAAGCCTCTCTAATACATTATACACTCAAAACGTACACTGCCATACGTCGGCGAAAAATCAAAACATAAGCAAAAATCATTTCAAACCAAGCGAGGCTCATTCTGCGTACCACAGCGACAACGAAGCTGCATGTGTAGTGGCGCACCCATGTCTGGGTAGCCGAGGTAAGGGGAAAACGCTTGAGTATCGTCAAGTGTTCTCGCCTTTCACTCTTCTACAATGGGTTGCTACGCTCATGTATTGCACATTCAAAATAACCAAAACAAATGTACTAAAGAAGTCGACATATACAGATATATTTTGTTTCCTTTCATTGTGTAATTTTGTATATCAAACAAATACTAATACCAATCACATTGCAGAACATAAAAGGGAAAATATAAAGCCAAAGACAGACACCTATACACATCATATCTACACACCCATACACTCTAGTAAACAAGAAATTTGTTCATTATTTTTTCAATCATACATAATATATTAAGTAACCTCAAATTTAATGTCAAAAAAGTTCGTTTACAACCTTAGGAAAACTACACGTTCAGTTGTTGGAGTTCCACCAAACACTAATAGGCCCCCACATCCCGTTAGACGTCCTGACTCCCTTCCCCCGATTTCGGAAGAACCCAAATCAATATCTTCCCAAACCCCCATAATGGACTCGGGAAACGATTCTGCCCGTCCCACTCCATCCCCTCTGGCGCCCACTGTCAGTGGTATTAGCTCCCTAATTTCAACTACGTTCAAGCCTAAAGATATCATGGCATTTGTTGAGCATTTGCCAACCTTTGATGGTACACCTCGTCAATTAGATAGGTTTATCACTAGCGTAGAAGAAATCCTGATGCTCATCAGGGGAGCTGACCAAACACCGTATGGCCTGCTTACTCTGAGGACCATCAGGAACAAAATCATTGATAGGGCCGACGAAGCCTTGGAACTGGCGAATACCCCCTTGGTTTGGGATTAGATTAAAAGCAACCTCATCCGCCTTTACTCGAGCAAGAAAAGCGAGGCCAACTTGTTAAGCGAGCTTAACACATTTTCGGACAACCTGACCTTGGGCCAACTGTTCTTTGGTATATCAAAGGTGAGAAGCCAACTCTTCTCCATACTCAAGAACAGCGAACACAACAACACTGTTGTAGATGCAAAAAAGGTTGTCTACAACGAGGTTTGTCTCAATGCTTTTATGACTGGTTTGAAGGAACCTCTCAAGACTTTCGTCAGGATAAAGTCCCCTTCTACACTTGAACAGGCGTACGAGCAATGCCAAATAGAGCAGACCTTATATAGGGCACAAAACAAGCGAACCAACAGACCAGAGCAGGGACCCAATGGATCAGACAATAAAACCTACCGAAATAGTTACGACAGCAATTACCGCGGCGGACGTAACGACCGAAATGACCGTAGGGGACCATACTCTAACTCTAACTCTAACACTAACTCTAACTCTAACTCTGGCCAAAATAGACCATTTAATTCACACAATCGCACACCCCAATCCGGCACCAATGACAACCGGGCCAATACATCAAACCCCTTTCGAGCACCTTCACATAGTTTGAATAATATAGAGGAGAACCCTCAACCTGATTCAAATTTTCAGCAAACGGCCTCGGGAAACCAACAGGGTACATAAGCCCAGCCACGCACAGCCCCTCGCTTCCTTTTATAAAAATCAAACTATCCCAGACAAACCCCCTGAAGTTTTTAATTGACACAGGCTCTACACACTCCTTCATCGACCCAAAATATGTCGACCCTAAGAACTGTGTGACCTTAGATACGCCCATAACACTCAAAACAGCCCTGAACAGTTTTAAAATCTATCAAAATGTCTCTATACCATTTCCACCGGAATTCCAAATCACGGGCAAAATGACCCTTCTACCTTTCAAGTTCCACTCTTATTTTGACGGATTGATAGGAATGGACTTATTATCTTACCTAAAAACAGAAATAGTTTTTTTTAACCTAAATCTAAAAACCCCAAGTACCATTATACCCTTATGGACCCACAGTAACTTAACTTCAAACGTATTTAATATCTCTGGACATACGAAAACTATTTTGCCACTACCAGTGGAAACCAAACAGGGCGACTTCTACATCGATTCAATTACAATCAATGATGACTTAATAATATCAGACGGGATTTATAATTCCCAAAACAATATTGCTAATTTCGTTATCACAAACTATAGCGAGAGGGATCAGTTATTGAACCTCGAGAGCCCGATAAAAAGCATGCCATACTCCACAGCCAACAATGTTGAACTTTTCAGTATCACTTCAGACACCCCACAGCCCCAAAACTCCGCAGCGTCGTTACAAGCCCTTGACGTCGATCACCTCTCCTCTGAAGAGAAACAAAGCCTACTTTCACTTTGCAAAAGTTATCTAGATATCTTCTACAATGAAGACAAATCATTGACCTTCACCAACAAGATTACACACACGATTAAAACCACGGACGACACCCCCATTCATACAAAATCTTATAGATATCCTTACATTCATAAGGAGGAGGTCAAATAACAAATAGAGGCAATGTTAAATCAGGACATTATCAAATTCAGTTATTCCCCGTGGAGCGCCCCCGTCTGGGTTGTCCCAAAGAAAATAACTCCTACGGGTGAGCAAAAATGGCGTCTAGTTATCGATTATAGAAAACTCAACGAGAAGACTATATCCGATAGATATCCAATACCTAACATCGCGGATATCTTAGACAGATTGGGCAAAGCCAAATATTTCTCCACACTTGATCTGGCAAGTGGATTCCATCAGATAGAAATGAATCCCGACGACACACCCAAAACTGCATTTACAGTAGAGGGAGGTCACTACGAGTTCATTAGAATGCCGTTTGGCCTCAAAAATGCCCCAGCCACCTTCCAAAGGGTGATGGACAATATTTTTGGAGACCTTATCGGAACTATCTGCCTAGTTTACCTAGATGATATAATAATTTTCTCAACCTCCTTACAAGAACATCTCATACACTTGAAAACTATTTTTGGAAGACTCAGATCTGCCAACTTTAAAGTACAACTCACAAAATCCCACTTCCTCAGGCGGGAGACAGAATTCCTTGGCCACATCGTTTCACAAGAAGGTGTTAGGCCAAATCCCAATAAGATCGAAGCTATAAAAAACTTTCCATGTCCCCACAGTAAAAAGTCAATTAAGTCTTTTCTAGGTTTGTTGGGATATTACAGAAAATTTATCAGAGATTTTGCGAGACTTACCCAACCCATGACACAAAAATTAAGGGGAAACAATAAATCGATCATAATAGACGACGAATTCAAAAAGGCCTTTGAATATTGCAAAACCTTACTTTCTAACGACCCAATCCTCCAATACCCGGACTTTACAAAACCTTTTACACTAACCACGGACGCAAGTAATTTCGCAATAGGAGCTGTCCTATCCCAAGGTCCGGTGCATAGTGATAAGCCCGTATGTTTTGCTAGTAGAACCTTGTCGGCTGCGGAAACAAATTATTCCACAATTGAGAAGGAAATGCTGGCCATTATATGGGCGGTCCAATACTTCAGACCCTACCTCTTTGGCAGGAGATTCACCATAATCACCGATCACAAACCACTAACTTGGTTAATGAATTTCAAACAACCAAATTCTAAAATAGTTAGGTGGAGACTCCAGCTTCAGGAGTATGATTTCGAAGTCGTCTACAAGAAAGGCTCTCAAAATGTAATTGCTGATGCTCTCAGTAGACCAGAGGTCTCTGTCAACCATAACGAAGCCCTATCAATTCCTCAAAATGTTTGCCCCATCTCAGAGAAACCCCTTAATGATTTTAATATTCAGCTCCTGTTCAAAATAACCCCAGATACAAATTACGCCACACTGACCCCGTTTAAACACAAACTTAGGAGGGAATTCTGTAAACCCAATTTTCAGTATGACGACATAGTTTGCATTCTCAGGCAGTCGTTAAAACCAAACAAGACATGCGCGGTATTTGCCCCCGACCACATTTTTCAAATGGTGGAACAAGCCTACCAAACCTACTTCTCAGCCCACAGTCAATTTAAACTCATTAGATGTTTGATCTTCCTCCCCGAAATTACTGATAGTACGGAGATCGAAAAAATTATAACCAACTATCACTGTAATTGTAACCATCGAGGGATCGATGAAACATATTTACACATAAAACGACAACAGTTCTTCCCACATATGAAAGAGAGAATAACTCAGTTAATTCGAAAATGCGAAACATGTTTAAAATTAAAATATGACAGACAACCTCAAAAGATCACCTACCAAATACCCGAACTACCTTCAAAACCGTTGGACATCTTACATATAGACATTTATACTATTAACAAAAATTATAACCTTACTATTATCGATAAATTTTCTAAGTTTGCGGCTGCCTACCCTATAACTAATAGGAATTGTATTAACGTAGTTAAAGCCTTAAAACATTTCATTTCCCAATTTGGTATTCCCAAAAAGCTGATCTATGATCAGGGAGCAGAATTCGCTAGCGATATGTTCAATAAGTTCTGCACTCAATTTAACATTGACCTTCACGTTACGTCTTTTTAACAATCCTCTAGTAACTCTCCCGTTGAACGGCTTCACTCGACACTAACTGAGATTTACAGAATAATACTTGACGCCAGGAAACAACAGAAACTCAGTAGCGAACATGACGAGATAATGTCCGAAACCTTAATCACATATAATAACGCTATTCATTCTGCGACTAAACATACCCCCTTTGAACTATTTAACGGACGTACTCATATATTCAACCAAGCAATCCAGTTCAATAACGAACACGACTACTTAACGAAATTAAATGAATTTCGGGAGAAGTTGTACCCCCTCATCACGGACAAACTTTCAAATGACGTAGTTAGGAGAACCCTAACTAATTAAATGAAACCCGAACAGACCCCGTAGACCTACAACCAGACACTTTAGTCCTTAGGAAGGAAAACAGACGTAATAAGATTACACCCAGGTTTTCGATTCACAAAGTCAAACACGACAAATGTCATACATTGATAACTACTAGGAATCAAAAACTACACAAATCAAAAATTCGAAAAACAGTTTTGAAAAAAGACAAAAGCAACAACGTACCTAACACTGATAATAACTGACCCAACTACCTCTTAACTTACCATTTCAGGTTCACCCTTGTGCCAACTCAGGCTATCCATGTCCATTATTTAAATGATAACGCCCCTATAGCCAGGATAGAACTAGGGAAAGCCTTACTAATTGAGAGGTACAAAATAATTAGTCATGTAATCAACCTACAAGACTACATCAGATGTATGGAACAATTCCATCTGACCATTAATAAATTTAACCCCGATTCCACGTTGACGGACTCCGTCACAATTTTAAAAGCCAAATTAAACCAAGCCCAAGTAAAGCTCAAAGCCCTTACACCATCATATAGAAACAAACGGGGCTTGGTTAACGGATTGGGGAGTCTAGTAAAGGTGGTTACCGGCAATATGGATGCCAACGACAATAAAGAAATACATGAAGAACTTGACAATATAAAGAAAAATTCCGAAGTCAGTAATGACAATCTCCAAAAACAAGTAATGTTTAACAACGAAATACTTATCCGGTTCGAAAATATCACGGACCATATAAATAATGAGCAAATTTTGATAAGTAAATTCTTTGATACCTCACAAAACAAAATCTACAAACACTTAAACTTACAAGATACCCTTCTGGAAGAAATACAATATTTAAATAGGATTAATTATAACATAGAATTATTCATTAACCACCTAAATGACTTAACAGAAAGTATGCTATTGGCGAAAATAAATATAATTCCCAAGTTCATCCTAAATGAACAAGAAATGGATAAAATAAAAACAATACTGGAAAAACAAAATATCACAGTCAAAAATGAACAAAGTATATACAATTTCCTACAAATGAATACACTAAACTACGAACAAAAGATTATTTTTAATATCAAAGTCCCAATTTTTAAACAACCTTTTTATACCCTCGCCAGACTAGTTCCATTACCAATAAATAACACATATTTTGTAATAACCCCAAATTACCTAGCTTATAATATTAATAATAAGAAATTTCATATGACCCGTAAATGCCCCAAACTGGATAATACATTCTTGTGCGACGAGAACTTCTACGTTGATACACCACAGAACAACACATGCCTGGAACACCTTTTGAACGGAGAAAACAGTTCCTGCGATGTACGGGAAACCGGCCCCATCACCGACGTGTTCGAGGCAGAGAGAGGTTACATCTTCGCATTCAACGTGAACAAACTGAAGGTATCCCTAACAAACGGCTCCGAGCTCTCAATAATGGGGTCAGCCATCATCAGATACATTAACGAAACAATACAGATTAACGGTATCGATTACGACGGCACGGTTGACACGTTCCCTGAACAGACGGATTTTGATCTTCCCCCCATGCGAAAAGTAACTAGGAATACCACTATTACGGTACTAAGCCTAGAAAAACTGCACCTCGAAGCCACCCAAACAATGGATAAAATCCTGGCCGTCCATCACAATACTATAAAGCACACCTGGACACTCTACACTCTGCTCGGATTGGGAACGTCCCTAGCAGTCATCTTATGGCTGCACCGACGAACGAAACACATCGTCCACATCCACGAGGATCATCACGTACCAATCTACGCGCCATCCATACCTTCGCTATGGCCGTCACTTCGAACTGGGGGGGGAGGAGTTACCACCCCACCCCCTAAACCCCCACGCCTCTAAACAAATCGTCGGACACTCAACCGGGAAGACGGCAACTGGAACACCGCATCCGGCCGAATGCTGACATTCCGGCCGAATGCTGACATTGCACAAAAAGTCGCACTGCAACATTGTCCCCAGCTAGCCAGCCACATGCCGAGTCGGCATGTTCATTATGTTTACAATTAAGAACCTATGTACTTATGTATAAGATGGAAACGGAGGATTCGAGTAGCCTCTTTCTGACAATAAACTTCACTCTGATTTTGAACTTCAAGAAAGTCAGTCGTATTCTTTATTGGAAATCTTCACACTACAAATATCTGCTGAAACCTAAAAACCTTCATACATTTACACATCATATCTTCACAAAAGGCTCCACCCTCGAGTGCACGGACTTAACTCGGGCGCGACCGGGCGTATCTTTATTGCTCGTGGTTAGTTTTTACACTGACGCTTATTCTATTAGCATTCCCTCGTCGAAGGTCAGGAATCCGGATTGGTTGACCTTTGAATAAACATCTGCTCCTAAGACCATGGAGACGGTAGCAGGCCGATGGAACTGGTCATCAGCCAGCATGATGTCCCGGTACTTGGACACCACGGTGCGCTCAATGCCCGGACAGGTGTGCGGATCCGCACACTGGGCTTAATCTTGAGCACGACTTCCAGCTTCGTGTTCGCTTCGATCCTAGAGCGAATCGTCGTCGTGCAGACCTTCTCGTAGCCAACATTGGTCACCGCTACAACGAAGCTAACCTGCTCGTGCATGTGGAGCAGCGTGAAGTGGGATCGGTCGCACTTCTTGCATCGATCACCGCTTCGGCAGTCTCCCGTGGAATGCTCGTGAGCGAGGCAATTGGCGCAGTATTTGTTGATGAGGACTGCTCGCAAACGCTTTTCAGCGCTGAGCTTTAGGAACCTCGCGCACTTCCGAAGAGGATGGATACCGCGGCAGACTCGGCATCGGTAGGATTGAATACCTCGGGTACGTCTGCTCTCCAAGGCACGAGCACTGCGTGCGTTTTGTTGACGACGGGCCCTGCTGCGCGTAGTTGAATGTTGAAAGGAGATCGAAACGAAATGAAAAATAATGGATGATTAGTGCTAGTGAACTACAACTAGGGACGAAAGGAGCGCCTATTATTGTGGAGATTCGGAAGACTCCGTCGGCAAAAGCACCACTTTTGCCACTGGACGTTTAACAACTCCACGTGCAGTACGGATATTTACTACACGGACGTTGCCGTCGGCTCCTGGGAAAACAGACTCAATTCTGCCGAGCCGCCACTCATTAGAGGGTAAGTTGTCGTCCTTGATGACGACCATGTCATCGATGCGGAGATTTTTGGACGGGGCCTGCCATTTAGAGCGCTTGTGGAGTTCTTTGAGGTACTCTTCTTTCCATCGCAAACGGAACTGCTGATGGTGTAGTATGCACACATATCGGTTAACCACTGTATTCATAATATTCAATCACATTGTATCACTCTGTTGCAATGTGTACATAAACAGTTCAGCCCAAGCGTATGTTGAGGGCAACGTACCTAATTTGCATGATCAGCAGTACTCACGCTGGCCAAGCGCTGACCGCTAATATGTGTGCCTATAGCACCCCTCCTCCAGCACCGTCGCTCGGCGACAATATATATATATATATGTAGGAAACGCATATAAGCGTCGCTGCGCTGCAGGCTATGCCGGCAGCGCTGCTCCTCGACTTATGCTAAGAAACCATTGTATTTAGATCGCCAAATCATTGACGAATTAACTTTGAATGGAGCGGGACCTTCCCTGCTCCTACAAACCAATAAAAAGTAAATTCAAACTAAAAACCAATCTTTCAACTGGGAGCTACAACAATGGAGAGCTTTCAACTGCTGCCACCGATTAAGAAGGGATTTCATTTCCCCCTTTACTTCGGGTTCCACCTTGGACATAAGGGGTCCCCCGACAAGGAAATGCCCTGGCGTCAGAGCCAGCAAATCTGTCCGATCCTCAGACATAGGAGAGAGCGGACTGGAGTTAAGGCACGCTTCAATTTTTGCCAAGAGCGTGGAGAGCTCTTCGAACGTGTATTTTCGTGTGGCAGTGCATTTGTAAAATAGCGTCTTAAAACTTTTTACGCCTGCTTCCCAAAGGCCTCCCATATGGGGTGCCCCCAGAGGAATAAATTGCCATTGCATCTCTTGATAAATATAGGCATTCGTCACCAAATCTTTTACGGCTTGAAGGAAATCGAGAGAAAGCGGCAAGAAACTTTTCGGTCGTTAAGTCAGATGTAGGATCTAAATGGATGGCCTTGGTGGAGAAACAAACAAAAACTAACACATACCCCTTTGTAATAAGACATGCTCTTCCCGTATAGTTCTTTATATCGAACGGACCGGCGTAATCCATGCCAGTATACGTGAATGGTCGGGAGAACGATGCTCTGCAACCGCTTTTTGTGGATCACACATACTTTGCACGAATTTACTACTGCTTTCATCAGGTTCTTAATTCTCGGAATCCAGTATTTCGACCGGATGAGGCGCACCATTAACTGGTTACCACCATGGAGAGTTATGCGATGAGTGAAATTCGCAAGGAGGCGAGAAAGCAGGCAGTTATACGGAAGAATCACTGGATGGCGTTCATTGTATTGAAGGCTTTCGGAAGCCGCCACACGGCCGCATGCCTTGATCAGTCCTTGCGGATCTAGAAACGGGTTCATGCTTAGGATGGCACTTGAACTTGGCACTGGACGCTTTTCGCTTAGGCAGTGGTATTCCTGGAATTCCAAGGAATTCTCTGCGCTGAGTGTTCGAAATTAGGAACCGCTCGGCGGGGACGATTTCAGTGGCCAGCAAATGCACATCAAATGAAGATGTCTGCCTGCACCGCTGAATGAAGCGATGAACATAAGCTAGGACTCGTAGAGCTTTCTCTAACTTGGAGAAACGTGCCAACCACTCTTCAGAAGGAGCTTTTGCGAGATGGACTTTTAGAGCACGCTTCTACAGGTCGGTCCCCGGAGCGTTGTCTTGTCGACCTGAGTTGGCCATTGGTTGCGTGGATTTTGAAACCAAGTCGGTCCGTGCCATCATAACTGGCTATCGGCTAAATCTTGGAGGGAAGCTCCTCTACTTGCCAGGTCTGCTGGATTATGCTCAGATTGAACAAGAGACCAATTCTCTGTTTTTGTGGCCTGGGCGATCTTCGTCACCCTATTGGCTACAAATGTGGTCCACTGGCACGCTGGCTTGCTTAACCATGCAAGCACTATCGTGGGGTCCGGCCAACAGTAAAGTTCGGAGTTAATCGTAGGCATCTGCGGAATGATGGCTGCAGCCATTTCGGAAAGCAATAACGCTCCGCACAGCTCCAGTCTTGGGAGCGAAACCGTTTTGACTGGTGCTACCCGGGTTTTCGCGGTTAGGAGTTGCACCATAATGGTGCTGCCCACTTCTACGCGGACATATATTGCCGCCCCATAAGCCTTTTGCGATGCATCGCAAAAGCCATGATGCTCGACCTTGAAATCTGGACGAAACGATAGCCAGCGTGGAATGCGTATCTGCTCTAATACCGAATAACTTGGAGAAAATTAAGCCATCGCTGAAAAAGCTCATTTGGAATGTTTTCGTCCCACCCAAGCTCCTGCAGCCAAATCTCCTGCATGAAAATTTTAGCTCGAACGATAAACGGCGCTAACCAGCCTGCAGGGTCGAACAATTTGGCAATTTGGGACAGGACTTGGCGTTTTGTAAAGGACGTTTCGATAGCCAACTCTGGCGGGACGAAGAGGAATTCGTCGGAGGTTGCCTTCCAGCGAATACCGAGGGTTTTGGCAGTACTTTCTGCATCGATCTCGAGAAAATCAGTATTTAAAAGATGGTTTCTCTGAACGGCCGCTAAAACTTCCTTTTGGTTGGAGGTCCATTTCCTCAATGGAAATCCGGCGGAGTTCAGAGCGTCTCGGAGCTCTTGCACCATGAGCTGAGCTTCTTCCGTGGAGTCCGCTCCGGCTAGAACATCATCCACATACATGAAATTTCGAATGACATTGGATGGCTGAGTTCTACGTCAGCTGCTAGCTGCTGCAGTACTCGGATGGCCAGGAAAGGCGCGCAATTGACTCCAAAGGTTACTGTTTTCAATTCGAAATCTCTGATTTCCCCTCTATTGTTACGGAAAAGTATTCGCTGGAATGGAGTGTGTTTCGGATCTACCCAGATCTGCCGATACATTTTTTCGATATCGGCGCTGAACACGTATCGGAAATAGCGCCACTTCAGAATTTGAATGGTCAAGTCGGACTGTAAGACAGGGCCAGCATGAAGGATATCATTTAAACTGGTACCATTCGATGAAGGGCTGGAGGCATTGAATACTACACGGAGTTTAGTAGTTACGCTTTCCGGTTTTAGGACGGCGTGATGTGGCATATAATAGGCGTTGCAATCATGGGTAGGAAGAACTTGTCGCATGTGCTTTAAGTCGAGATATTCCTGGATCACCGAATCGTATCTCGCTTTCAAGGCCTCATCTCTTTTTAGACGCTGCTCATTTCTTAAGAACTGAGCCAACGCGAAAGACCTAGAATGCCTAGAATGCCCGGAACCGATATGTTCTGGGTCGCGAAAAGGCAGAGTAACGACATATTTGCCGCACTCGTTTCTCGTGGTCGTTTGAAGGAAATTCTTCTCGCACATGGAATCGGATTCTTTTACCAACTTTGTTGGTATATTCTCCACCTCCCAAAATTTTGTGAGTAGTTTGTCCAGTGAATTATCGTACGCGTGGGAGATCTGTGTCGAAAAAGAGGAAATTCTGCTTTGGGCTGAGGCTGACACTGGCCCAGTTAGTACCCAGCCGAAAATGGTCTCTTGCCCCAAAATAGAGCCACAGATGTTGGTTTTGGCTCCACTCAGAAGCACCGAAGGCAGAATGTCGGCTCCGATAAGGACATCTATTTGTGCGCTCTCATAGAATTTTGGGTCCGCCAGTGGAAAATCGGGAAGATCCCGAAGGAAATTTTGCGGAATTGGGTAGGAAGGCAGATTTCCGGCTAGTTGAGGGAGGACATAGGCCGTCGTCTCCAACTGCAACGCGGGCCTAGTCGGAGATCGGATGGTGAACCTGCAGAGCTACTTGCACTGAGCAGCTACTGTTTGGTTTAAGCCCGAGACTTGAACCACCTGGAATGGCAATCTAATTAGATTGAACAGTCGCTCGGTTATGAATGTCGCTTCTGATCTGGAGTCGATCAGGGCGCGTGCCTTAAAGTTAGTGCCAAGATGGGAAATATTGATTATGGCAGTGCCAAGAAGGATAGCTCTTGAGCCCGTGGCGAAATAATTTTGAACACCGCCTTCTCATTTGGAACGAATTTGGCCTGATTTGCGGAAATTTGCCTTGCAGGATTTGAAGGGCTTGAATTGCTGGAACAGAGGTTGTTTCGGTGCAACAACATGTGATGCCGGCCACGGCAAGTAAAACAATTGTGAGTGCTTTTGCACTCACGAAGCTGATGTCCCGTTGCGAAGCAGTTTAAGCATAACTGCTTCCGTTTAATGTAGGCTGACCGGTCGTCAACCGACATTTGGAGAAACCGCGGACATACACGGACAGGATGTTTCTCTTTGTTGCACAAGTCCCAACTTTTCAATTTTGGAGCCACTTTCGTCTCATAGGAATTTAATTTTCTAGAGGGCCCACTTGAGTTTATCGCTTTGGATTGCGACTGACTCGGTACGGACGGTCTCACATCATCGATTGCTTCTAGGGTTCGATGACGTTCTGTGAGGAAGGTATTCAGCTCTCCCCATGTCGGGATGTCGGCTTTCTTATGTAGCGACTGCTCCCATAAGGAGAGAGTTATCTTCGGGAGCTTGGATGAACACAGATATACCAGCAGGCAGTCCCAGTTCTCAGTGTTGATGCTTGATAGTTCTAAGGCAGTCAAGCAACCTTGAACAGTACTTTGCAGATTCCTGTGGTATCGACTGCACATTAAACAGTATTTTCAATTGACTGTTTACCAACAATCGTTTATTTTCGAAACGCTCTATTAGGTTTTCCCACGCAGAGCGGAAACCCTCGTTGGTGAGAGGCGAAATCGAAACTATGGCATGCGCGTCGCCACTTGTTTTGGCATTTAAATGGAATAACTTTTCAACCGGAGTCAGCCGTGGATTATTGATATAAATGGCTGTGAAAAGATCCCGGAAAGTCGGTCAGCGAAGATAGTCGCCTGCAAAAACTTCTGTATCGCATGGAGGCAACCGACAGCCAGAGGAAATGTAGGCCTGGGGCGCAGCGTTCGCGGCTGGGATGGACTGAGACATGCCTTGCTCGATTTTATCAACGAGCTGGGCGACACACCTTTCATAGACTGAATAGCAATAACTGTATTTAGCCCTGAGAATAGGCATGTTGCTTGCTGCCGCTTCGCCTGCTGACACAAGGCACTCTGAGCAGAGGTCGAATTCCTTTTCAACCTTGTCCCATAGAGTTCGGACTTGTTCGTGACGGACGCTAAGCATCGTGACGGTTGGAGCTGCGGATTCCGGAGTGTTGATCTGAGCCTCAAATTCGCTAAAGCGGTCAGAAACCGAAATGAATTTGGCTAGCGCTAGATCGGAAGCAGCCATATTTTTAGCTGTGCGCTGTACTGTGGCTTTGGATGGAGTAGCACAGTCGTCGGAAATCTGCGCAGGCGTTCTCACCGAAATGCTTGGGATTCTTGGACTCTTGGGCCCTTGTGCTGAAAAAATAGACCTGGGTTTGTCAGCGGACAATTTCTTCTTATCGTCCCCGATGGGCATAATCGAAGAAATACGAAATGGAAGGGAAGCGGTTTTGGAGCCCGGTCACACTGTTGAAAAAGTAGACAGATTCCTCAGACTGCACTAAATAATTTAAGTGGTGTAAAATTTACGAAGTGGAAACGCTGTAGTTTAGACTAATCGGACAGGTGACTCGGAGTGAACAGCGAATTGTATAAATGACCTGTGATTTATGGTAATTGGGTCCACCTTATTTACGGTTGGAACCCTTGGAATATGGAACACGGTGAAATAAAATTTTGATTAGAACGAAGAAAATTTTATTCTTTTGTTTACAACTGGAAAACGGAGAAAATGGAATGGTGGAATTGGAGTCTTTTCTCCGCGTTGTAAATACTTCTAAAACACCCACAAATAAATATCCAAGCAATACGAAAAAAAATATTTGTCGGGTGAACGACTTATATTTGGCGGTCTTATTATTTATTTATGGATGATTATTTTTTTTGAAAGTTTTCAAAAAAAAATTTAATAAATATTGAAAATGTTTAATTTAATTTAAAATTTTAATTTATTGCTCGGAAATTAATTTGAAAATTTACGGAAAAAATTGATGGAAAACAAAACGCCTTTTCCGCGTCGGCACTTGGAATAAATTTTATTTGTGGTTTGGATTTGCCGACGGGAAACAATTTAAACTTTGGTAAACTTTGGTTAAAAGGAATGCAGATAGTATGCGCAATGTATGTCGGTAATATATGTGGATATAATATATGTTGATGTAATATATGTAAGATATATGGATGTAGTATATGTAGATGTAATATATGCAATGTATATGGATGTAGTATGTGTATATGTAATATATACAATGTATATGGATGTAGTATATGTAGATGTAATATATGCAATGTATATGGAACTGGCGGGTAAATATTTAATTAATATTTTATTTGGAATGGCCAGAGGGTGTGTGTTGTTTGTTTCGTTGTTGTATTCTTTGATAGCACAGCAAATTGTATTAAGTGGACTGCGGAGTTAAAGCAAAAAAATGTGTTGCGAAAAGAATTTGTCTTGCGTTGGATACAGTAAAACGAGAACAGAATGTTTGCTACCTTTGGCAGAGCTTTGGTCTTTAGAAATTTTCACTGAACTCGGCACAAATTAATTTCACTTTTTTCACATTTGGAATTTTGCACTGTTCGGACTGGATGAATATTTAAATATATTCGGAAAATAGGACTTAGAAATTTAGAACGGTGGGTAATATGGCGGCGCCCGTGAAAATGGATAAGTAATTTCCTTTAATTGCCTTTTGTCGGAGAAATCCGTTAGATTTGACAATAAATCTTGCAGCAAATTGAACGAAATTGGATTTTCGAACCTTTTGCTGCATTAAAAGGAATGGAGATTTCGTACTTATCTTATAAGTTGGTCGCTGGTGGACAAACTTGAAAAATCCAGGATATCCGGCTCGAAGGACTCAAATGTTGGGATGCTGGGGGTTGCTGGTCCTGGAAAATTCCTAGTTTGCTGAAAATTAGAACACAAACAATATCGTCAGCATAGCCTTGGCAAAATATACCCAGGAGAGGCGGGAGGACACCCCCTTGGGGGCAACCCCTTGTGGTAGATACTGTGGACGACTGTCCTCCTATACTGGCCATGGCTCGCCTAGATGCCAGTAGTGATTTGATCCATCTGCTGGTTGTCACATCTAGTCCTCTTCTTGCCAGGGATGCGATGACATGACTCAGGGGAGGTATTATCGAAAGCACCCTGTATGTCTAAAGAAGGCACATATTGCCACTTCCATAGGAGTCAGTGAATCCTCAATAAGGCTTTTCAGGTGATATAGGGCAGTATCAGTTGATCTGCCCGGCCTGTAGGCATGCTGCGTCCGTTGGAGCGGATGCTCCACAAGCAGGGTGCTTTTAATGCTAGCTTCTAATCCACAACCTTTTCCAACGTTTTTAGCAAAAATGATTTCAAGCTGATGGGTCTGAACGACTTCTGATCAGTGATGTATTTCATTCCAGCTTTCGGAATGAAGACCACTTTTGCTATACTCCAGGCAGAAGGTATGTGTCCTAAAACTAGGCTGCTGATCAGTATTTTCCTGATCAGTACTGCGAGCTGACTTAGCGCTCGTTGAAGCAGGATTGGCTGAATTGCCCATCTTAATCTCTCCGTTGTTACTATTGATTTTGTGCCGTTACCAGGGTATTCCCATCCGTTTGGAGCGTGCTTCCCGGAAAGTGAGTTGCCAGCCAGTAGTAGCTCAAGTTTTTCCTTACTTCCTATAGTATAGGAGTTATCCTTTCGTATTGCCTGATTTGATTCTGGCACTCCTTTGGAGATTGCTCTGTGAAGTCTATCACCTTGCCTCACAGAAGGTTCTATAATTCCTTCGTTTGGCTTTCCTGATCTCATGGTTATACATGGTCAGTTTATTCCGGTAGGCATCCCAATTCCCTTCTCTTTTTGCTTTGTTAAAGAGACGCCTGGTCGCTCTCCGCAACTTCTCCAATTGGTAGTTCCACCATGGAGCACCTTTATCCCTGGCTCGGCCAAGGGATCAGCTTTCTCTGAACGCGTTAGTAAAACACGAGTTAATATCTTCGTCTCCAGTTCTAGAGTGGTACGGAGTTTCCCGGTTACCCTCGCAGTAAGGAGGTATTGAACACTTCCCAGTTCGTATTTTCGCTACATTCTAGACTTAGCCCTATGTTAAAACGAATAATTCTGTGATCTGACATTTACTGCTAGAAGCCTGAGGCAGTGGATTCCTCCAAACTTAATTGGAGAATACCAACCGAACAGGACTATCTCTTCCAGTATTTTCACAGAGAGAGGCTCTCACTCCTGAGGACGACTTTGTGGTATCCCTCTGGTACGACCGCAACTTTAATGGCCCCAGTTACGGCCGAATATGAGTACTTGCTTGCGTACCTCAGTTGCCTTTGCAGCACTTGAGGTACTTGGGCCATCGAAAGAAGCAGTCAGTGGCCTGCTCTTCTCCACCTTCTGCTTCTTAGGCGTTTCCGTCCCGCTTGGCCGGCTTGGACCACACATTTGGAACTGGGCGTGCTTGTGCCGTTGGCACACTCCGATTACGAGCATTTTTTGGTGTTACCACCGAAGTAGGCCGCTCTCCGTCAAGGAGACGGTCCTCAAATTGTCTTCCGACATTTCCCGCAGTCAAGGCCTGCGGTATTTTGATCTTTTTAGGTCTATTGTTCATAGTTCCCACGAGTTGCAGAGAAATAAACGGTCCACCCGGAAAGAGTACCCGGGTAAGGCTAACTAGACCGGGCGGACGCCAATTGCCCGGACTCTCCGTTAGCGACTGGGCTAGTTGTTTCCCGGGCCCCCAGCCTGGCAGACTCTCGGCACGGGTCGAATGACACCTAAGTCCGGCCCGGAGATTATGATTCGAGTAAAATTACGTAATAAAGAAAGAATAAATATGTGAATGGCCTGTGCAGTCCCATCGCATGTTCTGCAGAGGGTTGCTTAAAATTTAAATTGTTTAAGAAAAGAAAATGAGATACACGAAGATCGAAGAAAATAAAATACGTCGTTTCTTCATTAAAATCAAATCTAAACATTGCCTTTTTCTTTGTCAACTCAGTTCAAGGTGTAGCTATGCCTGCGTAATTTTCTATAAACGTCCTGAAATAGCCCGTCAAGCCCAAAAAACTTTCTTCTTGCTAAATAGTTTGTGGCATCTTGGTTACAGCTTCTATTTTCTCGGGTGAGGGGTAAATTTTGTGATTTCCTATAACATGGCCAAGAAATTGAATGCGCGAGTTACCGGTTCCTACCGGCACACAGACCCTCCAACCCTCCAACCGTTCAGCGAACGGTCGTTGCCACCTCGCTTCATTTTATAACTGTAACGAACACACTCATAGAGCGTTGTCCACCCCAACACACTCTGTCTACTATTTTGACCGGCATGCTCAGGGAAAATGGGCGTGGGTTTTTTGTTGAGATGAACAAGAGTGTCACAGCTACAATACTGTAGACAGAGATACGGTAGATTCAAAAACGATAACCAAACGGTTAAGAAGCGGACAAGAAAGTGTACCTATTGAAGATGAGGCCCAGATGTTTGGCCTTATTATATACCCACCCTACCTGTGAAATACATTCGGACTCCATCCTAATACAACCACTGCTTTACATACCCTTTGGTGCCCAACAAGACGTCAGATTAATTCATTTTGGACCCCATATAATTGAAGATAAAGAAAATTTTCCGATACATTTTCCTAAACCTAATCCTTAAACTAAAAATTACGTTATTTACGTTAAGGAAATCTCTTATTGAGTAATTTTGCTTATCAACGATAAAATAAAGGAAAAATAATTAAGATAGGAATGCAAATATTGGTATTTAAGTTTACATTACTGCTTTTGTTTGTTTGGCTTACTTTACATTAGAATTATGTATGATTAATGAATATTTAAACTTTAAACTTCTTTAAATTAAGAGATCTATATATACGATTAATTAAGGCAAGGTATTTTAAAGCACACTATTTAGGAATATATGACTTTTTACATATATGCTTGTGTGTTTTTATTATTTTTGTTCCGTACTCACGCACTTTCCATCGATGTCAGCAGGCCTGATGACTGTTGATGATTTGCTGTAGGTATTAATATAAATTGGGAAAATCACATATATATACTTGTCAGATCTCCCACAAGTTAAGCTAAATTAGAATCGTAGAGATTTATAAGTAAATGTTTTTAGGTAAAATGAACAGAAATATGAAAAACTATTCTAAAGATACTTAAGACTGGACACGATCATTCGTGTTGCGGCTGCTTCAGGTTCGCAGCATACGCAGCGACAAGGCCAGAAGCCTGGGGCTCGTGTTGTGCACAAATATTCGGAATGCGCACGGATGAAGAAGTCACCAAGCGGACTTGTGCATAAAATGGATGCACGGCGATCTGCTTCCTGCTTGCGGCGATGAAGAGTAGTAAAAAAAGAACGCCAACTCTGGGGAGGGTGGGTTGAGCCCTGCTTTCCGCTGCACGCGGTGCGTGCTCCTGATGCAAGCAGTTGTAAATCCTTCTGCGATCGATGAAGCCACAGTAAGTTTCACGCGTGGTCAAAAGTTGAGGGCGAAAAACAATACAAACCGCCTTGGCGACGCAGCCACTAAGTCTTCTGCCTCCAAATGTGGGACCGGCAGCGGCGCAGTTAAAGTAAACTATCACTTGGCAGTATTTGTCTTGAAAAACTCTTATCCAAACCACACGATGCTCGCGGATTTTTAATCATGGATTTTGCATAAAGTTAAACTGCACTCGATCACGCCTTCACGAAAAGAGAACGGAAGTATGCAAATCATGTGTGACCGTAGCTTGCTACAATCCTAGTCGGTAATATTGTGGTATTTTTATAGGGCAATATTCAATTTTGCCAGGATTTAAATTTTGGCTAAAATGGTTCGTTACCAAATAAGTGCGATAGCACATATAAGGTTGCCATTTGGCTCGACTCCCACAACCACAGATTTGATTTTTAGTCCCTGTGACTAACAATAAAAACTGAAAAAGGAGTCAAAAGCAATTACCAAATGTCCTTGGCATGAAATCTTGCCGTTCATGTCCTCTAAGAGATATATTGATTGACCAATCCTTTCTTTGACTCGGGCCTTAACACCGACAGGAGCGAGTTTCGCGTTAAAATTATTCGCTGCATTACTTAGCACGAAATTTCTTTTAACAACTTCTTGTCCAACCTCAAAAGATCTGGGTCGCCTTATTCAAATGTTTAACAATGTTGGAGCGAATTCTTTGAAATTCGTCAGTCCTTGATAATCTTACGTCACCTTCTGCGAGTAAATTAAGTTTGCGCAACAGTTTGTAGTCATTACCGTGGGATATCATGTGTTTACCGAAAACAACCTGATAAGGCGATATACCAATAGATTGGTGAATCGAGTTACGAAGAGAACAGTTGATGCTTCTGAGGAACACGTCCCATTCGCGTTGGTCAGAGCGAATGTAAGCTCTTAAAGCAGCGTTTATAGAACGGTTAACTCTCTCAGCTCCGTTGGATTGTGGAGCAAATGCACCAGTAAACATATGACGTTGAGTTGAAGGCAGAATGGAATGAACATCATTTGCCACAGAATTTGGTTCTGTTTTGTATTTTCAAGGCTAACGGCGGACATTCGTTTTGTTCGCATAACGAATGCCCTGCTGAGAGTTTTCCGATGCCGATTTACATTTTGCGCAGTTGGGCTTATACACCTCTGGTGTTCCGCAACCATAACAAAAAATACGGCGTGTCTTAAGGCAATTCTGGTAACCGTGACCTGATTCATCGCAGTTCCAGCACTTAATTTTCTCAGGAGTCCTACCGACACAAATCTCGTCCTCAACATCCTGTTCTTCCTCAGACTGATCTTCGGAATCATTTTCCTGCAGAATTGCGTTAACGAAACGCTTGCTTGTGTTCGGACATTGGATTGGCTTTGTCCGGGTGCTTCGAAAGAAATCTTCGTGACGATGACTTTCCTTACGCAATGTTGCTAAGTTTGGGGTGTCTATGTGCAGTAATTCGTGCTTGATCTCCGGTTTGAGATTATGACGAACTTCTACAGTAATCTCACTGTCCTGCATTGGTTCACGAAGGGAATCTGCAATGGAAAGCATTGCATCCAAAAAATCATCAAAATTTTCTGTGCTACCCTGTTTACGGCGACGCATAGCAATTTTAATTTCACGATCAGATCTCTGATCTTGATATCTTTTCTTTAAACGCCTGCATAACACGTTCCAATTCATGTTATCCACCGATCTGTGAACACGCCAATAAAATGCTAAGGCCGGTCCTGTAAACAGTAAATTAGCGAAATGGGAAAGAAGTTCGAAGTTTCCGTTCAGGCTTTGCGAAGTGAGACAATTTACGCGGTAAATAAAATCCCCAATGGCAACGTCGTTGGCTGAACCGCTTAATTTAATACGCCAATTTGATATAATATTGGAAATCCTATCAGGTCTATCCAAAGAAAGATCACTTCGATCGCTACCAAAGTCTGGTGAAGTCCTAACATGTGAATTGTTATTTCTTTCTGAGTTTATTTCGGGAACGTCTCGACCGAAATTATTTTGTATATCTTGCTGCAGCTCACTCTGTCCATTATTTACAAATGTGGATTTATTCAATTGAGTGAACGCCATAGTGATTTGTTCTGTCACTGATTTTAGCATGCTTGCTTGAAAGGCCTGCATTGAACTTTGGACTATTTGCTTAACACGGTCTTCTGTCACAACTCTGGAATCTGACAAATATCCTGTTGGGAATTTGGATCAGACTTCTCATTCTGCTTGGCTGTATTCCGAGAACCTGAACGGGTCATCATCTTGTTACCTTGAGATTTAGTTGACAAAGGCAAATGAGATCCTAACTCGGATTGAGAACATGGCTGGCCACATATGGGGCATTTGTCATGGTTCTGAAGGTAATTGTCAAGGCAATGTTTGTGAAAAGAATGTTTACAACGGGTTTCAACCAAATCCAGATTACGTACTGGCCCGTTGCAGATGGTGCATGTCACCGACGCATCAGTATCTACGTCAACTAAATTTTCATTACTTCTCATCATCATTTTCGAAGCTTCTAGAAGAATATATAAAGTCTAACAATTCCTCTCGTTAGAATAAGAAAAATAAGCGATAAGATCAAACGATCAATAGTAGGCAAAAACGGTAAGATCCAACGATCAAAGATAAGCGAAAAAGGATAATTAGTAAGAGCTAAGATCCAACGATCAACGCTAAGCGACAAAAAGATACAAGTTAAGCGACCAAAAATAATACCTGCGGGTCTTACCCTGAGTAGCAAAGCAGTAGGTTGTATAATTCAATAGGTACGAAAAGCTAACGGAGTGTGCATACAGAGTTGTAAAATAAATGTCATTTATTTATTTATGAACTCTTACCACTTAGAAGAGTAACTAGCCGAATCTATCCAGCTAGAAAAATCTCGATCCTAAATGATAAGGAAGTAATTTTTGAATAGTGAAATCCTGGTATAGAACCGACTTTAAATCAGAACTATAATTCCTAAGAATCAATTATTAGAATGTTGTTTTTTAACAATAATGTTCGGTTATTACCGAACTGATAGAAAAAAACATATAAAAGCATAACATTTCCTCCGGTATGGCTCCGGAACTCTCCAGAGACCATAAATTCCAGGACGGAATATGAAATACCTAACTGAAACTAAAAGTGGATGGATTGTTTATTAACGGGAAGCTCGGTTGTCAAACGACAAGTACCTAATCTGGCATCGGGCTGTCCCACGTTTGGGCGCCAATTATAACTGCAACGAACACACTCATAGAGCGTTGTACACCCCAACACATTCTGTTTACTATTTTGACCGGCATGCTCAGGGAAAATGGGCGTGGGTTTTGTGTTGAGATGAACAAGAGTGTCACAGCTACAATACTGTAGACAGAGATACTTGTGCATAAAATGGATGCACGGCGATCTGCTTCCTGCTTGCGGCGATGAAGAGTAGAAAAAAAAGAACGCTAACTCTGGGGAGGGTGGGTTGAGCCCTACTTTCCGCTGCACGCGGTGGGTGCTCCTGATGCAAGCAGTTGTAAGTCCTTCTGCGATCGATGAAGCCACAGTAAGTTTCACGCGTGGTCAAAAGTTGTGGGCGAAAAACAATACAAACCGCCTTGGCGACGCAGCCACTAAGTCTTCTGCCTCCAAATGTGGGACCGGCAGCGGCGCAGTTAAAGTAAACTATCACTTGGCAGTATTTGTCTTGAAAAACTCTTATCCAAACCACACGATGCTCGCGGATTTTTAATCATGGATTTTGCATAAAATTAAACTGCACTCGATCACGCCTTCACGAAAAGAGAACGGAAGTATGCAAATCATGTGTGACCGTAGCTTGCTACAATCCTACTCGTGAATTTTGTGATATTTTTATAGGGCAATATTTAATTTTGCCAGGATTTGAATTTGGCTAAAATGGTTCGTTACCAAATAAGTGCGATAGCACATATAAGGTTGCCATTTGGCTCGACTCCCACAACCACAGATTTGATTTTTAGTCCCTGTGACTAACAATAAAAACTGAAAAAGGAGTCAAAAGCAATTACCAAATGTCCTTGGCATGAAATCTACCAATTTCCTTGCCGTTCATGTCCTCTAAGATATATATTGATTGACCAATCCTTTCTTTGACTCGGGCCTTAACACCGACATGAGCGAGTTTCGCGTTAAAATTATTCGCTGCATTACTTAGCACGAAATTTCTTTTAACAACTTCTTGACCAACCTCAAAAGATCTGGGTCGTGCTCGGAGATTGTAAGACTTTTGGTTTGTCTCATAAGCCTTATTCAAATGTTTGGCAATGTTGGAGCGAATTCTTTGAAATTCGTCAATCCTTGATAATTTTACGTCACCTTCTGCGAGTAAATTAAGTTTGCGCAACAGTTTGTAGTCATTACCGTGGGATATCATGTGTTTACCGAAAACAACCTGATAAGGCGATATACCAATAGATTGGTGAATCGAGTTACGAAGAGAACAGTTGATGCTTCTGAGGAACACGTCCCATTCGCGTTGGTCAGAGCGAATGTAAGCTCTTAAAGCAGCGTTTATAGAACGGTTAACTCTCTCAGCTCCGTTGAATTGTGGAGCATATGCACCAGTAAACATATGACGAACGCCATATTTCGAAAGAAAGTCAGATACGTCAGGTTGAGTTGAAGGCAGAATGGAATGAACATCATTTGCCACAGAATTTGGTTCTGTTTTGTATTTTCAAGGCTAACGGCGGACATTCGTTTTGTTCGTTTAACGAATGCCCTGCTGAGAGTTTTCCGATGCCGATTTACATTTTGCGCAGTTGGGCTTATACACCTCCTGTGTTCCGCAACCATAACAAAAAATACGGCGTGTCTTAAGGCAATTCTGGTAACCGTGACCTGATTCATCGCAGTTCCAGCACTTAATTTTCTCAGGAGTCCTACCGACACAAATCTCGTCCTCAACATCCTGTTCTTCCTCAGACTGATCTTCGGAATCATTTTCCTGCAGAATTGCGTTAACGAAACGCTTGCTTGTGTTCGGACATTGGATTGGCTTTGTCCGGGTGCTTCGAAAGAAATCTTCGTGACGATGACTTTCCTTACGCAATGTTGCTAAGTTTGGGGTGTCTATGTGAAGTAATTCGTGCTTGATCTCCGGTTTGAGATTATGACGAACTTCTACAGTAATCTCACTGTCCTGCATTGGTTCACGAAGGGAATCTGCAATGGAAAGCATTGCATCCAAAAAATCATCAAAATTTTCTGTGCTACCCTGTTTACGGCGACGCATAGCAATTTTAATTTCACGATCAGATCTCTGATCTTGATATGTTTCCTTTAAACGCCTGCATAACACGTTCCAATTCATGTTATCCACCGATCTGTGAACACGCCAATAAAATGCTAAGGCCGGTCCTGTAAACAGTAAATTAGCGAAATGGGAAAGAAGTTCGAAGTTTCCGTTCAGGCTTTGCGAAGTGAGACAATTTACGCGGTAAATAAAATCCCCAATGGCAACGTCGTTGGCTGAACCGCTTAATTTAATACGCCAATTTGATATAATATTGGAAATCCTATCAGGTCTATCCAAATAAAGATCACTTCGATCGCTACCAAAGTCTGGTGAAGTCCTAACATGTGAATTGTTATTTCTTTCTGAGTTTATTTCGGGAACGTCTCGACCGAAATTATTTTGTATATCTTGCTGCAGCTCACTCTGTCCATTATTTACAAATGTGGATTTATTCAATTGAGTGAACGCCATAGTGATTTGTTCTGTCACTGATTTTAGCATGCTTGCTTGAAAGGCCTGCATTGAACTTTGGACTATTTGCTTAACACGGTCTTCTGTCACAACTCTGGAATCTGACAAATATCCTGTTGGGAATTTGGATCAGACTTCTCATTCTGCTTGGCTGTATTCCGAGAACCTGAACGGGTCATCATCTTGTTACCTTGAGATTTAGTTGACAAAGGCAAATGAGATCCTAACTCGGATTGAGAACATGGCTGGCCACATATGGGGCATTTGTCATGGTTCTGAAGGTAATTGTCAAGGCAATGTTTGTGAAAAGAATGTTTACAACGGGTTTCAACCAAATCCAGATTACGTACTGGCCCGTTGCAGATGGTGCATGTCACCGACGCATCAGTATCTACGTCAACTAAATTTTCATTACTTCTCATCATCATTTTCGAAGCTTCTAGAAGAATATATAAAGTCTAACAATTCCTCTCGTTAGAATAAGAAA
This sequence comes from Drosophila mauritiana, assembly GCF_004382145.1. Taxonomy (NCBI): domain Eukaryota; kingdom Metazoa; phylum Arthropoda; class Insecta; order Diptera; family Drosophilidae; genus Drosophila; species Drosophila mauritiana. The sequence continues at coordinate 542,466 of NW_022881582.1, forward strand.
AATAAGCGATAAGATCAAACGATCAATAGTAGGCAAAAACGGTAAGATCCAACGATCAAAGATAAGCGAAAAAGGATAATTAGTAAGAGCTAAGATCCAACGATCAACGCTAAGCGACAAAAAGATACAAGTTAAGCGACCAAAAATAATACCTGCGGGTCTTACCCTGAGTAGCAAAGCAGTAGGTTGTATAATTCAATAGGTACGAAAAGCTAACGGAGTGTGCATACAGAGTTGTAAAATAAATGTCATTTATTTATTTATGAACTCTTACCACTTAGAAGAGTAACTAGCCGAATCTATCCAGCTAGAAAAATCTCGATCCTAAATGATAAGGAAGTAATTTTTGAATAGTGAAATCCTGGTATAGAACCGACTTTAAATCAGAACTATAATTCCTAAGAATCAATTATTAGAATGTTGTTTTTTAACAATAATGTTCGGTTATTACCGAACTGATAGAAAAAAACATATAAAAGCATAACATTTCCTCCGGTATGGCTCCGGAACTCTCCAGAGACCATAAATTCCAGGACGGAATATGAAATACCTAACTGAAACTAAAAGTGGATGGATTGTTTATTAACGGGAAGCTCGGTTGTCAAACGACAAGTACCTAATCTGGCATCGGGCTGTCCCACGTTTGGGCGCCAATTATAACTGCAACGAACACACTCATAGAGCGTTGTACACCCCAACACATTCTGTTTACTATTTTGACCGGCATGCTCAGGGAAAATGGGCGTGGGTTTTGTGTTGAGATGAACAAGAGTGTCACAGCTACAATACTGTAGACAGAGATACTTGTGCATAAAATGGATGCACGGCGATCTGCTTCCTGCTTGCGGCGATGAAGAGTAGAAAAAAAAGAACGCCAACTCTGGGGAGGGTGGGTTGAGCCCTACTTTCCGCTGCACGCGGTGGGTGCTCCTGATGCAAGCAGTTGTAAGTCCTTCTGCGATCGATGAAGCCACAGTAAGTTTCACGCGTGGTCAAAAGTTGTGGGCGAAAAACAATACAAACCGCCTTGGCGACGCAGCCACTAAGTCTTCTGCCTCCAAATGTGGGACCGGCAGCGGCGCAGTTAAAGTAAACTATCACTTGGCAGTATTTGTCTTGAAAAACTCTTATCCAAACCACACGATGCTCGCGGATTTTTAATCATGGATTTTGCATAAAATTAAACTGCACTCGATCACGCCTTCACGAAAAGAGAACAGAAGTATGCAAATCATGTGTGACCGTAGCTTGCTACAATCCTACTCGTGAATTTTGTGGTATTTTTATAGGGCAATATTCAATTTTGCCAGGATTTGAATTTGGCTAAAATGGTTCGTTACCAAATAAGTGCGATAGCACATATAAGGTTGCCATTTGGCTCGACTCCCACAACCACAGATTTGATTTTTAGTCCCTGTGACTAACAATAAAAACTGAAAAAGGAGTCAAAAGCAATTACCAAATGTCCTTGGCATGAAATCTACCAATTTCCTTGCCGTTCATGTCCTCTAAGATATATATTGATTGACCAATCCTTTCTTTGACTCGGGCCTTAACACCGACATGAGCGAGTTTCGCGTTAAAATTATTCGCTGCATTACTTATCACGAAATTTCTTTTAACAACTTCTTGACCAACCTCAAAAGATCTGGGTCGTGCTCGGAGATTGTAAGACTTTTGGTTTGTCTCATAAGCCTTATTCAAATGTTTGGCAATGTTGGAGCGAATTCTTTGAAATTCGTCAGTCCTTGATAATTTTACGTCACCTTCTGCGAGTAAATTAAGTTTGCGCAACAGTTTGTAGTCATTACCGTGGGATATCATGTGTTTACCGAAAACAACCTGATAAGGCGATATACCAATAGATTGGTGAATCGAGTTACGAAGAGAACAGTTGATGCTTCTGAGGAACACGTCCCATTCGCGTTGGTCAGAGCGAATGTAAGCTCTTAAAGCAGCGTTTATAGAACGGTTAACTCTCTCAGCTCCGTTGGATTGTGGAGCATATGCACCAGTAAACATATGACGAACGCCATATTTCGAATGAAAGTCAGATACGTCAGGTTGAGTTGAAGGCAGAATGGAATGAACATCATTTGCCACAGAATTTGGTTCTGTTTTGTATTTTCAAGGCTAACGGCGGACATTCGTTTTGTTCGCATAACTAATGCCCTGCTGAGAGTTTTCCGATGCCGATTTACATTTTGCGCAGTTGGGCTTATACACCTCCGGTGTTCCGCAACCATAACAAAAAATACGGCGTGTCTTAAGGCAATTCTGGTAACCGTGACCTGATTCATCGCAGTTCCAGCACTTAATTTTCTCAGGAGTCCTACCGACACAAATCTCGTCCTCAAAATCCTGTTCTTCCTCATACTGATCTTCGGAATCATTTTCCTGCAGAATTGTGTTAACGAAACGCTTGCTTGTGTTCGGACATTGGATTGGCTTTGTCCGGGTGCTTCGAAAGAAATCTTCGTGACGATGACTTTCCTTACGCAATGTTGCTAAGTTTGGGGTGTCTATGTGCAGTAATTCGTGCTTGATCTCCGGTTTGAGATTATGACGAACTTCTACAGTAATCTCACTGTCCTGCATTGGTTCACGAAGGGAATCTGCAATGGAAAGCATTGCATCCAAAAACTCATCAAAATTTTCTGTGCTACCCTGTTTACGGCGACGCATAGCAATTTTAATTTCACGATCAGATCTCTGATCTTGATATCTTTCCTTTAAACGCCTGCATAACACGTTCCAATTCATGTTATCCACCGATCTGTGAACACGCCAATAAAATGCTAAGGCCTGTCCTGTAAACAGTAAATTAGCGAAATGGGAAAGAAGTTCGATGTTTCCGTTCAGGCTTTGCGAAGTGAGACAATTTACGCGGTAAATAAAATCCCCAATGGCAACGTTGTTGGCTGAACCGCTTAATTTAATACGCCAATTTGATATAATATTGGAAATCCTAGATCACTTCGATCGCTACGAAAGTCTGGTGAAGTCCTAACATGTGAATTGTTATTTCTTTCTGAGTTTATTTCGGGAACGTCTCGACCGAAATTATTTTGTATATCTTGCTGCAGCTCACTCTGTCCATTATTTACAAATGTGGATTTATTCAATTGAGTGAATGCCATAGTGATTTGTTCTGTCACTGATTTTAGCATGCTTGCTTGAAAGGCCTGCATTGAACTTTGGACTATTTGCTTAACACGGTCTTCTGTCACAACTCTGGAATCTGACAAATATCCTGTTGGGAATTTGGATCAGACTTCTCATTCTGCTTGGCTGTATTCCGAGAACCTGAACGGGTCATCATCTTGTTACCTTGAGATTTAGTTGACAAAGGCAAATGAGATCCTAACTCGGATTGAGAACATGGCTGGCCACATATGGGGCATTTGTCATGGTTCTGAAGGTAATTGTCAAGGCAATGTTTGTGAAAAGAATGTTTACAACGGGTTTCAACCAAATCCAGATTACGTACTGGCCCGTTGCAGATGGTGCATGTCACCGACGCATCAGTATCTACGTCAACTAAATTTTCATTACTTCTCATCATCATTTTCGAAGCTTCTAGAAGAATATATAAAGTCTAACAATTCCTCTCGTTAGAATAAGAAAGAAGTTAGAAAGAAGAAGAAAGAAGAAAGAAGAAAGAAGATCAAACGATCAATAGTAGGCAAAAACGGTAAGATCCAACGATCAAGGATAAGCGAAAAAGGATAATTAGTAAGAGCTAAGATCCAACGATCAACGCTAAGCGACAAAAAGATACAAGTTAAGCGACCAAAAATAATACCTGCGGGTCTTACCCTGAGTAGCAAAGCAGTAGGTTGTATAATTCAATAGGTACGAAAAGCTAACGGAGTGTGCATACAGAGTTGTAAAATAAATGTCATTTATTTATTTATGAACTCTTACCACTTAGAAGAGTAACTAGCCGAATCTATCCAGCTAGAAAAATCTCGATCCTAAATGATAAGGAAGTAATTTTTGAATAGTGAAATCCTGGTATAGAACCGACTTTAAATCAGAACTATAATTCCTAAGAATCAATTACTCAAATTAGAATGTTGTTTTTTAACAATAATGTTCGGTTATTACCGAACTGATAGAAAAAAAACATATAAAAGCATAACATTTCCTCCGGTATGGCTCCGGAACTCTCCAGAGACCATAAATTCCAGGACGGAATATGAAATACCTAACTGAAACTAAAAGTGGATGGATTGTTTATTAACGGGAAGCTCGGTTGTCAAACGACAAGTACCTAATCAGGCATCGGGCTGTCCCACGTTTGGGCGCCAATTATAACTGTAACGAACACACTCATAGAGTCTTTGTCCACCCCAACACACTCTGTTTACTATTTTGACCGGCATGCTCAGGGAAAATGGGCGTTGGTTTTGTGTTGAGATGAACAAGAGTGTCACAGCTACAATACTGTAGACAGAGATACGGTAGATTTAAAAACGATAACCAAACGGTTAAGAAGCGGACAAGAAAGTGTACCTATTGAAGATGAGGCCCAGATGTTATTGGCCTTATTCTATACCCACCCTACCTGTGAAATCCATTCGGACTCCACCTTAATACAAGCACTGCTTTACATACCCTTTGGTGCCCAACAAGACGTCAGATTAATTCATTTTGGACCCCATATAATTGAAGATAAAGAAAATTTTCCGATACATTTTCCTAATCCTTAAACTAAAAATTACGTTATTTACGTTAAGGAAATCTCTTATTGAGTAATTTTGCTTATCAACGATAAAATAAAGGAAAAATAATTAAGATAGGAATGCAAATATGGGTATTTAAGTTTACATTACTGCTTTTGTTTGTTTGGCTTACTTTACATTAGAATTATGTATGATTAATGAATATTTAAACTTTAAACTTCTTTAAATTAAGAGATCTATATATACGATTAATTAAGGCAAGGTATTTTAAAGCACACTATTTAGGAATATCTGACTTTTTACATATATGCTTGTGTGTTTTTATTATTTATGTTCCGTACTCACGCACTTTCCGTCGATGTCAGCAGGCCTGATGACTGTTGATGATTTGCTGTAGGTATTAATATAAATTGGGAAAATCACATATATATACTTGTCAGATCTCCCACAAGTTAAGCTAAATTAGAATCGTAGAGATTTATAAGTAAATGTTTTTAGGTAAAATGAACAGAAATATGAAAAACTATTCTAAAGATACTTAAGACTGGACACGATCATTCGTGTTGCGGCTGCTTCAGGTTCGCAGCATACGCAGCGACAAGGCCAGCAGCCTGGGGCTCGTGTTGTGCACAAATATTCGGAATGCGCACGGATGAAGAAGACACCAAGCGGACTTGTGCATAAAATGGATGCACGGCGATCTGCTTCCTGCTTGCGGCGATAAAGAGTAGTAAAAAAAGAACGCCAACTCTGGGGAGGGTGGGTTGAGTCCTGCTTTCCGCTGCACGCGGTGCGTGCTCCTGATGCAAGAAGTTGTAAATCCTTCTGCGATCGATGAAGCCACAGTAAGTTTCACGCGTGGTCAAAAGTTGAGGGCGAAAAACAATACAAACCGCCTTGGCGACGCAGCCACTAAGTCTTCTGCCTCCAAATGTGGGACCGGCAGCGGCGCAGTTAAAGTAAACTATCACTTGGCAGTATTTGTCTTGAAAAACTCTTATCCAAACCACACGATGCTCGCGGATTTTTAATCATGGATTTGCATAAAGTTAAATTGCACTCGATCACGCCTTCACGAAAAGAGAACGGAAGTATGCAAATCATGTGTGACCGTAGCTTGCTACAATCCTACTCGGGAATTTTGTGGTATTTTTATAGGGCAATATTCAATTTTGCCAGGATTTGAATTTGGCTAAAATGGTTCGATACCAAATAAATGCGATAGCCCATATAAGGTTGCCATTTGGCTCGACTCCGACAATTTAATCTCTTAGATGTTATCTTAGCTTTGCTTAGCGCCTTTATGGCTGCTTGACTATCACACAGTATAGCAATGTCCTTGCCATGATAGATGGCCTCTCATCCCTTGGTTGCATTTGCAAGGGATATCCCTTTTAAGGCTTTCAGCATCCTTACTTTTGAGGATACAGTCATTTCCTACTCCATCAATTCTTATTAGGGTGGCTTTCCGTTTCATTTCAATGACGATATGAAGCGGCATCACCTCCATAAGTATCCCAAGATATTTAACTTCTTTGCTGGCCTCTATGCGACATTCTGACAGGGTTATTGCCTTCATTCTGTAGCTAGTACCTATTTGTGAAAGGAACAATAACAGTTTTGCTAGGATGTAGGCTCAGGCCTACTTCCTTGCACCATTCGAATAATATAGTATTTCTTTCCGGCTTTCGGAATGAAGACCACTTTTGCTATACTCCAGGCAGTAGATATGTGTCCTAAAGCTAGGCTGCTGATCAGTATTTTCCTGATCGGTACTGCGAGCTGACTTAGCGCTCGTTAAAGCAGGATTGGCTGAATGCCATCTGGACCAGGAGATTTGTGATTTGTGTGATCTGACATTTACTGCTAGGGAGAAGCCTGAGGCAGTGGATTCCTCAAAACTTAATTGGAGAATACCAACCGAACAGGACTATCTCTTTCAGTAGTGCGTCCTCGAGCTGTGAGAGGCTCTCACTCCTGAGGACGACTTTGGGGTATCCCTCTGGTACGACCGCAACTTTAATGGCCCCAGTTACGGCCGCATATGAGTACTTGCTTGCGTACCTCAGTTGCCTTTGCAGCACTTGAGGTACTTGGGCCATCGAAAGGAGCAGTCAGTGGCCTGCTCTTCTCCACCTTCTGCCTCTTAGGCGTTTCCGTCGAAGGTGTCAGGGTTTTTAGCCCGTTACGCTTGGCCGGCTTGGACCACATTCGAGTGACTCGGTGTGGCTGTCGGATTCTTCCCTCCCGCAACTGGGCGTGCTTGTGCCGTTGGCACACTCCGATTACGAGCATTTTTTGGTGTTACCACCAAAGTAGGCCGCTCTCCGTCAAGGAGACGGTCCTCAAATTGTCTTCCGACATTTCCCGCAGTCAAGGCCTGCGGTATTTTGATCTTTTTAGGTCTATTGTTCATAGTTCCCACGAGTTGCAGAGAAATAAACGGTCCACCCGTGCAGAGTACCCGGGTAAGGCTAACTAGACCGGGCGGACGCCAATTGCCCGGACTCTCCGTTAGCGACTGGACTAGTTGTTTCCCGGGCCCCCAGCCTGGCAGACTCTCGGGACGGGTCGAATGACACCTTAGTCCGGTCCGGAGATTATGATTCGAGTAAAATGACGTAATAAAGAAAAAATAAATATGTGAATGGCCTGTGCAGTCCCATCGCGTGTTCTGCAGAGGGTTGCTTAAAATTTAAATTGTTTAAGAAAATAAAATGAGATACACGAAGATCGAAGAAAATAAAATACGTCGAGTTAATTTCTGTGGTCCCATCGCGTGTTCTACAGAAGACTACATAAAAGCTTTGGTTTGTTTGCGATAAATCTTTATATTTCCATGTCGTAATTTTAAAGGAAAGAAATTTCTAGAGCTATAACGACAGCGAGGAAAAACAATACATACTTAAGCTGTGCAAGTTATTAAAAAGACTTTTCAACAACGAAAACAACCAATTCACTTTCTGCAACGCCGTCAAACACTCTATACCACCAACAGATAATATCATATACCGATTCACACAAAATCTTACCGTTACCCATTTGTACATAAAGACGAAGTTCGAAAGCAAATTTCAAAAATGCTCGAACAAAACATCATAAAAAACAGCCATTCACCCTGGAGTGTACCTGTCTGGGTCGTACCGTGTACCGTACGGTACCGTGATCTTCTTTGACATAAAATAAACAGGATGCAATAGACCATCGTCGACTGTAATAAAAGTGCTCATTTTCTTCATTTAAATCGAATCTAAACATTGCCTTTTTCTTTGTCAACTCAGTTCAAGGTGTAGCTATGCCTGCGTAATTTTCTATAAACGTCCTGAAATAACCCGTCAAGCCCAAAAAACTTTCTACTTGCTAAATAGTTTGTGGCATCTTGGTTACAGCTTCAATTTTCTCGGGTGAGGGGTAAATTTTGTGATTTGCTATAACATGGCCAAGAAATTGAATGCGCGAGTCACCGGTTCCTACCGGCACACAGACCCTCCAACCCTCCAACCGTTCAGCGAACTGTCGTTGCCACCTCGCTTCATTTAATTGCTTAGATGTTATCTTAGCTTTGCTGAGCGCCTTTATGGCTGCTTGACTATCAGGCAGTATAGCAATGTCCTTGCCATCCCTGGGATATCCCTTTTAAGGCTTTCAGCATCCTTACTTTTGAGGATACAGTCATTTCCTACTCCATCAATTCTTATTAGGGTGGCTTTCCGTTTCATTTCAATGACGATATGAAGCGGCATCACCTCCATAAGTATCCCAAGATACTTAACTTCTTTTCTGGCCTCTATGCGACATTCTGACAGGGTTATTGCCTTCATTCTCTGTAGCTTGTACCTATTTGTGAAAGGAACAATAACAGTTTTGCTAGGATTTAGGCTCAGGCCTACTTCCTTGCACCATTCGAATAATATCGCAGACTGTTTGCTCATATTTACCTCTAGCTATAATGACAATATCGTCAGCATAGCCTTCGCAAAATATACCCAGGAGAGGCGAGAGGACAACTTCTGGGGGCAACCCCTTGTGGTAGATACTTCGGACGACTGTCCTCCTATAGTGGCCATGGCTCGCCTAGATGCCAGTAGTGATTTGATCCATCTGCTGGTTGTCACATCTAGTCCTCTTCTTGCCAGGGATGCGTTGACATGACTCAGGGGAGGTATTGTCGAAAGCACCCCGTATGTCTAAAGAAGGCACATAATGCCACTTCCTTATGAGTCAGTGAATCCTCAATATGGCTTTTCAGGTGATATAGGGCAGTATCAGTTGATCTGCCCGCCCTGTAGGCATGCTGCGTCCGTTGGAGCGGATGCTCCACAAGCAGAGTGCTTCTAATGCTAGCTTCTAATCCACTACCTTTTCAAACGTTTTTAGCAAAAATGATGTCAAGCTGATGGGTCTGAACGACTTCGGATCAGTGATGTATTTCTTTCCAGCTTTCGGAATGAAGACCACTTTTGCTTTACTCCAGGCAGTAGATATGTGTCTTAAAGCTAGGCTGCTGATCAGTATTTTCCTGATCGATACTGCGAGCTGTCTTAGCGCTCGTTGAAGCAAGATTGGCTGAATGCCATCTGGACCAGGAGATTTGTAGGGCTGGAATGTACCAATTGCCCATCTTAATCTCTCCGTTGTTACTATTGATTTTTTGCCGTTACCAGGGTATTCCCATCCGTTTGGAGCGCGCTTCCCGGAAAGTGAGTTGCCAGCCAGTAGTATCTCAAGTTATTCCTTACTTCCTATAGTATAGGAGTTATCCTTTCGTATTGCCTGATTTGATTCTGGCACTCCTTTGGAGATTGCTCTGTGAAGTCTAGCACCTTGCGTCACAGAAGGTTCTATAATTCTTTCGTTTGGCTTTCCTGATCTCATGGTTATACATGGTCAGTTTATTCCGGTAGGCATCCCAATTCCCTTCTCTTTTTGCTTTGTTAAAGAGACGCCTGGTCGCTCTCCGCAACTTCTCCAATTGGTAGTTCCGCCATGGAGCACCTTTATCCCTGGCTCGGCCAAGGGATCAGCTTTCTCTGAACGCGTTAGTAAAACACGAGTTAATATCTTCGTCTCCAGTTCTAGAGTGGTACGGAGTTTCCCGGTTACTCTAGTAACTGGATCTCGCAGTAAGGAGGCATTGAACCCTTCCCAGTTCGTATTTTCGCTACATTCTAGACTTAGCCCTATGTTAAAACGAATAATTCTGTGATCTGACATTTACTGCTAGGGAGAAGCCTGAGGCAGTGGATTCCTCCAAACTTAATTGGAGAATACCAACCGAACAGGATTATCTCTTCCAGTAGTGTGTCCTCGAGCTGTAAGAGGCTCTCACTCCTGAGGACGACTTCGGGGTATCCCTCTGGTACGACCGCAACGTTAATGGCCCCAGTTACGGCCGCATATGAGTACTTGCTTGCGTACCTCAGTTGCCTTTGCAGCACTTGAGGTACTTGGGCCATCGAAAATATCAGTCAGTGGCCTGCTCTTCTCCACCTTCTACTCCTTAGGCGTTTCCGTCGGAGGTGTCAGGGTTTTTAGCCCGTCCCGCTTGGCCGGCACGCCTCCCGCAACTGGGCGTGCTTGTGCCGTTGGCACACTCCGATTACGAGAATTTTTTTGTGTTACCACCGAAGTAGGCCGCTCTCCGTCAAGGAGACGGTCCTCAAATTGTCTTCCGACATTTCCCGCAGTCAAGGCCTGCGGTATTTTGATATTTTTAGGTCTATTGTTTATAGTTCCCACGAGTTGCAGAGAAATAAACGGTCCAACCGGGCAGAGTACCCGGGTAAGACTAACTAGACCGGGCGGACGCCAATTGCCCGGACTCTCCGTTAGCGACTGGGCTAGTTGTTTCCCGGGCCCCCAGCCTGGCAGACTCTCGGCACGGGTCGAATGACACCTTAGACCGGCCCGGAGATTATGATTCGAGTAAAATGACGTAATAAAGAAAGAATAAATATGTGAATGGCCTGTGCAGTCCCATCGCGCGCTCTGCAGAGGGTTTCTTAAAATTTAATTGTTTAAGAAAAGAAAATGAGATACACGAAGATCGAAGAAAATAAAATACGTCGAGTTAATTTCTGTAGTCCCATCGCGTGTTCTGCAGAAGACTACATAAAAGCTTAGGTATGTTTGCGATAAATCTTTATATTTCCATGTCGTAATTTTAAAGGAAAGAAATTTCTAGAGCTATAACAACAGCGAGGAAAAACAATACATACTTAAACTGTGCAAGTTATTAAAAAGACTTTTCCACAACGAAAACAACCAACTAACTTTCTGCAACGCCGTCAAACACTCTATACCACCAATAGATAATATACCGATTAACACAAAATCTTACCGTTACCCATTTGTACATAAAGACGAAGTTCGAAGGCAAATTTCAAAAATGTTCGAACAAAACATCATAAAAACAGCCATTCCCCCTAGAGTGCACCCGTCTGGGTCGTACATAAGAAAAGTGACATCATAGGGGAAATTAAATGAGAAAACTTTCTCTGATAGATACATTATCCCGAACATTGCAGATATACTAGGCAGCAAAGAAAAGACCATGTATTTCACGACAATAGACTTAGCAACTGGCTTTCACCTAATTGAAATTGAAATTAAGCCACGCGAGCAACACGAAATTCACCGTCAAAAATGGGCATTACGAGTGCACGAGAATGACTTTCGGTCTCAAGAGCGCCCCTACCGCGTCCCAACGCGTTATGGGCAACGTTTTAGGTGACTTAGTCGGCAACGTCTGTCTCGTCTATCTCGACGATATAATTGTATTCTCACCCTCACTCCAAAAACATATAGCAGATATTAAATCTGTTTTCACAAAACTCCAAAACTCAAATCTAAAAATCCAACCAAGAAAGTGTAGCTTTTTAAGGAAGAAAATCGACTTCCTGGGACATATCGTAACCCAGTGTTCAAGTTACGGGGTTTGGACTGTCACCCGCTCTCCGCTCCCTCTTACGCTCTCCCGCTCTTCACCACAGAGTCTCCAAGGAGTCTCCGCTGCGCTTGGGAGAACCCAACTAATTAGAATAAGCGTCAGTGTAAAAACTAACCACGAGCAATAAAGATACGACCGGTCGCGCCCGCGCATTTACAAAAGTCAAGTGTTCGCTTTTCTCCGAGTGTTCTATTTTCAGCTTCCTTGGATAATTCCAGGACCAGCAACCCCCAGCATCCCAACATTTTGGTCCTTCGAGCCGGATTTCCTGGATATTTCAAGTTTGTCCACCAGCGACCAACTTATAAGATAAGTACGAAACTTCCATTCCCTTTAATTGCCGGTCTGCAGCAAAAGGTTCGATAATCTAATTTCGTTCAATTTGCTGTAAGATTTATTGTCAAATCTAACGGATTTCTCCGACAAAAGGCAATTAAAGAAAAGTACTTATCCATTCTCACGGGCGCCGCCCTATTACCCACCGTTCTCCTTTCACCCTAGTTCGTGAAAATTTCTAAGCCCCAATTTCCGAATATATTTAAATATTCATCCATTCCGAAAAGTGCAAAATTTTAAATGTGAAAAAGTGAAATTCATTTGTGCCAAGTTCAGTGAAAATTTCTAAAGTCCAAAGCTCTGCCAAAGGTGGCAAACATTCTGTTTTCGTTTCACTGTGTCCAACGCAAGCCAAATTCTTTTCGCAACACATTTTTTTGCTTTAACTCTGCAGTCCGATCTCCGCAGTCCACATAATACAATTTTTTACCAAAGTTCAAATTGTTTCCCGTCGGCAAATCCAAACCACAAATAAAATTTATTCCAAGTGCCGACGCGGAAAAGGCGTTTTGTTTTCTATCAATTTTTCCATAAATTTCCAAATTAATTTCCGAGCATTAAATTAAAATCGTTTTTTTTTCTCTTTTAACAAATAACATTTTCAATATTTATTAAATTATTTTTTTTTTAATTTTTTTTTTTTTGTAACTTTTAAAAAAATAATTATCCATAAATAAATAATACGACCGCCAAATACAAGTCGTTCACCCGACAAATATTTTTTTTCGTATTGCTTGGATATTTATTTGTGGGTGTTTTAGAAGTATTTACAACGCGGAGAAAAGACTCCAATTCCACCATTCCATTTTCTCCGTTTTCCAGTTGTAAACAAAAGAATAAAATTTTCTTCGTTCTAATCAAAATTTTATTTCACCGTGTTCCATATTCCAAGGGTTCCAACCGTAAATAAGGTGGACCCAATTACCATAAATCACAGGTCATTTATACAATTCACTCCGAGTCACCTGTCCGATTAGTCTAAACTACAGCGTTTCCACTTCGTAAATTTTACACCACTTAAATTATTAAGTGCAGTCTGAGGAATCTGTCTACTTTTTCAACAGTGTGACCGGGCTCCAAAACCGCTTCCCTTCCATTTCGTATTTCTTCGATTATGCCCATCGGGGACGATAAGAAGAAATTGTCCGCTGACAAACCCAGGTCTATTTTTTCAGCACAAGGGCCCAAGAGTCCAAGAATCCCAAGCATTTCGGTGAGAACGCCTGCGCAGATTTCCGACGACTGTGCTACTCCATCCAAAGCCACAGTACAGCGCACAGCTAAAAATATGGCTGCTTCCGATCTAGCGCTAGCCAAATTCATTTCGGTTTCTGACCGCTTTAGCGAATTTGAGGCTCAGATCAACACTCCGGAATCCGCAGCTCCAACCGTCACGATGCTTAGCGTCCGTCACGACCAAGTCCGAACTCTATGGGACAAGGTTGAAAAGGAATTCGACCTCTGCTCAGAGTGCCTTGTGTCAGCAGGCGAAGCGGCAGCAAGCAACATGCCTATTCTCAGGGCTAAATACAGTTATTGCTATTCAGTCTATGAAAGGTGTGTCGCCCAGCTACTTGATAAAATCGAGCAAGGCATGTCTCAGTCCATCCCAGCCGCGAACGCTGCGCCCCAGGCCTACATTTCCTCTGGCTGTCGGTTGCCTCCATGCGATACGGAAGTTTTTGCAGGCGACTATCTTCGCTGACCGACTTTCCGGGATCTTTTCACAGCCATTTATATCAATAATCCACGGCTGACTCCGGTTGAAAAGTTATTCCATTTAAATGCCAAAACAAGTGGCGACGCGCATGCCATAGTTTCGATTTCGCCTCTCACCAACGAGGGTTTCCGCTCTGCGTGGGAAAACCTAATAGAGCGTTTCGAAAATAAACGATTGTTGGTAAACAGTCAATTGAAAATACTGTTTAATGTGCAGTAGATACCACAGGAATCTGCAAAGTACTGTTCAAGGTTGCTTGACTGCCTTAGAACTATCAAGCATCAACACTGAGAACTGGGACTGCCTGCTGGTATATCTGTGTTCATCCAAGCTCCCGAAGATAACTCTCTCCTTATGGGAGCAGTCGCTACATAAGAAAGCCGACATCCCGACATGGGGAGAGCTGAATACCTTCCTCACAGAACGTCATCGAACCCTAGAAGCAATCGATGATGTGAGACCGTCCTTACCGAGTCAGTCGCATTCCAAAGCGATAAACTCAAGTGGGCCCTCTAGAAAATTAAATTCCTATGAGACGAAAGTGGCTCCAAAATTGAAAAGTTGCGACTTGTGCAACAAGGAGAACCATCCTGTCCGTGTATGTCCGCGGTTTCTCCAAATGTCGGTTGACGACCGGTCAGCCTACATTAAACGGAAGCAGTTATGCTTAAACTGCTTCGCAACGGGACATCAGCTTCGTGAGTGCAAGAGCACTCACAATTGTTTTACTTGCCGTGGCCGGCATCACATGTTGTTGCACCGAAACAACCTCTGTTCCAGCAATTCAAGCCCTTCAAATCCTGCAAGGCAAATTTCCGCAAATCAGGCAAATTTCGTTCCAAATGAGAAGGCGGTGTTCAAAATTATTTCGCCACGGGCTCAAGAGCTATCCTTCTTGGCACTGCCATAATCAATATTTCCCATCTTGGCACTAACTTTAAGGCACGCGCCCTGATCGACTCCGGATCAGAAGCGACATTCATAACCGAGCGACTGTTCAATCTAATTAGATTGCCATTCCAGGTGGTTCAAGTCTCGGGCTTAAACCAAACAGTAGCTGCTCAGTGCAAGTAGCTCTGCAGGTTCACCATCCGATCTCCGACTAGGCCCGCGTTGCAGTTGGAGACGACGGCCTATGTCCTCCCTCAACTAGCCGGAAATTCCGCAAAATTTCCTTCGGGATCTTCCCGATTTTCCACTGGCGGACCCAAAATTCTATGAGAGCGCACAAATAGATGTCCTTATCGGAGCCGACATTCTGCCTTCGGTGCTTCTGAGTGAAGCCAAAACCAACATCTGTGGCTCTCTTTTGGGGCAAGAGACCATTTTCGGCTGGGTACTAACTGGGCCAGTGTCAGCCTCAGCCCAAAGCAGAATTTCCTCTTTTTCGACACAGATCTCCACGCGTACGATAATTCACTGGACAAACTACTCACAAAATTTTGGGAGGTGGAGAATATACCAACAAAGTTGGTAAAAGAATCCGATTCCATGTGCGAGAAGAATTTCCTTCAAACGACCACGAGAAACGAGTGCGGCAAATATGTCGTTACTCTGCCTTTTCGCGACCCAGAACATATCGGTTCCGGGCATTCTAGGCATTCTAGGTCTTTCGCGTTGGCTCAGTTCTTAAGAAATGAGCAGCGTCTAAAAAGAGATGAGGCCTTGAAAGCGAGATACGATTCGGTGATCCAGGAATATCTCGACTTAAAGCACATGCGACAAGTTCTTCCTACCCATGATTGCAACGCCTATTATATGCCACATCACGCCGTCCTAAAACCGGAAAGCCTAAACTCCGTGTAGTATTCAATGCCTCCAGCCCTTCATCGAATGGTACCAGTTTAAATGATATCCTTCATGCTGGCCCTGTCTTACAGTCCGACTTGACCATTCAAATTCTGATGTGGCGCTATTTCCGATACGTGTTCAGCGCCGATATCGAAAAAATGTATCGGCAGATCTGGGTAGATCCGAAACACACTCCATTCCAGCGAATACTTTTCCGTAACAATAGAGGGGAAATCAGAGATTTCGAATTGAAAACAGTAACCTTTGGAGTCAATTGCGCGCCTTTCCTGGCCATCCGAGTACTGCAGCAGCTAGCAGCTGACGTAGAACTCAGCCATCCAAAAGCTAGCAATGTCATTCGAAATTTCATGTATGTGGATGATGTTCTAGCCGGAGCGGACTCCACGGAAGAAGCTCAGCTCATGGTGCAAGAGCTCCGAGACGCTCTGAACTCCGCCGGATTTCCATTGAGGAAATGGACCTCCAACCAAAAGGAAGTTTTAGCGGCCGTTCAGAGAAACCATCTTTTAAATACTGATTTTCTCGAGATCGATGCAGAAAGTACTGCCAAAACCCTCGGTATTCGCTGGAAGGCAACCTCCGACGAATTCCTCTTCGTCCCGCCAGAGTTGGCTATCGAAACGTCCTTTACAAAACGCCAAGTCCTGTCCCAAATTGCCAAATTGTTCGACCCTGCAGGCTGGTTAGCGCCGTTTATCGTTCGAGCTAAAATTTTCATGCTGGAGATTTGGCTGCAGGAGCTTGGGTGGGACGAAAACATTCCAAATGAGCTTTTTCAGCGATGGCTTAATTTTCTCCAAGTTATTCGGTATTAGAGCAGATACGCATTCCACGCTGGCTATCGTTTCGTCCAGATTTCAAGGTCGAGCATCATGGCTTTTGCGATGCATCGCAAAAGGCTTATGGGGCGGCAATATATGTCCGCGTAGAAGTGGGCAGCACCATTATGGTGCAACTCCTAACCGCGAAAACCCGGGTAGCACCAGTCAAAACGGTTTCGCTCCCAAGACTGGAGCTGTGCGGAGCGTTATTGCTTTCCGAAATGGCTGCAGCCATCATTCCGCAGATGCCTACGATTAACTCCGAACTTTACTGTTGGCCGGACCCCACGATAGTGCTTGCATGGTTAAGCAAGCCAGCGTGCCAGTGGACCACATTTGTAGCCAATAGGGTGACGAAGATCGCCCAGGCCACAAAAACAGAGAATTGGTCTCTTGTTCAATCTGAGCATAATCCAGCAGACCTGGCAAGTAGAGGAGCTTCCCTCCAAGATTTAGCCGATAGCCAGTTATGGTGGCACGGACCGACTTGGTTTCAAAATCCACGCAACCAATGGCCAACTCAGGTCGACAAGACAACGCTCCGGTGACCGACCTGGAGAAGCGTGCTCTAAAAGTCCATCTCGCAAAAGCTCCTTCTGAAGAGGGTTGGCACGTTTCTCCAAGTTAGAGAAAGCTCTACGAGTCCTAGCTTATGTTCATCGCTTCATTCAGCGGTGCAGGCAGACATCTTCATTTGATGTGCATTTGCTGGCCACTGAAATCGTCCCCGCCGAGCGGTTCCTAATTTCGAACACTCAGCGCAGAGAATTCCTTGGAATTCCAGGAATACCACTGCCTAAGCGAAAAGCGTCCAGTGCCAAGTTCAAGTGCCATCCTAAGCATGAACCCGTTTCTAGATCCGCAAGGACTGATCAGGGCATGCGGCCGTGTGGCGGCTTCCGAAAGCCTTCAATACAATGAACGCCATCCAGTGATTCTTCCGTATAACTGCCTGCTTTCTTGCCTCCTTGCGAATTTCACTCATCGCATAACTCTCCATGGTGGTAACCAGTTAATGGTGCGCCTCATCCGGTCGAAATACTGGATTCCGAGAATTAAGACCTTATGAAAGCAATAGTAAATTCGTGCAAAGTATGTGTGATCCACAAAAAGCGGTTGCAGAGCATCGTTCTCCCGACCATTCACGTATACTGGCATGGATTACGCCGGTCCGTTCGATATAAAGAACTATACGGGAAGAGCATGTCTTATTACAAAGGGGTATGTGTTAGTTTTTGTTTGTTTCTCCACCAAGGCCATCCATTTAGATCCTACATCTGACTTAACGACCGAAAAGTTTCTTGCCGCTTTCTCTCGATTTCCTTCAAGCCGTAAAAGATTTGGTGACGAATGCCTATATTCATCAAGAGATGCAATGGCAATTTATTCCTCTGGGGGCACCCCATATGGGAGGCCTTTGGGAAGCAGGCGTAAAAAGTTTTAAGACGCTATTTTACAAATGCACTGCCACACGAAAATACACTTTCGAAGAGCTCTCCACGCTCTTGGCAAAAATTGAAGCGTGCCTTAACTCCAGGCCGCTTTCTCCTATGTCTGAGGATCGGACAGATTTGCTGGCTCTGACGCAAGGGCATTTCCTTGTCGGGGGACCCCTTATGTCCAAGGTGGAACCCGAAGTAAAGGAGGAAATGAAATCCCTTCTTAATCGGTGGCAGCAGTTGAAAGCTCTCCATTGTTGTAGCTCCCAGTTGAAAGATTGGTTTTTAGTTTGAATTTACTTTTTATTGGTTTGTAGGAGCAGGGAAGGTCCCGCTCCATTCAAAGTTAATTCGTCAATGATTTGGCGATCTAAATACAATGGTTTCTTAGCCTAAGTCGAGGAGCAGCGCTGCCGGCATAGCCTGCAGCGCAGCGACGCTTATATGCGTTTCCTACATATATATATATATATTGTCGCCGAGCGACGGTGCTGGAGGAGGGGTGCTATAGGCACACATATTAGCGGTCAGCGCTTGGCCAGCGTGAGTACTGCTGATCATGCAAATTAGGTACGTTGCCCTCAACATACGCTTGGGCTGAACTGTTTATGTACACATTGCAACAGAGTGATACAATGTGATTGTATATTATGAATACAGTGGTTAACCGATATGTGTGCATACTACACCATCAGCAGTTCCGTTTGCGATGGAAAGAAGAGTACCTCAAAGAACTCCACAAGCGCTCTAAATGGCAGGCCCCGTCCAAAAATCTCCGCATCGATGACATGGTCGTCATCAAGGACGACAACTTACCCTCTAATGAGTGGCGGCTCGGCAGAATTGAGTCTGTTTTCCCAGAAGCCGACGGCAACGTCCGTGTAGTAAATATCCGTACTGCACGTGGAGTTGTTAAACGTCCAGTGGCAAAAGTGGTGCTTTTGCCGACGGAGTCTTCCGAATCTCCACAATAATAGGCGCTCCTTTCGTCCCTAGTTGTAGTTCACTAGCACTAATCATCCATTATTTTTCATTTCGTTTCGATCTCCTTTCAACATTCAACTACGCGCAGCAGGGCCCGTCGTCAACAAAACGCACGCAGTGCTCGTGCCTTGGAGAGCAGACGTACCCGAGGTATTCAATCCTACCGATGCCGAGTCTGCCGCGGTATCCATCCTCTTCGGAAGTGCGCGAGGTTCCTAAAGCTCAGCGCAACAAATACTGCGCCAATTGCCTCGCTCACGAGCATTCCACGGGAGACTGCCGAAGCGGTGATCGATGCAAGAAGTGCGACCGATCCCACTTCACGCTGCTCCACATGCACGAGCAGGTTAGCTTCGTTGTAGCGGTGACCAATGTTGGCTACGAGAAGGTCTGCACGACGACGATTCGCTCTAGGATCGAAGCGAACACGAAGCTGGAAGTCGTGCTCAAGATTAAGCCCAGTGTGCGGATCCGCACACCTGTCCGGGCATTGAGCGCACCGTGGTGTCCAAGTACCGGGACATCATGCTGGCTGATGACCAGTTCCATCGGCCTGCTACCGTCTCCATGGTCTTAGGAGCAGATGTTTATTCAAAGGTCAACCAATCCGGATTCCTGACCTTCGACGAGGGAATGCCGGTCGCTCAGAAAACTGTTTTTGGGTGGATCGTGTCCGGTGCCTGCAGCCTGCCGTAGGATGGCTTTGTTGCAACCCCAGTGATTGCAAGGGGGGCGGAATGTTCAAGTTACGGGGTTTGGACTGTCACCCGCTCCCTCTTACGCTCTCCGCTCCCTCTTACGCTCTCCCGCTCTTCACCACAAAGTCTCCAAGGAGTCTCCGCTGCGCTTGAGAGAACCCAACTAATTAGA
The DNA here is from genome assembly GCF_004382145.1 of Drosophila mauritiana. Lineage (NCBI taxonomy): Eukaryota > Metazoa > Arthropoda > Insecta > Diptera > Drosophilidae > Drosophila > Drosophila mauritiana. The sequence goes on from NW_022881582.1 coordinate 562,085, forward strand.
ATAAGCGTCAGTGTAAAAACTAACCACGAGCAATAAAGATACGCCCGGTCGCGCCCGCGCATTTACAAAAGTCAAGTGTTCGCTTTTCTCCGAGTGTTCTATTTTCAGCTTCTTTGGAAAATTCCAGGACCAGCAACCCCCACCATCCCAACACCCAGGAAGGAGTCAAACCAAACCCACTTAAGATTCAAACCATCAAGGACTTCCCTTGCAGGAAATTCATAAAGAATTTGGGAAAATAACTAAACCCGTAACGAGGCACTTTAAAGGGAAGAAATCTATAATAATAGACGATGAATTTAAACAAGCATTCGAAACGTCGAAGGATCTTCTTTGTAATGATCCCAAACTCATATACCCTGATTTCAATAAACCGTTCACGCAGACCGCAGACGTAAGTAATTATGCGATAGGCTCTGTGCTGTCACAATGCCCTGACACTAATGACAGACCCATATATTTCGCTAGTATGACACTATCGGACACGGAAATTCGCTATTCTACGATAGAGAAACAAATGCTAGCTATCATTCACTTCACACCATACCTTTTCGGGCGTAGATTCAAAATAGTCACAGACCATAAGACCATATCCTGGCCGCTTACGACTACGAAGTCGTATACAAAGTTGCTGACGCCCTCAGCAGAATTGATCCAAACTTGAACATAAACGAAGATCGCTTCGCAATCACTAAATCACTTTAATTGCCAAATAATATTCCGTAAACAACCTTAAGACAGGTAGACCCACCATTTATCCATAAAGTAAGACACATAATCACAGAACGCGAACATACTGAAAGCAAAAAAAAAACTTTCGCAGACGATATTTTCAAGAGTCCTATAATAACTATTTCTTTGAAAATGATTTATACAAAATTGTCCGCTGCAATATATGACTAACCGAAATTACGAATCCTCATGATCAGGAAAACGAAATTCTTGCGTACCACTTAAATACCAATCTTAGGGGCATAGATGAAACATATAGCCATTTAAAAAGGGACATTTATTTTCCGCATTTAAAAGACATTATCACAAAAATTATAAAAAATTGTGATACCTGCCTACCCCCCATAGACCATTGACGCAAACCCCAACCGCCCCAGGAGGACCCATATAGACATATATTTCATTAACAATACTTGTAACCTCACAATTCAATAAAAGTCGCCGATGCTTTATTGCTATTTCGTACTTTGGTCACTATTGCGCACCAAAGAAAATATTTTTCGAACAGGGCGCGGAATTTTCGGGAAGTCTATTCAACGACCTCTTAACTCAAGTCCAAATAACAGCTCATACAACTTCATTTCACCAATCAACGGGCAACGCTTCTGTCGAGAGACTGCAGTCCACCTTACAGGATAATCTTTAACAAATGAAAGGAAGCACGCCTAGAACGTGATCATGATCAAATACTCGCAGAAGCAGTAGCACCATATAACACGGCAATAAACTCCAGCACTTCCTATACCCCTATCGAACTCTTCCACGGACGAACTCATATATTCAACAAAACAATAACATTCGACAATCACCACTATTACCTTAAGAAATTAAACGATTTTGGAAAAGGCATATACCCAAAAGTACAGGAACTTTGAGTTCGAGGAAAGTCCTCCCACTGGAGCCAACAGTAGTAGCGAGCAGCAGGAGGAGAGCGATTCCAGTGAAACGGCAGCTGCCAACAAGCGCTGGGTTGAGATGCAGTTGACCGACAACCAGCTGCGATATCCGTATGATTTAGCCGGAGCCGTGTTGGAGGACATTAAAGAGGAAGACGGGGAGTTCGAGGTGGGTAGCAGCCGTATCAGCAGCTTCAGGGATTCCTTTTCGAGCACCCCCGAGCACGATGTGGCGGCACGGCGATATCATTCACGTGGCGAACACGACGATATCTCAATGAGTAGTCTGCAGGAGTTTGAGTCTCTGGAGAAAGCCATTTCCCTGGAGAACCGGAATCGCACCCACCAAGTACTTTGAAGGTCTCGAGAATGCCTTCATCGAAGCCCACCTGATAGAGATCAAGGCCAGGGAGGAAGCTGCTCTACTTTCGCGCTCTGATGAGTCTAATAAATCCAATGGCAGCGATAAAGGAGCCACGGGTAATGTTGTGGTGACCATGGTGCCTCAAGTCAAGTAGAGAGCAATGAAGCCCTGCTGAAGCAGAAGGTGGAGCGGGAGCGGGAGGAAGGATCTGTTCAAGGAAGAGTCACCGACACAGGTACCACTGAGTTCGATACCAAGTCTAAGATCGACAGCCAGGATTCCGAAAAGGATAGCATCGATAGCATGGAGGTCAGCAAGAGTCATGACATGATGACCAGCAGCATCGAGAGCTTCGACATCTCCAAGGACGCCACCACGAGATCGGACATTGATTCCCTGGAGATAGACAAGCGACACTCGCGACAGGAGAGCATAGAATCCTTCGGCGATGAGCAGTTGGATCTCTTGACCAAGTTCGTTAGCGGCGGAGGAGTGACACTTGGTGATGGACTGACCACCACCACGACCACGACTACCACCACGGATGCCGATGGACACGAACACACGGTGACCAGGGTGATAACCACAACAACAAATTTGGGCGGTGGCATTCAGGAACTTCCAATGGATGAGTCTGGACGTGTCGGTGGATTCCCTAAACATGTGCGTGGAGCAAACAACCAGTTCGGCTGGCACAACGGCAACCTACCAGACTAGCGCTGGTAACTCCCAGATGTCCGGGAGTGTAACCAGCTGTGCGTTCAGCACTCTCATGGAGGATTCCTTCCCTGGTGTGGGTGGCATGTCGTCGTCGCAAATGTCGGCCAGTTTTTGGTCTCACGATGAATCCACGGTAGTCGAGGACGAAGGACGCGATCTCGCCAAGAAGCCACAAAGGGCCACTAAACGCTGGACGGGATTAGAAGAGAGAGAGAGAGAAAGTGAAAGCGCGCGAGTTACCTCCGGGGGAGCTTCGCGGGGTATTCAAATGCAGAAAAGAGAGGAGCTGATCCAGAAGGTAGCCACAGTGATCTCCGGAGAGCTTCGTGGGATATTCAGATGCAGAGAAGAGAGGAGCCGGTCTTGAAAGTAGCTACGACTGTCAGGGAATTCGATCGGATTGAATATTGGATACGTCTACAAGTGTTTGCTGCTAGATCTCGACTACCCGTCGTCTTTATTTTTTGGTCTTAAATAAGCTAACAGTGAATATGTATATGTGTATTACAATGTTGGAGTTCTTAGAAATAAAGTATCTGACGCAGCAGAAAGTATGTTAACAAGTATGTATATGGGATTGTATGCGCTGCATTGTCTGTGCGAAGGGAATGCGGTGTGAGCTTTTTGGCGGATGTCGGCGGCTGACTCGTCGTTGATGTTTACGTTGCGACTTTGTATCGCAACGCTTCCCGGTTCGATGTCTTCACTTGTGAAGGCGTGGTGGTTTAGAGGGAGGGGTGGTGTATTGTACCGATGGGTCGGTAACTCCTCCCCCCCAGTTTGGAGCGACGGCCATAGCGGAGGAATTGGTGGAGCGACGATTGGAAGAATGTGGTCGGGCCCGGTATGGAAGATGTGGGTGTCTCTACGAAGTGTCCAGGTGAGTATTACGGCGACTAGGGATACGGTGAAGAGAATGTATAAGGTTGTCGAGTGTCGAAAGTTTCCTGCCGTGACGACCCGTAGCTTGTTGGATGTTGTGAGTATCCAGGTGAAGTCTTTCCAAGGTGAGTATGTTAATAGTGGCATTTTTTATTAATTTCCGTATTGGTGGTAGGAAGAAGTCGGGGTGCTCTTCTGTTGATACCGCCGTGTTGTCGTAGTTTATTTCATTGATTTGTAATGTGCAATTGTTATACTATATTATAGCTGATCCATTGATATTAGTTATGGTCTGGTTGGAGGATATGATTGGGAGGTTGTTCCCGTTAAATACAAATATGAAGCCTTTTTCCGGCTCGAACACATCGGTCGTGAGTCCCGATTCCTTTATGTCGCAGTAGCTGGTCTTATTCTGGATAAGGTGTCCCAGGCAAGTATTATTTTTAAGATTATTGATAGAATCGATTTCACATACGAATTATTCTTCTCTTACAGGGCATTTATACATAGTTGAAAACATACTATTATTTTTGTTATTATATATTAAGTACTTAGGTGCTATTACAAATTGTGTGGAATTTATTGGGAGTGGAATTAATCTTGCCATTTCGTAGTTAGGATTTAGAAAAATAGTAATTTTGACACTGAAAATTATTTTGTCTTGGTAATTGAGTGTGTTCATTTTTAACAGATTATAAATGCGTTGCTCGGATTTTATTGTGTAGTTTTGGGCTTCGAAAATTTGTTTGATTTTGTTTATTTCAGTCTTATCTAAAATGAGTTTTGGGATAACATTAATTTTGGCAAGCAGTGTACTTTCTATAATGTCGCTTAGGTGACTAAGTAATAAGTCTATATTATAGTTAAGCCTATTTATATATTGTAGTTTCTTTAGTTCTTCTTCGTAGTTATATATTTTTTTGTAGATTGTATTTTGAGTGTTTTCGAAGAAGTTTTTAATCAAATCTTGTTCATTGTTAATGTGTCTTGTTAAGTTTTTGAACCGTAGTTGAATTTCATCATTGAGCGTGTTCTGTATTTCGAAGTTATCTGAGATGGTGGTGACTTGGCTTTTTAGGTGGTTAATATTCTTTGCATCATTGGCGTCCGTGTTGCCAGTGACGACTTTGACTAAACTACCTAACCCGTTAATAAGAACTCTTTTGTGGCGTGAAAATGGTGTTAGTGCGTCTATTTTACTTTGAGTTTGGGCAAGTTTAGCATTTAGTATTGATATAGAGTCGGTGAGTGTTTCATCGTGTCTTAGGGTATCGATGGTGTGGTATAATTTTTCAATACAGTTGGTGTATTCGGACAGATCGATTATGTGGCTAATTTTCTTATAGTTTCCTATTACGAATGTTTTCCCTAGCGGCACTTTTGCTAAGAGGTTGGTGCTATTGAAGTTGTAGATGAAGATAGATTGGTATGCCCCTTGGCAAGATCTGGAATGCAGGTGGAAAGGCTTAAGTCATTTGGAGGTTTGAATGTTTTCCTAACTTTTGATTTGTGGATTTTTTGATCTTTTGTGGTTACTAAGGTTTTTCCTTTGTCTTTTGCTGTTCTGTGTAAGGAGAACCGTGGTGTTAGTTTATTTCTTCTGTTTTCTTTTCTGAAAATTGTGCTGTTAGGTTGTAGTGTTGTTGGTTCTACTCTGCTTGTGTTTAGCTTTCCTGTTCTTTGTTGGGCGTTTGTGAATAATTTTTCCTTTATTTCGGAGTAGAGTTTATCTTGGAACATATTTAGTTTATTTAAATAGTCAAGCTCATTATTGGGTATTATTGTTTTGTCAAATAAATGGGTCCTACCATTACCTACCATTCAAAAGGGGTGTGTTTAGTGGTGGAGTGGATTGCGTTATTATAGGTTATCACAGTTTTTTTTTTTTGTGTTTTTTCCGTGTGTCTAGTATTATTCTGTAAATCTCTGTCAAAGAGGAGTGTAAGCGTTCTACTGGAGAATTACTTGAAGATTGCTGGAAGGATGTGACATGGAGAAGTATATTATATTGAGAGCAAAACTTACGGAATATGTCGTTGCAGAATTCTACTTCTTGGTCGTGTATCAGTTTTTTGGGTAGTCCGAATTGACTGAAAAAGTTTTTGATTGCTTTGGTGCAATTGATACCGTTTCTATTTGGAATGGGGTATACAGCTGCAAATTTTGAGAACTTGTCTATGATTGACAGGTTAAAATTATTGTTAATGGTGTAGATGTCTATGTGTATTATATCGAGGGGTTTCGTTGGGGTTTCTGGGATTTCAAATACAATGTTTTGTGGTTGTCTGTCGTATTTGAGTTTTAGACAGGTTTCGCAATTCCTAATTAGTTCAGAGATTTTGCTTTTCATATTGGGGAAGTAGGTTTCTCGTTTGAGGTGAAGGAATGTTTCATCGATGCCTCTGTGATTGTTATTAGTGTGATATTCCTGAATGAATTTGTTTTGTTCGGGGTTTCCTACAATTTCGTGGAGAAGTAATTTGCATCTGATAATTTTAAAGTGTTTTTTGTGTGCAAAGTACGTTAAGAATGCTTTTTCGATTAATGCGGAATTATTATCGTCTGCCAAGAATGCGCAAATCCTGTTAGGTTTTAGGGTTCCTTTCAAGATTTTAGCAATATTATCGAAATCGAAAGAGGGCTGTGAATATTTTTTTCTAAGCTTTTGTTTGAATGGTGTTGTAGTTTGGCAAGACGTATTTGTATCTATTTCTAGTATGAGTTGCGTGTTAAATTCGTTAATAGGTTTTTCGGATGTGGGACAAGGCTTAACAGTCAGTGTTTCGCTGTGGTTTAAATTTGGGTCTGCTCTACTTAAGGCGTCTGCGATTACATTTTGTGAACCTTTCTTGTGAATTATTTCGAAATTGTATTCCATGAGTTGGAGTCTCTAACGAATTATTTTCGAATTGGGTTCTTTGAAATTCATAAGCCATATTAGTGGCTTGTGATCTGTAACAATAGTAAATTTTAGGCCATAAATATACGGTCTGAAGAATTTTATCTGTAACAATAGTAAATTTTACGCCATAAATATACGGTCTGAAGTATTTTACTGCCCATATTATTGCCAACATTTCTTTTTCTATGGTTGAATAGTTGACTTCGGTGTCAGAGAGGGTCCTGCTGGCAAAGCATACAGGTCTATCGTTCTGTAAGGAGCCTTGGGATAGTACGGCTCCTAACGCGAAGTTACTAGCATCCGTAGTAAGAATGAATGGTTTTTTGAAGTCTGGGTGTATGAGTATCGGGTCATTGGAAAGAAGAGTTTTGCACTGTTCGAATGCGTCTACAAAATCTTTATCTGTAGTAACTTGTCTTTTTCCTTTCAGCTGTTTAGTCATGGGTTTCGTTATTCGAGCGAAGTCTCTTATAAACTTCCTATAATACCCCAGTAAACCGAGAAAAGATTTGATAGCTTTTCTGTTGGTGGGGCAAGGAAATTTGTTGATCGCACTTATCTTGTTCGGGTTTGGTTTTATTCCGTCTTGTGCGACTATGTGGCCTAGGAATTCTATCTCTTTCCTCAGGAATTTCTGATTTGTAGTTTAAAGTTTGCCGCTCTAAGTTTTTCGAATACCATTTTTATGTCCAATAGGTGTTTTTGTAAGGAAGGCGAGAAAATTATAATATCGTCGAGATAGACTAAGCAAATGGTGCCGTTAAGGTCGCCGAGGACGCTGTCCATAACCCGTTGAAAGGTAGCCGGTGCGTTTTTTAAGTCGAAGAGCATCCGTATGAATTCGTAATGGCCCCCTTTGACTGTAAAAGCTGTTTTGGCGATATCTTTTGGTTCCATCTCAATTTGTTGGAAACCGCTAGTTAGGTCGAGCGTTGAAAAATATTTTGCTTTGCCTATGCTATCTAATATGTCGTTTATGTTTGGGATGGGGTATCTGTCCGAAATGGTTTTGTCGTTGAGTTTCCGGTAGTCTATTACAAGTCGCCATTTCCTGTTCCCTGTACTGTCTAGTTTTTTTGGGACCACCCATACCGGGGCGCTCCAAGGGCAGTGGCTAGATCTAATAATTTGTTTTTTGACTTCTGTTTTATGGACAAAAGGGTATCTGTAGGATTTTGCGTGGATAGGTGTGTTGTCTATAGTGGGGATGGAGTGTGTGATTTTGTTGGTGAAAGTTAATGGTGTTTCTGGGTTGTAGAATATGTCGCGAAATTGTTTACATAGGGTTATTAAAGCTGCATTTTCTTCTGGATTGAGATGTTCTGTTGGGATTTGTAATGGGGCTTGGATGGTATCGTTATTAAGAGGTGTAGCTGATATGTTAAAGAATTCGATATGATCGTTTTTGTTGTAGGGGATGGTTTCTAGGGGGTATAGTAATTTATCTGAGTTGGATTTGTTAGAGATTTCGACATTGGCAATATTATTGTTTGCTTTATATAGTCCTTCTGACAAGGTTAACTCATTATTTAGCTGTGTAGCGCAACAATAGAATTCGCCATGATTAGTCTTTACCGGTAGTGGTAAGATAACTTTACTGTAGGCGGGGATGTTAAAAATTTTTGAAGCCTGGTTAGTGTACGTTTACTAGGTCTATTTTTGCTTCTAGGTGTGATAATAGGTCCATTCCTATGAGGCCGTTAAAATAAGAGTGAAATTTGAATTTAAGTAGGGTAATTTGACCTTTGGTTTTGAACTCGGGTGGCATTAGGAATATCGCCTTTTTCTCAATTTTGAAACTATTTAATGCTGTTGTTAATTGAAGTGGATGTTGGTAGAGTTGTGCACTCTAGTTGGTTTGCAGATTCTGGGTCAATGAAGGAGTTATTGGATCCTGTATCGATAAGAAATGACAAGGGGAATTTTTGTTGTAGGTTTAGAGTTATGTATGGGAGGGATGTTGCATGTGTGGTGGGATTTATGTATCCTGTCGGGTTCCTGAGGCGGTGCCTGAAAATTTAGGTCGGTAGGGCAGTGTTGGGTGAGTTTTTCTTCTTCTATGTTGTGTAGTTCATAATTTGGTGTTTTATTGTCTTTAAACGGGTTACTATTTCTGTTGCCATTGTTTGATTGACGATATTGGGAGTTGGGGTTTGAATAACGGTATGAGTGGTTTTGGGAGTAAGATTAGTTACGGTTGTTGCGGTTGTTGTTGTCTCTGTAATTGTTGCTGTTATTGTTATTGTAATTGTTAGTTCGTCGTTCGGTATTGTTTGGTGTTGGGGGGTATGGGTTTCTGTTCTGGTAACGAGCTCTTTCTCTTTGACATAGCTCGTAAGCTGTTTCGATAGTCTTGGGGTCTTTCAATCTGATGACTGTTTTAAGTGGTTCTCTGATTTTTGAAATGAAGGAATTTAGACAGACTTCGTCATATAGTGTTTTCTTGGCTTCGATGATTGTGGCCGACTGTCCACTATTTGAAGGAGTGGATATAAGTTGGCTCCTAATCCTCGATAAGCCGAAGAACAATTGCCCTAGGGTTAGGTTATCCGGGAGAGATTGGAGCTCGACTAGGAGGGTAGCTTCGCTTCTCTTGCTAGAATATAAACGTAGTAGGTTGCTTTTGATATCGTCCCATATAAGTTTGGTGTTAGCTAGGTTTATGGCTTCATCTGCTCTTCCAACTATTTTGTTCCTAATTGCCCTAAGTGTTAGAAGTCCGTACGGTGTTTCGTCGGTACCCCTAATGAGCATGATTATTTCTTCAACGCTAGTTATATATTTGTCGAGTTGGCCTGGAGTACCATCGAAAGTCGGAAGTTCTTTAACGAAGGCTAAAATATGGGTGGCACTAAGTGCCGTAGCAATACTGCTAAAGCCACTGACGGTAGGTGTTAAGGGGGCGGAATTACCTACGGAGGCGTTGCCTGAATCCATATTTATAGGTTGAGGGGGCGGTGAGAGGGTATTTTCTCTAATTACGGGGAGGGTGTTTGTTTTAGTAACTGAACGTGTGACTCTTTTTTGAAGTGTGTGTGATCCTAATACGGAACGAGTTGTTTGTTTTATAGTTTGTGTTAATTTCTTTGACATTTAAGAGAGAAAGGGAATATACAATTTATAATGTACTTAGTGATTCTTAATGATTTGTTTATTGTTGAATGGTGTGTGTTTTTTGTGTGTTAATTTCTGTAATATAGTGGTATTAGTGTGTGTATGTAATATTTGAATACTTCATTTGTGTTGAAAGAGTGAGAATGTGGGTGCATGTTTCAAAGATTTTTCTTTTTATTAAGGTGTGCAGTTTATATGTGATTTTGTGGTTCTGTACCCAGTCTTAGAAATCATACACTTCACCGTTCATATAAATTCGTATTTGTAAAGTTGTATGTGTGTATGTATTTGTTTTGGTTGTATATGCACAAGAGAGCACTGATGTGGTACTTGGCCTTACTAAGCTTCGGCGGTGATTATCAGCACGCCACTCTTACACATTTGTATATATGGTTTTATGGTTTTATCATATTTGTGTGTGTGAATTGTTTTAATTTTTTGCATATATATATACACATGAAAGTAGTGATGTGGTACTTGGCCTTACTAAGCTGTGATTATCAGCGATTGATTTCACACAAGTACATTAGACGTCACTCTTACACATTTGTATATATGGTTTTGTTATGTATATTTTCGTTGTATATATAAGTATTTTGTGGTGTAGTACCGGGCCTTTAATATTTCGGCAGTGGTTTATCAGCGATTGATTTCACACAAGTACATTACATATCATTTTTCGCGATTACGGCATTTTTAAAAAAAATTTTATATGAGTGTTTTGAATGTTAATTAAGGCGGTTTATGTATTGTAGTAGGACTTTTGTTGTAATCACTTTTAGACATTACTGCACTTCATTCTCACTCTTTTTCTACAACTACTTACAATAGAACTAATAGAAGGTTTAATAGAATATTTTCCATTCCAGTTTCCGGCTGCGCCAGTTACCTCCAGGGGAGCTTCGCGGGGTATTCAAATGCAGAAAAGAGAGGAGCTGATCCAGAAGGTAGCCACAGTGATCTCCGGAGAGCTTGGTGGGATATTCAGATGCAGAGAAGAGAGGAGCCGGTCTTGAAAGTAGCTACGGCTGTCAGGGAATTCGATCGGATTGAATATTGGATACGTCTACAAGTGTTTGCTGCTAGATCTCGACTACCCGTCGTCTTTATTTTTTGGTCTTAAATAAGCTAACAGTGAATATGTATATGTGTATTACAATGTTGGAGTTCTTAGAAATAAAGTATCTGACGCAGCAGAAAGTATGTTAACAAGTATGTATATGGGATTGTATGCGCTGCATTGTCTGTGCGAAGGGAATGCGGTGTGAGCTTTTTAGCGGATGTCGGCGGCTGACTCGTCGTTGATGTTTATGTTGCGATTTTGTATCGCAACGCTTCCCGGTTCGATGTCTTCACTTGTGAAGGCGTGGTGGTTTAGAGGGAGGGGTGGTGTATTGTACCGATGGGTCGGTAACTCGCGCGAAAGCGAGAGGGAGAAAATGGGCCTTGAACGGTTACTTTGGCTAGGTAAGCATCACACGGCAAGGCTGCGCAGCTTTTCGTTTTACTTTTGTTTTGTGTCTTTACTTGGTTTTCGATTTAGAAGCAGAGCTCAACTTTGACAGAGAAAAGTAATACTCGCCGCTCCACTTAAACCAAATGGTTATTAAACAGTTTATTTTCGTTGTATTTTTGCAGACAAGGCGCTCTTCTAGACGCAGCACCAAATTCAGGAATCTCTGGACGAGGAACGCATACTTACCGGCTCTGAAAACATCACCGATTTCAAATCGAACAGCGAGAGGGATTTATTAATTAGCAAATTTGACATTTTTCGTCTACACACAGATACATTTTTAATGATAATGAAGTGCATACACCAGTTTTTAAAGGCAAATATATATATTTTATATATTTATAAAAACTATAAAATCGCAAACATGAATACGTATATGAATATATGGCAAGCATTAGCCATTCAACGCATTTTCTTATTGGCTTTAATGTTTGAAAATTAATAAAAGTTACGGCAAAAACAGAAAACCTTTGTGCTAGGCGTTGTAATGGAATACACCTTTGCTTATAATTTGATGTAGTTATTATATATGTACATGTACGAAGGATACTTATTATTAAATGAATCGCTTATTATTGTAGTTTAATTTAAGCAATTATACAGAACCATGTGAAAAAGGGGATGCAATAAAATAGTTGAAGCGTGGCAAGTGAAATGCTTTTAAAGTCTCATTTTTTTACAAGAACCAAGCAAATTTTTTCGCTTGCGTATTTTAACAGTGAAATATATATAAATATTCAATCTGAAAACCAGTTCATAGATCAAATTTAAAGCATATACAGACAAGATATGAAATTAATTCGCATAGAAATATAACAAAAACAGCCATAAAGTGTATCGCAAATTTTCGTAATGCACATCTTGCGCGTACGAGTATTCGTCAAAGAATATACTTATTGAAAGGATTTAAACGTTTTAGCATCACCACTGTAATGGAATATGAATAAATCTAATATTTGTGTTAAAATCATACAAGAAATATAAAGAAAACACATTATTTTATTGTAAACCCACACGCGTATGAATAACCAAATAAAATGCTTAATACAATTTTTGATTGGATTTCAAATTTATGGGAATTAATTAACAGATATGGGAGAATTTTTAATTTTGAACTGGCACTTTAAGTATAGTATACCGGAAATACAGTTTTGCGAAGATACTTTTTGTATCTATTTTTTATCTTTACTTTTTAAAAGTAACGATTCCGGTACTATTTGGCTTACTTTGGGTTACTTAGGTAAAAATTTAATATAAAACCCATGTTTTAAAAAAATTTAAAAAAAATATTAAACAACTCAACAGAAATATATTTCAAATAAAATAGATAGATAGATAGAAATGAAGTATTCAATATGGGCACACCGTATTTTGCCTTTTTTTAAACTAAATTATTGGCCACGGAATTAGGTTGCTGCGTTACATCCTTTAGTTTAAAAGGTATTAGGTTAAATTTTTAAATTTAAATAGTTTCTGCCTTAAGTATTTAAATATATAATTAAAAAAATGGTTTTTGTAAAAATGTGGTATAAAAGTGGTATTTTTTGGAAACGACATTGTGTGTATTCAATTAACGGCCTTGTTTAGCTATTGAGCTTTTTCAATAGCTGTTGCGAATAATAAAAAACCGAAGAAAGTTTGCTTTTATAGTTATTCCTTTACGATAGCGATAATTGAATGCGTAAGTTTGGTCTTTTCCGAAACACGAAGAATTGGCAACTGGCGGGCAGACAGCCGAAATGCAGCGCCCAAGCTTAACGTAGGTGGCTAACAACAACAAACAAGGAATGAGCGCCGTACAGATAAGTGCGTGCGAGAGCAGCGGTTTGCACTATGGGCATCGCAACTGCTACCACTGATTAATTTGGCTTATAATATTAAAGAATAACCTGCGGCTGCATGACCCAACATCCTCCCCCCATTGGAAGCTTGGCTTCCAACAGAGTCCTCAAGGGGAAGCAGACACAGCTTGTTCACTGCCCGCCTTATTACTCCAGACGCGGTCCTCAATTCTGCAACTCGAGCGACGCCGTCTCTGCCAGGAATCAACTGCATGACTCTCGCCAAAGGCCATCTCATTGGGGGTAGATTCTCGTCCTTAACAAGAACGACGTTGTCCACGGCTACGCCAGGCTTTGGGGTGCGCCACTTGGAACGCTGCTGGAGCAACGTCAAGTAGTCTTCCTTCCATCGCGACCAAAATATTTCCTGAAGAAAGGAGATGCGCTGCCAAGAGTCAAGCCGATTATAGTTTAGGCCCGTTATATCCGGCTCGTCAAACGACGAAGACGGACCACCATTGAGAAAATGCGCCGGAGTGAGGACATCCAGATCGGCAGGGTTCTCTGAAATGGGAACTAACGGTCTGGAGTTAATAACTGCCGAGATGTGGCACACCAGCGTCCTCAGCTCGTCGAAGGTCAGAACCGCCGTACCCACAGCGCGGTAGAAATGATGTTTGGCCGTTTTCACCGCTGCTTCCCAAAGTCCACCGAAATGGGGCGACCGTGGAGGGATGAGCCGCCAGTCAATCGTCTCCGAAAGGCAAAAATTCTGAACGGAGCGTTGATGCTCGCTGCTGAGAACTAACCTTCGAAGTTCCAGAAGTTCATTTTTGACGCCGACAAAGTTGGTGCAAATTTGCTTCGGCTTCCGCCGGGTGCATATGAACCTCTTGAGTCCGCACAGAAACGCAACTGTCGAGAGATCCTTGATCAGCTCCAGGTGCACTGCCTTGGTTGCAAAGCATATAAATACGCAGACGTAGCATTTAACCGCGGGCTTGTTGCGACTATCCGACTTGTGAAAGAAGGGTCCACAGAAGTCTATACCAGTCACCTCAAAAGCGTGAGATCCTTCCAAGCGCTCCTTGGGAAGGTCCGCCATTATGTGCTCTATCAGCCGCGGCTTACTCCGAAAACATCTGATGCACCTGTTCACGGCCTTGGTAACCGTCTTCCTCCCCCCAATAGGCCAATATTGGGATCGAATTGCACCCAGAAGAGCCCGAGGTCCGGCATGAAGATTGCTTTCATGGTAATGCGAGATAATTGCTAGAGTCACCGGATGGGACCTTGGAAGGATTTTCGGGTGGCGGCCATCAAAGTCCAATGACGAATTCCGGAGGCGACCGCTTACTCTAAGAAGTCCAAATTGATCCAGGAACGGCGAGAGCGATGATATGGGACTAGACGACGAAACTCTTCCCAGCGTTTTTAGGGACTGCAGGTCCTCCCATAAATGCGCGCGCTGCACCAACCGCAGCATCATATGAGTACCCTCTTGAATGTGTGCGACGGTGAGCCCAGGATGACGAATTCCATTACAAAATTTGTAAATGTATGCAAATACTCGTTGCAGTGAGGGGTAAGAATTTGCGAATTTGGAGCTAGCAATTACATCCACGTAAGCCAACTATTTCCCTCATGATTTTAGCCAGAAGATCCGCACCACAAAGCTCCAGCTTTGGTACTGTTATGGCCTTCAACGGAGCTATGCGCGACTTCGAACAAAGCAAATGGCTCAAACTTTGATTCCCTTTAGAAACCACATAAACGCAGGCTCCATAGGCATCAATGCTTGCATCACAAAACCCATGCACCTCAAGATCAGACTCTGCGCTAAACACAAACCGAGGGAAACTAACGTGACTTATTATTTCAAAACTGCGACATATATCAAGCCATTTCGTGTTATGAGTTTCCGGGAGGCTTTCATCCCAGGACAGCTTTTCCTTGCAGAGCTGCTGCAAAAAGATTTTACACCTTGTAATTACCGGACCGACCAGGCCGAGAGGATCACAAAATTTAGCAATCGCAGACAAAACAGAGCGTCTGCAGGGTCTCAGTGGCGACTGAAAGGCAGAGAACGAAAACAATAGCTGGTCGGAGGCGGGATCCCAAGCGAGACCTAAAGTTTTGGTGAAATCGCTACCATCTTCAAACTTCATGAATGACTCCTTGTCCTCGGCGGGCACACCCTCCAGCACAAGCGGAATGTTAGAGCACTATTTCCTTAGCTTGAGCTTGCCCTTCGCAAGAATGCCAGCCGTCTGTTGCATTATGCTGATAGCATCCTTTACCGTGCCTGAGCCGGAGATAAGATCATCCACGTAGAAATCACGCCGAAGGATTTCTGATCCAATGGGAAACGATGCCTGCTCATCGATTGACAACTGCTGCATAGCCCTTACGGACAAGAAGGAGGCTGGTTTGGTGCCGTAGGTAACTGTGTCGAGTTTGTATACTTGAAGGTCATCGATCGGGGAGTACAATGCACTGCAAATAGCTATCTTCTTGCGAGACCCTTACACATCGGTACATTTTACATATGTCTCCTGTAACGGCAACTGGGTGTGAGCGAAATCGAATTAGGATGTGAAATAGCTTGGGCTGGATGACCGGGCCAGCCATTAACACATCGTTAAGCGAGTAACCAGTGGAAGTGGCAGCTGATCCGTCAAAGACAACGCGAAGCTTGGTGGTAGTGCTATCCTCCTTCATGACGCAATGATGTGGCAAAAAATATCGACACGAGCTGACCTCGGAGGCAGGCACAGGCGACATATGTCCCAGATCACGATATTCCTTCATGAACGCCGCATATTTAACCCTCAAGCCAGGGTGCTTTGTAAGCTTCCTTTCTAGCGACAAGAATCTCCACAAAGCCTGAGGATAGGAATCTCCTAAAGAGTCCAAATGGAGTTTTAGCGGCAACCGTACCGAGTAATCGCCAGCTGGCAGTCGGGTGTAATTTTTAACAAAGTGGTCCTCGCAATCTAGCTCCTCCTTAGTGGCTTGAACTATTGGGCCGGGACAATTTTCTACATCCCAAAAGCGCTGCAGAAGTGAATCAAGTTCAACGTCAATCCTGTTTTCCTTGCTGGCTGAAGAAGGAACGCGTGAAGCTATTAAGGCGCTACCGCAAGGGCGCGCGCAGCCTCCAGACACAACCCAGCCCAGACGAGTTTTTTGAAGCAGGGGCAGTCCTGGCAACAACTTTATCTGACCTACGCACAGCAGCTCATAAAACAGGCTAGCTCCTATTAACAGGTCAACACGTTGAGCTTTATAAAAATCCGGGTCGGCGAGCTGCAGAATTTCTGGAATCTTCCAGTCCCCAATGTCCACATTAAAACTTGGCTGGCGATCCGTGATATTGGGAGCGATAACTGCTGTTATGCTCGTTGAGAAATTCGAAGCGACAGACCGAAACGCAATTCCTACCGAGAATCCATCAGTCGCGAAATTGGAATCCCCGATTCCAGTGACGGATCCGGACGACCGCGATCTTTTCAGTTGCAGTTGATTTGCAAATCGAGAGGTGACCAAGTGCAGTTGAGAGCCAGAATCTAACAAGGCCCTGCAGGGAACGAACAGTCCCTACCGATTCTGCACTAGAACGGTTGCAGTGGCTAGCAGCACAAGGTCACTACTGAGATCCTGGGCAATTAGAGTAAAAGAAGTCGAAAGCGGGGCAGAAGTCTCAGGGTGGGAGCTTGAAGACACCGGAACATGTGGCTGCGAGGAAGGCGGACCATCCAGATGGAGCAGCGTATGATGCCTGATTCCACAGGTGCGGCAGCGGCTCGAGCTGCATTGCCGTAGCTGATGACCTGCCTTTAGGCAATTTAGGCAAAGTGCAAGTCTCTTTGCCGCGCGAGTTACCATGCCCAGCATTAACCCCCCTCAACAACCACCTCCGCCTATGAAGCCCGCCCGGTAGGCGACATCAGCAAAGTGCCAACGCTGTATATATATATATTGATCACGAGCTACCATGCCAGCATAGCCTCGTCCCCCGCTACCTGAAACTCTGTTGCACCCGATGATGAAATCGGCATGAACACACACACACACACATATTCACACATACTGCGTGGTGGCGACGCTCTCGACGTTGAAATTAACATGAACCTACACACACACATACACACTGCGTAATCGCGACGTCCTCGTCTAGACTCGCTATCTAGAACTAACGGGATCAAAAGGACTGCTGCTTGCCCGTGCGTATACATTAATAATAAAGCTTTCATCATTCTTGATCTTGACACCAAACCGAGCAGTTGATTTATTTAAAGTGGCAAATATATATAACCTACATATATCATAAGTACACAATAAAGTCATTATTGACTCCCATCACATCAGCCTGGGCAGCAACTAACTAAGAGTAGAGAAAGGAGGACCCCCGATCCAACGGAGGCACCCGTAACTGGCGCAGCCGGACTAGAACTAAAAGGATTAACAACGCCTTTCACGTTCTTCGTTCCACTTCTGTAAACGGGTAAGTAAGTGAACAAGTGGCAGAAAAAAAAAAAAAACACAAGTTTGAGGAGCTCTCTCCTCTTCTCAAAAAAAGAGAAGAAAAGGAAAAAACTTCACACAAACAAGTTCAACAGTGACATACAGTATAATTACAAACTATTGTGACCGAATATGTGCACATCAATCGCTGAAAGGGCACCGGGATCACACATAAAAAAAAATGTCTTTACATTCAAAGTGACCGAATATGTGCACATCAATCGCTGAAAGGGCACCGGGATCACTTATGACATACATAAAAAGTTAACATCATTCAGTGCTATGGCCAAATATGTGTACATCAATCGCTTATGAGACACCGGGACCATACATAAATAAGCAAAACAAATAAATCTAGTTCAATGTTGTGGCCGAATATGTGTACATCAATCGCTGAAAAGGCACCGGGACCACAACATTGAAAGAAATTAAACAATAAATCAGTAATAAAATCACTATGTGTGTCAGGTTGAACCTTTCCTTAAAAGCCATATACTTGTTCGCGAATGTTCCCAATTGAGAAACATTTGTCAAATTACAAATACACTCAACTTACTACTTCGGATTGTGTTACTGCCATGTGTTCATTTACTTATACAAACTGAATATAAATTTTTTATACTTACTAATGTACATAATATATTACAGTCAAACATTGGAGCCAACACTTACTTAGAAAGAAACAAACGGATTCATATTATAAATACACACTACATTTTAAGATTATCTATATATAAGATTACAATTACTTAATTACACCTTATTATTTAAGCTAAAACATTATTACACTAAACATATACACAACATATTGGTACACGTATACAAAAGTATATAAGCACAATAACACATATACCATATTTTTAAGTACAACACACAGACTACACAAATCAAAAACACCTACATGCCAAAGAGAATTCCGTTTAATACCCAAAGTAAAAGAAGACTTGGACTTAGAAGTGGAGGCAGCCTTCCTCAAATTAGGGAACAAGTAGAACAATCCACCAACAGCAACAACATGGACTCGGGAAACGCATCAGCCCCTTTAAGTCCGACTACTTCCGCTACTTCCACAGTTATTAACACCAACCTTAACCCAACCGACATTTTGGCTTTTATCGAACAACTCCCCACTTTTGAAGGTCATCCTAGCAATCTCGACAAGTTCATAACTAGCGCTGAGGAACTGCTGTTCCTCATTAGATCAGTAGACAAGACCCCTTATGGACAACTACTTCTAAGGGCCGTCCGCAACAAAATCGTAGGAAAAGCAGACGATGCCTTGACCCTTTGCGACACTCGATTGAACTGGGACGACATCAAGACTAATCTCAAACGACTCTACACCAGCAAGAGAACCGAAGCGATGATACTTAGGGAAATACAGACCCTCCCAAATGACCTTACAATGGGAAAACTTTTTTACAGTATAATTAAAATGAGAAACGAACTTATAACAATAGCTAAAGACATGGATACCACGGGTAATGCACTCGCAACTAAACGTACCCTCTACGATGATATATGTCTCAACGCATTTATCATCGGATTAAAGGATCCATTAAGAACAATCATAAGAATTAGGAACCCGGACACTATCGAAAAAGCTTACGAATACGGACAAATGGAACAAAGTTTTTTCTTCCAAAACTCAAACAGACAAGTAGAGGGCCGTCGCCGTGACAATCCAACGGACAGAGGACGCCCATACCCAAAAAATAACCAACAAGAACCGAAACTATCAAATAATAATGGTCGCAACATTTCGCACCAACAAACCAATCATCAGCAAGGGGGACAATCGATGAGAAATCAAAACACATCCCACAACTACGAAAAACCAACTTCAACACACCAACAATACAGAAACAATACTAACACAAATGTAAATTTGTGCAACATAAATGACGACACAAATTTTCCGCAAAGAGCCTAGGAAGACCAGTCGGATTCATAACTAAAAAAGCCCACGGGTCATCATTACCTTATGTAATGCTATCCCCAACATTTGTCCCTTCACAACCACTTAAATTCCTAATAGACACTGGGTCCACTTATTCATTTATAAACCCGGCCCTCATTACAGAAGACAATATAAAAAAACTTAATTCAAGCATAGCCATTCATACAGTACTTAATACATTCCAAATTACGGAATTCACAGACACTATTAAATTTAAACAATTCAAAGAATTGTCAAATCAGAAGTTTCTTTTGTTCAATTTTCATCCACACTTCAATGGCCTCTTAGGCATGGATCTTCTATCCACTCTGAATGCAAAAATAAACATCGCGGATTCCATTTTGGAAACACCTGAAACCGCAGTTCCAATTTTGACACGACCAAACCCTGTAGACATTTTGCATACTGTACCATCAAATAGCAAGGTAAGGCTTCCACTACCAGTAAACTTCATGCAAGGAGACTTTATATACGGGACCACAGATTTTGACAACCAACTATCAATAACAGGTGGACTGTATACTGCAACCGCAGGTATAGCCTATTTCGAAGTCTGTAACAGTTCAGACTACAACCAAACACTTTATTTAGAAGAACCATTAATAGCAGAAGAACTCTCTTTACAACACTATGGACTTTTACACTGCATGTCTACAATGGCGGATACTACTCAGACGGACACCCAACAAGAACTTAATATTAAGACAGAACATTTAAACCAAGAAGAAAAATTTAATCTAATCAATCTATGCAAAACCTTTAGGAAACTTTTCCATTATGAAGAGAGCCATTTGACCTTTTCTAATGTCGTTAAACACTCCATACCAACAGTAGACAATGTTCCGATATTCACTAAATCATACCGTTACCCATATGTACACAAAGAAGAAGTTCGTAAACAAATATCAGAAATGCTTCGACAAAATATTATTAAAAACAGTCACTCTCCTTGGAGTGCACCCGTATGGATCGTACCCAAAAAAGCCGACACTACAGGCAAAGAAAAATGGCGGTTGGTAATAGATTTTCGAAAATTAAACGAAAAAACCATCTCCGACCGTTATCCGATACCTAACATAGCAGACATACTGGACCGAATAGGTAGAACAAAATACTTCACAACAATAGACTTGGCAAGTGGATTCCATCAAATTGAGATGAATCCACAAGACGCGAACAAAACAGCTTTCACAGTCGAAAATGGGCATTACGAATTCACAAGAATGCCCTTCGGTCTGAAGAACGCACCAGCCACTTTTCAACGTGTGATGGACAACGTTCTAGGAGACCTTATAGGTAATGTTTGTCTGGTTTACCTAGACGACATTATTATATTCTCACCCTCACTGCAGAAACACATTAGCGACATTAAACTTGTTTTCTCTAAGCTACTGAATGCGAATCTAAAAATCCAACCTGCTAAGTGTAACTTCTTAAGGAAAGAAATTGACTTTTTGGGACACATTGTTACTCAGGAGGGAGTCAAGCCCAACCCAAACAAAATACAAGCTATTAAAGACTTTCCCTGCCCCAAAACCATCAGGGAAATCAAGTCATTTTTGGGATTACTTGGGTACTATAGGAAGTTTATCAAAGATTTCGCAAAAATAACAAAACCTATAACAAGACAATTAAAAGGAAAAAAATCAATAGTAATAGACGACGAATTTAGGAAAGCAGTCGAAATTTCAAAGAATTTATTATGCAACGACCCAATACTTATATTCCCCGACTTTACAAAACCATTCACGTTGACGACCGACGCAAGCAACTACGCCATAGGGTCAGTGCTATCACAAGGCCCCGATACCAACGACAGACCCATATCCTTCGCTAGTAGAACGCTATCAGACACAGAGGTTCGATATTCCACCATAGAAAAAGAAATGCTAGCTATTATTTGGTCAGTAAGTCATTTTAGGCCATACCTTTTTGGCCAGAAATTTAAAATAGTCACAGATCACAAACCATTAGTCTGGTTAGAAAGCTTTAATGGTCAAAACCCTAAACTACTTCGGTGGAAAACTACCCTAGCCGCATACGATTACGAAGTAGTGTATAAAAAAGGCAAACAAAACGTGGTCGCTGATGCGCTTAGTCGAATAGAACCAAATTTAAACATAAACGAAGACCCACAAAAAATCCCAGTTGTCCAACAACCATTAAATCATTTCAATACACAAATTGTGTTCCACATTGGGGAAAAGTCTTCAGTACAAATCACAACACCATTTACGTACAAAACAAGACAAGTCATTTCAGAACCTACATATACCTTTGACACTATTTCTAACATCTTGCAATCAATTCTTAAACCAAACAAAATGACTGCAATATTTGCCCCAGATCAAATCTTTTTGCTCATAGAGGAAGCGTATAACAACTACTTCTCGGTGAACGACTCATATAAAATCTCCCGTTGCAAACTGTTCTTACCCGAAATAACCGAAACGGAAGACCAAAAAACAAGAATACTTACATACCACTTAAAGAACAACCACAGAGGTATCGACGAAACCTTTCAACACCTAAAAAGAGATATTTATTTCCCCCGCATGAAAGATATTACTACGCAAGTAATAAAAGACTGTGACATTTGCCTTACACTTAAATACGACAGGCAACCCCATAAACCAGCTATGCAATCACCACCTGCCCCACCAGGACCTTTAGAGGTGATCCACATAGATATTTACTTCGTCAATGGTACTTATAATCTAACTGTCATTGACAAATTTTCAAAGTTCGCACAAGCATACCCGCTTGATAACAGAAACTCCATAAAAATCATTGCCGCCTTGTCTCAGTTCATGAGCAACTTTGGCATACCCAAAAAACTTGTTTTCGATCAGGGAACAGAATTTTCCGGAAACCTGTTTAACGATTTCCTTGCTCAATACGATATACTCCAACATACTACTTCATTCCAACAATCGACTGGTAATTCACCCGTCGAAAGACTTCACTCTACGTTAACAGAATTGTACAGAATAGTTATGAACCGTCGAAAAGAATTACACCTACAGTGCGAACATACCGAAATACTTAGCGAAGTATTAACAACCTACAATAACGCGATACATTCTAGCACAAATCACACCCCTTTCGAACTCTTTCACGGCAGGACACACATATTTGGAAAAACTATAACTTATGACAATCATCATGACTACCTCTCAAAACTAAATCAAGTCAGACAAACACTATACCCCCAAATACAACAACACCTACAAAACACCACCGATAAGAGATTGGCTAAGTTAAATAAGGACAGGGAACCGCCAATTCTAGTTGAGGAAAATAATACTATATATAGGAAGGAAAACAGAAGAAACAAAATAACACCTAGATTTTCTCTACACAAGGTAGAAAGAGACAGAGGGATAACACTAATAACTACCAGAGGTCAGAAATTACATAAACAAAAAATTAGGAAACACATTAAAAGAACTGTGAACACCCAGTCCCAATCAAACACTAACACTTAATGAATTCAACTAAACATGAAAATGTAACAATTAAAAGACAAATTTGATAAACAGACAGGGACATTATTATCAGGATCATATATAAAATAGAACACGTAAATAACAAACAAGTTTCGATATAGAAATTTTTCGAAAATTACCAGAACCAAATTTTTAAAGAGCAATAACGTGGCCGAAAGCTTACTTGCTAGTAAGTTAGGCCTCATTTTCAAATTTATGTTTAATACACAACAATTAGAAGACATACGAATTTTATTTAATAAGCAAAATATAACCATAGAATTGGATGAACACATTAACAACTTTTGTTACCATCCTGTTAAACTCTTACTTGCAACACCAAACTATTATTTAAGGTTAAAAATCCATTTTTCAACTAGCAAATGTATCATTTCATTCAAACAATTCCCTTACCTATACATTGTTCATACTTCATTGTCTCCCACGACAAACTTACCATCGAGATACCACCAATGGAACGAATAGAAAATAACAAAACATTGAAAGTCCTATCACTCGAAAAACTGCACCTGGAGGCATTGGCAACAACCGGGAAAATGGACTACATAACAACAATACTTTACCGCTACGTACCTTGCATTGAGCATAGTACTAATACTTGTGATCTGTCTCCGAACCTGTAAAAGGCAGAAAACGATTTTTACCCAGCAACCCACCCACACACCTCACGTTGTCGAGTCGGCTATCCCTTCGTTATGGCCATCTCTCCACACTAGGGGGGGAGGAGTTACCATGCCCAGCATTAACCCCCCTCAACAACCACCTCCGCCTATGAAGCCCGCCCGGTAGGCGACATCAGCAAAGTGCCAACGCTGTATATATATATATTGATCACGAGCTACCATGCCAGCATAGCCTCGTCCCCCGCTACCTGAAACTCTGTTGCACCCGATGATGAAATCGGCATGAACACACACACACACACATATTCACACATACTGCGTGGTGGCGACGCTCTCGACGTTGAAATTAACATGAACCTACACACACACATACACACTGCGTAATCGCGACGTCCTCGTCTAGACTCGCTATCTAGAACTAACGGGATCAAAAGCACTGCTGCTTGCCCGTGCGTATACATTAATAATAAAGCTTTCATCATTCTTGATCTTGACACCAAACCGAGCAGTTGATTTATTTAAAGTGGCAAATATATATAACCTACATATATCATAAGTACACAATAAAGTCATTATTGACTCCCATCACATCAGCCTGGGCAGCAACTAACTAAGAGTAGAGAAAGGAGGACCCCCGATCCAACGGAGGCACCCGTAACTCGCGCAGACGATCTACTGGCGCTAAGTCTCTAAATTGCTGGCAATGATATATGGCATGCTCTGCACTATGGCAAAGCATGCAACCAACAGAATTTTGGGTGGTAGCAACTAGCGTCGAACGATTTCTGCCCACCTGAACGCCTGGCGCATAGGTTGCCATGGCGCAATCCACGGCCTCCAAAGTCCTACATCGCTGTTCCAGGAATGCAGCCATCGATTCCCACGACGGAATAAGGTTGGCAAAGACCGGATCCTCCAAGCGCTCCTCCCACTTAGCTTGGCTCGCCGCATCCAGCTTTTGCAGCAGCACTTGCACTATGATGCAGCCAGCGATTTGCTCAGTGGTGCCCAAACCCTTAAACGCACGAATGTGAGCGTTAAATTTGTCCGACAATTCCCGAAGCGATGCCACTGAACCATTCCGTACTACCCTTAAACCCAGAATCTCGGTGATGTGCGCCTGAAAAACGAAGCAACTCTAAAGCCGCTTCGTAATTGCTGTTTGAAATCTCCAATGATCGGATAGTTTCCAGCGCTGAATCCCTCAAACATGACCGCAGATGTTGAAATTTCTCAATGTTGGAGAGGTCCGGATGGCTGTCGATTATGCTCGTGAACACGGAGTAAAAATCCGCCCAGTTTGCGTAGCCTCCGCCAAACGTTGGCAGCTGCACAGGCGGCAACGGCATCGGCCTCGGCCGCGGCTGCGTTTGAGGACCACTACACTGGTGGGGCACAACACCTTCCTGAATTCATCAAAAGACTCGCTCATTTCACTGCCAATTTCGTCGAAATCCAATTCCTCCAGTTCTGTATGCAGAACATTGAAGGCACCTTGCAGCTCATCAATCTGCTCCAGCCTCACCGTAAGAGTGGGTTCGTCGTATCCGCTAAGCGTCTCATTAGACAGAGACGTTTGTAGCCTCTGCAACCTGCTGAACAGCGCATTGGCTTTGCGCTTTAAAAAGGTCACCCTGCTTTTTTCACCTTTAGCGGGCATAGCAACAAATCGCCTTTTATTCGGTTCAGCGGGAAGATGAGCACAAAATAGATGCCGAAAATGCAAGCGGGGTCAATGCACGCAACGATATATGCTAGCTCGCTTAAACACAGCCACTATCACCGAAATCTCCACTCACTTGTCCAACCGATTGCGATTTAAGGTATTTATATTTATTTATAAACGGGATAAGTGCATTAATTAATGCATGCAAATTAACACGATCACGTCGGGGTCACCAAATGTTTAGCTATTGAGATTTTTCAATAGCTGTTGCGAATAATAAAAAACCGAAGAAAGTTTGCTTTTATAACGACAGTTTTTATTTTGCGAATAGTTATTCCTTTACGATAGCGATAATTGAATGCGTAAGTTTGGTCTTTTCCGAAACACGAAGAATTGGCAACTGGCGGGCAGACAGCCGAAATGCAGCGCCCAAGCTTAACGTAGGTGGCTAACAACAACAAACAAGGAATGAGCGCCGTACAGATAAGTGCGTGCGAGAGCAGCGGTTTGCACTATGGGCATCGCAACTGCTACCACTGATTAATTTGGCTTATAATATTAAAGAATATCATGCGGCTGCATGACCCAACAGGCCTGTTCGTATGTCATTTTTTATCGTCGTCGACGCGGTCACACTGAATCGGGCAACATTACGGTTAAAAAAGGAAAGAATTGGGGAAAATGTGGTTTTCGGTCAAGTGATAGCCGCAACGCAGATGAGCTGGGCCGAGGAAAAAAAGGAAAACTCCTTGGCTGAGCCCTATGCAATTCCTGACCCCAAAAACTTGTCGACGTTCGACTGTTTTTGTTGTTGTTGCTGCTGCTGCTACTGCTTGCTGATGTCTGCATTTTCGTATTGGCATCGGATTTTTCTTGGGTACCATTCGACGTACATATAATCCGTGGGTGAAAATCCAGACCCAATTGCTGATGAGAGGCTGATGAATGAAACGCAGTAGATACAGCAATCCGTCGGATATTTCTAATTATACAACGCAGCCCGTAGCAAAAACGTATTTTCACGCGAAGATCCGAAACTGGTAATACACACATCGCAAGGAACACGGGAGGTTGGGAGGGTGAGTAAAATTCGATTTGTTGCACAAAACACACGACGAGTGGCCGAAAATCGGGCCGAAAAGTGGGGTGCGGCTATATTCGACGTACATATAATCCGTGGGTGAAAATCCAGAACCAATTGCTGACGAGAGGCTGATGAAAGAAACGCAGTAGATACAGCAATCCGTCGGATATTTCTAATTATACAACGCAGCCCGTAGGAAGAACGTATTTTCACCCAAAGATCCGAAACTGGTAATACACACATCGCAAGAAACACGGGAGGTTGGGAGGGTGAGTAAAATTCGATTTGTTGCACAAAACACACGACGAGTGGGCGAAAATCGGGGGCCGAAAAGTGGGGTGCGGCTATATAGCTGGCATAGCGATAGATTCTAGGTCGACCTGAGATTATAGTACAATATCTGGCCATCTTTTTTCTTGCAGGCTGCCCCATGGACAAAATCAAGTTAAAGGTTATTGGCGTGCTGCGCGAACGCGATGGTGGAAGTCGCAGTGGTTCTGGAGGGGGGGCAACTGCTGGAACAGGAGCTGCATCAGGCGGAGTTTCGACAACCGCAGGTCATAAGTTGGCCTCCGCAGGAGGAGCGGGCGTGGCGCCGCCAGAACATCGGTGCTATCCTGACCGCAGACCTCCAAGATTAGCGCTCTAGACCTGGCTCTAGACCAGACCGAGTTTCTCAGCAAGGAGAATTTACTAAGTGAACTGCAGTCGCGCAAGGATGCGTGCTATCACTTAAATTACTTCCTAGCCATAACAGAGAGCCAGTTTCGGTATCTAGTGCAAAAGCTGGAGCCCATCATTAGCCAGTACGCTCCGCAACGCAAGAAGAAGTCCTTCTGCGCGACTGCAGAAAGATGATTGGCTAAGCAAGGACACCAGTACAAATCGAGCCCAATGATACAATATTTAGAAAAGAAAACCATAGAAACAAGATAACTCCGAGATTTTCACTACACAAAGTAGATGGAGACAAAGGCGTCACTTTCCTAACAAACTAAAGGTCAAAAGTTACACAAACAAAAAATTAGAAAAACAGTTAAAAAACAGTGGCAGAAACATAAGATAGACAAGCACTATTTAATAAATATATTATTATCAAACTAAGTAACATAAAAGCCCACATTAAGGAGGAAATAGCACTTATTCATTATAAAATAGGATAAGCTTCAATATAGAATATAGATATAGCAATTGGCCAGTAAACTAAACATTATCCCTAAACTATTATTTCATAACGAACAAATAATAATATAATATAGATAGAATAGAATAGATAGAATAACATGCACTTACTCTCCGGCCACAGGGAAACAACACCGACCCAGAAACAAAAAACTGAGAGCCGAGCAAAAATTCAACGAAGATCGCCAATACGAAATCGGACAAACACATTTGGGAGAAGCATACATATACATATTTATAATAAAGAATGCATTCTCATTTCATACCCCAAACTGCTCAGTTGTTTTTTTTAAAGCTTTCCTCCCTCGGCCACAGGATTGTAACTCTCGCACATGCCGACTGAACTCCGCTAATTACGAAAATTTCGCCCAGCGTTAACACAAGACGTCCGTCTGTACGACGATGTAGACTTGGTCTTCAGTTTATCCCTGTGTGCAACAAGTTGTTTGACCTTGCTCAGCACTGAATTTTCTCAGCACCATGTCCCTAGCTTTTCCATTTAGGACACCTGCAGGCGCAATAGGTTTTCGGAGTGAGCATAGCCGGCGATCGCATTAATCGTCTGGAAATTGCTAAAAGACAATGGCCAGTTTTGGCAGCGTGTGCGTACTATGCCATGTCGATAAATGGTTTCCATTGCTTATTTAAGGTTGGAGTCCACTTATTAACCATAGATGTGGTTGTTATGGGGGTATACTTCGACGAGCAGGTGTCCGAGAGCTGGTGATGAAGATGATCTTTTTTCCCCATGATATGCTTATTTATTGAATCTTCCCTTTTACTTAAGAGACTAACAATAAGTTTTTAAATCTTATTCTAAACTAGCTAAATATCATTTTATGAAATGATTCCTTTCAGGACTAACAAATTTAACGCTGGGCTGGTTGGTCGTTCCGGAGCAGTCGGCTTTGGCTGCATACTCGAATAAGTTTTCTTGCAAGAGGATTTTGATGTGAAGCTAGTTTTGTGTTTCTATGTGTTTCCGGCAGGTGAGCCGCTTGTCCAGATGAATACCTAACTATGTTACGTTATCGGCTTGTGGGATGCGCGTGTGGTTCATTACCAAGGGTTTTTTTTTTTAATTCGTTTATTGAATCCTTATGGTAAACTATATACAATAAAACATAATAACATTTAGGAGGGCAAATCCAGGACTCGCCGCGGTATGGCCGTATAGCATTGCTTCGCGAGGACGATCAGGATTTGCTCACTCGTGGACCCTCCTGGCTCTCTCGGCTCTTCTGAGCTCGGTGGTTATCGCTGCGGCGAAGCTGTTGACCGCTTGCCATTCCGCCTCCCCCTGCAGCATGAATGGGACTAGGTTGTCCGTATTCAGTCTGCCGCCAAGTACGGTTTCCAGAGAGCTCCGTTCCCTAGCGTATTTAACGCACGATAAGAGAACCTCCGCACCATGGACAGTCATCCGCATCCTCGTGTCCAAAGCGCTTCAGGTAGCTGCGAAAGCAACCGTGTCCGCTTATCAGCTGCGTTAGGTGGAACGTAATATCGCCATGCTTTCGCTCTAGCCACGGCTTGAGGTTGGGTATCAGCTGCTGCGTCCAGCGACCCTTAGGCTCGTTGGTCCACCTGTGCTGCCATGTCTCCAGGGTGTGCTGCCTTGCTTCAGCTCGTATTGCTTACTTGGCGCCGGGGGAGAGTCTTCGACCGTGGGTTTGGTTGAAGACCACTTCGTTTTCCTGCGCTAACAGGTCCAGAGGCGTTATCCCTGCGATCACCAATGCAGCCGCGTTGAACACTGTTCTGAAGGCGCAGCAGACACGTAGGGCCGAAAGTCTGTGGGTAGCATTTAGGCCATGGGCGTAGCTTTCGGTACCAAGCGCTTTTGCCCACACCGGGGCGGCATATAGCATGGTCGCTCGGGTGACGCTCGTCAGCAGCCTTCTGCTCGCCTGTTTTGGGCCTCGGGAGTTCAACATTATGTTTGATAGCGCCCGATTTACTCCTGCTGCTTTCGAGCTAGCGTAGGCAAGGTGTTCTCGGAATGAAAGCCTGGTGTCAATCATGACTCCCAGGTACTTGATTGCCCGAGAGGAGGGCACCTTTGTACAGCCTACTTCGACGGTGGCCGTCTCCACCGCTTTCCTTGAGCTAATTAGGACAGCCTCAGTCTTCTCCGGCGCCAGCTCTAGCCCCATTGAACTGAGCCAATGTTCAATGGCCCTGATGTTTTGGTTACAGCTTTCTTCGGCCTTGCCGGGGTACTTGTCGACAACGAGCAAGGCCACGTAGTCCGCGAAGCCTACGATCTCGCTCCTCCCGACCAGCGGTAGGCGAAGTATCCCGTCATACATGGTGTTCCACAGAAGCGGGCCGAGGACCGAGCCTTGCGGGAATCCACCGGTGACCTGGTGCCTGAAGACGCCTTCCGACGACTCGCACAGTAGGACCCGATCAGAAAAATAGCTGCGGATGATCCTGACTAGGTAGGCTGGGACGCTGAAGCCAATTAGTGCTTCTAGGATCCGGTCCCTGTTCCTGATGTCTAGAGTGACCATGAGGCAGTACTCTTTTCTACCACCCTTCCATCTGGTGCCGTCGATTGCTTGGGCCGCTACTTCGACCACTCTGTTGACAGCGTCGACGGTGGACCGCGCTTTCCTGAATCCAAACTGGGACCGTGAGAGGTCACCCGCGTTGGCGATAGCCCTCTCTAGCCGAATGCACACCAGTTTCTCCAGGAGCTTGCCAGTTCCATCGATGAGGCATATTGGCCGGAACGATGAAGGCTCCTCGGGTGATTTCCCTGGTTTTGGGAGGAGAAGCAGCTTTTGGATTTTCCAGCAACTCGGGAAAACTCCTTCCTCCAGGCACTTGGTGAATGCCTTCGCAAACAAGTCTGGCTGGAGGTAGAGAGCAAGCCAAAGCGCCCTGATCGGGATGCCGTCGCGTCCGGGGGCCTTGCCGTCCTTCAGCAGTTTTGCCAGCTCCAGGATCTCGTCACTGCTGACCGTGGCGTCGGATTCGACGTGGTCCCCTGTGGCTGGGTCGGCTGGGCGTAACCCATCCATCACAGGGAAGAGATGTTCCGCTACACTGCGGAGCATCGCTGGGTCCAGTAGCTTAGGAGTCCTTGTGTACGCCTTCTTGACCACCACCTTGTAGGCACTTCCCCATGGGTCGCTGTCGGCAGAATCGCAAAGGTCGAGGAAGCATTTGCGCTTGCTCTCCCTTATGGCTATCTTGAGCGTTTTTCTGCGGGCTCTATACTCGGATTGGCGTTCGGCAAAGGACTCCGCACCTCTCGCGCGTTGGTCTGGCGGAGAGGCACACTAGACGAGCCGTCTCTATCTCCTGGTTCCACCAGTAGACAAGGGCTCTTTGTCGGCTATGCGACCTGCTCGATTGCATGCTGGCGTCGCACGCGGCCTTCAGCCGCCTCATCAGCTCCACTGCCGTCAGCTCGGCTCCTTGTCTGCTCGCCATGGGTAGGAACTGCTCTCGAAACACCTGCGTGTCCAGAGAGTCCGTCTTGTATTTATTCCTGGCCTGGGCTGGTGTCTGGGCTTGGGACGAGGGTGGGCATCCCAGGTCGCAGATGATGGCCAAGTGGTCACTGGCAGTGTAGTCCTCGCTGAGTCTCCACCTCGCTAGCCTGTACGACGAGCCGCTAGTGAAGGTGAGGTCCACCACAGAGCCCAGTCCGGCGCGCCTGAACGTGAGCCGGTTTCCATGGTTAAGAAGAGCCAGGTCCAACGTCGCGAATGCCTCCAGCACCATCCTGCCTCTCGCGTTGGTGGTTGAGCTGCCCCACCCTGGGTGCGGCCTCTAGCATCCGCTGCCAGTCTGTCCAGTGCCCGGCTGAATGCGATTATGGTCAGGCTGGGAGCTACGTATACGCTGTACCCTATACCCCCACCATCTGCCTACCCTAGCCCTAAAAAATCCGATGTCCGAAAGAACATCGGTTATTTGCTGGGTTTCTCTGCTGCACCTCCAGATCGCTGCTTTCTTGGTGCGGTCGAAAGCCCAGTCTGGGCTAGCCGCCGTTCGGTAGGGCTCGCTAAGTAGCGCGAGCTCCACTCTGCGTTCACGCAACGTCTGCACCAGCAGGTCTTGGGCTGCCGTGCAGTGATTCAGGTTTAGCTGAATCAGCCGCATCATCGCATGGTGCTCCTTTACCCGCCAATGGGCACTTCCGGGTGCCTATTTGGTGGTTGGTCGCTTGGCTTCCTCTGCTTGCGCACAAAAAGCACTTAGCTTCGTTAGGGCACTCGGTGGCTTTGTGTCCCGCTGTCCGCATCTGAAGCAGCACTGGCTTCTGTCAACGGTGCTTCTGCAGTGGGCCGCTATATGGCCTTCTTCCAGGCATCTGAAGCATCTTTGACGTGGCTCCAGCTCCTTGATCAAGCATTGGGACCATCCTACCCTCAGCTTGCCACGCTTGATCAGCAGGTCCGTCAGATTGGCTGGGACTGCTATCACCGCAGTCTTCCCTCCGTACTGCGTTTGCCGGAGGCTCTTGATAGCCACCACTGCTGCAGGGATCTCTGCCTGGGCCTCCAAGGCACTCTTCAACTCGTCTTCCGAAGTGAGCTCGTCGAGGTCGCGAATCACGAATACCTTGGATTGTGTTAACGCGCGAAGGCTGGCGCGGTCTCCCAGCACCGCTCTCATGTCCATCTTCAGCTTCTGCGTCAGGTCTTGGGCTGAGGCACGTAGCTCGAGGAGCAGTTCGCCTTTGGCCGTCCTCTTCACCCTTGCTACGTTCTCCCCGATGGCCCTGAGCCTAGCGTCCTGCCCTCTTGTGACCAGGGACAGCACTTCGCTGTAAGGTAAGCCAGCTGAGGGGGTGATAACCAACTTGGCGGTCTCTTCTTGCGCGGTCCGGGCGGTTGCTGCAAGCTTGGTTGCGACTTCTTTCCCGCTACAGTGGCTTGGGGCGGAGCCCTTGGTAGGCGCTTGGGTCCCGCAGCCTTCTGGTGGTCGGGTCGCTGGGCTCTCTTCGCAGACAGCGCCGTGCGATCCTTTGGCTTAGGGCTGCCCTTAACGTTGCACGGTTCTTCGAGGCCGGATGGGAGCTTGGGGGTGGTCTGTTGACTAGCATCTGCTTTTGCCGTACGTCCGACCTGCGTTTTCTCCGCCTCCGTCATCCTAGTGCGCAGCTTTAATTGGAG
This sequence comes from Drosophila mauritiana, assembly GCF_004382145.1. Taxonomy (NCBI): domain Eukaryota; kingdom Metazoa; phylum Arthropoda; class Insecta; order Diptera; family Drosophilidae; genus Drosophila; species Drosophila mauritiana. The sequence continues at coordinate 594,678 of NW_022881582.1, forward strand.
CTCCTTCAATCTGGCGAATGAGTTCTTCATTGCCAGATTAATGCTCCTCACCCCGTTATGGTTGACCTTCGTCAGAAGGTCGTCCAGGATTGCTCCCATCTCCTCGATTTCTAGCTGGGGGGTCATTACCAAGGGTGGGCATGTTTGTTTGTTTAGGGTAAATGTTACCTGTTTGCACCTTCCTTCGTTTACTCGTAAGCGCCAATTTGCAAGCCATTGTTCTAGACAAGTAAGATGGCGTGCTAGTTGCATCGTAGCTTTTACTGGGCATCTGGATCGACTTAGTATTGCAGTGTCATCAGCGAATGTGGATATCGTTAGCTGGTAGTTTGTTGGGATGTCCGTCGTGTATAGGGTGTATAGAATTGGGCCTAGAACACTTCCTTGAGGAACTCCGGCTTTTATAGTACAATCGCTTGAAGTGCTTGAGCTGCATCTAACCGCGAACACTCTTTTATATAGGTAAGACTTTAGAAGCTTATGTATGTTTTGAGGCAGCAGCTTGATTATTTTAAGACCATCCAGCCATACTCTATCGAATGCTTTTGCAACGTCTAAGAATAGAGCTGGCAATATTCACGATGTTCAAAGGCAGTGCGAATTTCTGTTGTGATGCCGTTAACCTGTTCAATGACTCTATGTTTTGCCCGAAAAACAAATTGGTGCGATGGGAGTGTGTTGTGTGTTTTGAGGTTCTACTATGTCGATGCGTAGCAGCCTCACTTTTTCAAATAACTTGGATAGACAAGTAAGTAAGCTTATTGGCCTGTATGATGATGGCTGTGTTTTGTCTTTTCCAGGCTTATGGATCATACTTATAATTGATTTCTTCCACTTTTGAGGGAAGTATCCAATTTTAGTAATTCCGTTGAAGAGCAAGCAGATTCGTAGAACTGAACACATTGGGAGCTCGATGATCATTTTCCGGGTTATTAAGTCGTAGCCAGGCGATTTTCCAGTCTTTAGTTGCTCTTTAATGACTTTCGTTATCTCGCTTGGCCGAAATTCTACATGATCTTGTGGTGCTAAGTCAGATGCAGTTAAAGGCGGGAGAGTAAATGAGTTAGTGGCTGGATTTTTCTTACTTTTTTAAGATGATCAGCGAAGACTCTTGCTCTGTCCGTGTATCTGCGAGACCAATTTCCGGAAGAGTTACTGAGAGGTATAACCGTTTCTCTTGGTGCCTGTAGGTTCCTGTGGTCTTTCCACAACGAGTTCTTTGTGCCTGTGGGAGTGAGATTCTCGATGTACCTTAGTTGTGCGTCCGCTTCTTCTTTCTTAAGCGCTTTGGTAAGTCTGCGAGAAAATGCGTCCTTATTTACTCTTTGCGCCAGGTGATCTGTGCTCCTGCCACTCCCTTCGATGTCGTCGTTTTTCAAGCACAAGCAGTTCAATATCTCAACTTGTTTTGTTAAACTTTATACTGCAAACATTGTTGTCTTGTGGACGCTTTTGCTGCTGCGACAAGTATTGATTCTATATCGCCAGCAATGTCTTGGTTCTGGAAGTGCCTCAGCTGTAATCATTGATTGGGGTATCCTTTTTGTGATGGCAAAGTCAATCAAATCTAGAAGCAGCCAGAGTGAGAGCACCGTTATGGCATTGGAGGTTTATAGAGGTACATTGTAAGCAGTCTTCTTGCCAATTACCAAGAAAGTGGTGCTTAATTCGCAATCGTATTATTATCCCCGTGCGTCCATGGGCCTTGTCATCCGGGTGATTCGTTATGTAAAATTTATATCCTGGTATTTGGAAGTTGTACTTTTCGGTAAGGTGAGTCTCTGAGAGTAGCATAACGTCAATGTTTCTGTCGGCTTAGAACTGAGCAAGTTCTAACTTGTGCCGCGAAACGCCATTAGCGTTCCAGGTAGCTATTGTTAAGGGAGTCATTATCCTGTTTTAGAAGAAACGAGCATTGGAATAAGGATGTTTTGGTTCCTCATAAACTTTTGCATAGTTTCTAGCATGAAGGTCATGAAGCCTTTTATGGTTTGGTCTGACTGGTGTTGCATGTTCTGTGTGTTTTTTTAATTTTTTTATTATTCGTCTTACGATAGGAAAATTAAAATCTTCTAAAGATACCACCGTCCGTAGGTGGCATGCACGATTCATAAGCCCTATTCGAATTAGGCCTACGTACTAAAACAAAAACCTCCGCGTGCTCTTCATTCCTTGCTCGCTCACCGGGACTGCCAATCAAGGTATGACTTCGGTGAGCAGGATGTGAGGCCAGGTCGCTCTCCCTCCCTTCAGTGTAGTCCATGGGGGCTCCTCCTTCCACCCTTTAGTCGCCTTTTACGACGAGCCGGGAACGCTGAGGTAGAATTCTTCGCCCGCCGTCACCCAGAACGCCAGTTTAGGCTTCGACATCCACTCTGTTGGCCATCTCGTCTGATCGGACACGCTTCATCATATTAATGATAAGGCTGTGTCCCAGCTCCCAAGCCCCCGCTATCTGACAGCGTCTTTAGCTGCTCCCTCTCCGCCGTGAACCTGGAGCAGTGCATTAGCACATGTTCTGCTGTTTCTTCACCGTCGACGCAGAACAAGCATTGGGCTGACTCTACGTGACGGAACCGGAGTAGATAGGCCCGGAAGTAGCCATGGTCCGTGAGGAACTGGGTTAGGTGGTAGTCCAAGCATTTGTGTTGGCACTCTGCACAAACCGTCATCTCTGGGATGATCTGATAAGTCCACCTCCCCCGTCGCGACGTTTGCCATCTGCTCTGCCATTCACCTATTAGCCACTCGTGTGCCTCTTGCTCCGCATTAGGCTGAGAGCCTTGATCTCCAGATCAATTGGCGGCAGGCCTGCCAGCGCTAGCGGTGCGTCTTCGGATATGGTCCTGAATCCTCTAATGAGCCTGAGGGCCATTGACCGTAGCACCGAACGAGCTCCTTTCAGGTATGAGCCCCTGCAAGTGGCATTGCTCCAGATTGGCCCGGCTTTCTCGAGCCAGAGGATGGCAGCACCGATCATAGAGTTGCATTTGTCTTCCAACAATGCGATTGTTTTTGAGACAGCTGTGATCGCCACATCGTCAGCAAAACAGTGCAGCTCTACTCCTACGGGCCTGTTGATGCCCAAGATCCCATCGTACATAATATTCCATAGGATTGGTCCAAGTACCGATCCTTAGGGACCACCAGCCGAAACTCGGTATCTTTTTAGGCCATCTTCCGTATCGTACCATAGGACCCGGTCCCTAAAGTAGTTGCCAACGACTATCCTTAGGTACTCCGGGATCCCCATGCGGTTCATGGCTGCGAGGATTACGGGCCATCTGGCGGTGTTGAAAGCGTTCCTTATGCCGATGTTACTAACGGCCTAAAGAGCGTCCAGTGTGCTCTTTCCTTTCCGGAAGCTATATTGATGGCTTCCCAGGCCGCTGATGCTCTCGGTGATTGCCTTTATTCTTGTATACAGGATACGTTCAAACAGTTTTCCTACTATATCCAGTAGGCATAGAGGGCGGTAGCTGTTTGCAGCATGTGCTGGTCCCTTGCCTTTCGGCAACAGGACTAGCTTCTGTCTTTTCCACCTTGTTGGGAAGATTCCGCCCAGAAGGCATTGCTGGAAGGTGGCCCTGAAGATTTCAGTTCTACCCAGCGCCACTGCTTTTATAACAGGTCCAGGAATACCATCTAGTCCATAGGCTTTGTTGGGCTTGATGCGCTTAGTTGCCTCGACGACTTCACGTTCTGTGACGCAAGGGAAATCTGGGGCAGGGCTGCCTCTGTTGACCTCCATATTGTGATCCGCTCTGGAAATAGCTCTCCTACTATGTTAGCCAGGACCCCCGGGTCGCATGGGGTTGCCGCTATCCTCCTTAGCTTGTTGGTAACAAGCTTGTAGGCGAGGCCCCAGATATCGCTGTCTACGCCATCCTGCAGCTCCTTAAACGACCGCGCTTTGGCAGCCGCGATTCCTTCTGAAAGCCTCCAAGAGTTCCGAGTGGTGGGTACTGCCTCTGGCTCGTTGCGCCGTTCTCCTAGCCCTGAGGCAATCAGACCGCAGTTGGCTTAGGGAGGCACTCCACCAGTAAACGGGAGGTTTGCGCTGTGCCTTATTTTTCCTTGGCATGGTTGCGTCGCAGATTCTTCCCAGCATATTCATAAGGCCTGCCGCCATACTCTCTGCGTCCCCATTTGGAATTTCCAGGGAATTGATCTGATAGGCCAGCATGGCCTCATCGATCTTCCTGGTGTCCCATGCTTTCCCGGCTGTTCTGCTCTGCCGTCTCCTGGGCATGCCCTCCGGGGAGAGACTGAAGGAGATCAGGGCGTGGTCTCTCAGCGTCATGACGTCATGGACCATCCAGTTGTTGTTGTCCACTAGCCCTCTGCTGACAAAGGTAACGTCAATAAAGGACGCACCCCTATCGTTGTTAAACGTCGGCTTCCGGCCGTCGTTCAGCAGTATAAGGTCCAGCATTCCCCCTCTTGTGTTGGATGTCCTGCTGTTCCATTCCACTGCCCAGGCATTAAAGTCGCCGACAATGACCTTCGGGCTTCGCCCTCTCGCATGGTGCACGAGCGCCTCCAGAAACTCTTCGAACTGATCGGGGGTGTCGCTCGGCGGAGCGTAGCAGCTGTACATGTGTACGTGTTTTAACTTCGCATAAACGATACCCCGCATAGACGAAGCAGCCAGTTCCTGGACGTGGAGAGAGCTGCAGCATTTGATAGCTGCTTTACCTGTCTCGTCAAGGATCATGGGTGATTGTCCACTACCAGAGACGTAGGGTTCGCTTAGGAGCATGATGTTTACATTGCGCTCAACCGCAGTCTGGGCCAGGAGGCTCTGAGCTGCGGCGCAATGATTGACATTGAGCTGTACTACGCTAATATGGGCGTGCATTAAGGTGGCTCCTGGCTTCTTTTAGGGTCGCTCTGTAGGTCGGGCACGCAAAGCTACCCGTCGGGTGGTTTCTGTCCACCTCGCTGCTGTAGATCAGGCATTTTGGTGCTGCAACGCACCCCTTTGCCTTGTGCCCACGCTCACCGCATCTAAGACAACAGTCTGCCCTGTCAGTGTCCTTGCAGGTTGCTGATCGATGACCATAGCCCAGACACCTGTAGCATCTCGTGGGTCGGACGTCCTGGGTGATACGATATCTTGACCATCCAACAATTAAGGTGCCCTGTTTAAGGACTGGTATCGCAACGTTCGCGTTCAGTAGCACTGAGGCTATCTGCGTGCCATCCCGCATTCTGCGAAGGCCCCTGATATCTTAAGGATTTATCTGTAGGCCCTGGAATTGGGAGACCATGCAGCTGTGGAGCTCCTCTGCTGTCGTAGCCTCGTCTAGTCCGCTGCAAGATAGAGCTATTCTTTGCGCTCCCGTGCGCACAGAGGCCAAGTCATTGAGCGCCGCTTCCAGATCGCTCTTAAACTTGGGAACGCTTTCCGAAGCTTTCCCCTCTACCTCAAGCAACAGCTCATCTTTCTGCGTTCTCCGGATTTTTCGTACGTGACTGCCCAGTTCGCTAAGGCTCGGGTCCGATCTTAGCTTCCGAAGCATCTCTGCGTACGAAGCCTCTCCTGTCTTTTTTACGATGATTGCCTCAGGTTTTTTACGCAGGCACGTAGGTTTCACCTTGGTCCACTCTGCACCCGTGCTAGCATTATTTGCGACAGATGCGTAGCTGCCTGGCTTGGACTCGTTAGGTCTGGATGTCGCCTTTTCTTCACAGTTGCCAACCAACGTAGGGTTGCTCGGCTTGGGTGCCTGGACTTTTGGCACTTGCACCTTGGGTACCTGCGCATTTTGAGGAGCCTTTTTGGTAGGCTTTTGTACCTCCGTCTGAGTAGCACTGCTCTTCAAGCGGTGCTCGCTGTTAGTGCCTTCGTACAGCTCTATCGCCCTGTTGTTAAGGGCCGAGAGTTCGGAAGCTATGCCCTTTGTCTCTCGTGTCACGTGCCGTTGGGTCTCGAATGCGGATAGCAGGATTTTAATCTTGCCATTCCTGGTGAGTATGCCCCTCAGGTCCTCGTTCTGGAGAGCCGTGGTCACGTCCGAAGGCCGATGAGGGGAACCAGCTGGGGACTTCCCCCCCGTCTTTTGCGATGGCACGGCGATGTGGTCCATCGTCTTCTGACTTGTCGCGGTCGTACATGCTGTAGGAACCAAGTTCTCCACCTCTACAGCATCGCTGCAGTCGCTAGTCAACGGCGGCTGGGGGCCTGCGTGCTCACCCCTCGCCACCGCCGGAACCGAGATTCCATCACCATGAGTCGGGTTACCGACTCCTCTGGTGGGGGATCTCGAAAGTCGGGAGCTCCTCCTGAACGGGTCGTTGCGATCAGAGGGACTGCCCCCCACTGAGCTGTCCATCAACTGAAGGATGGCCTAAGGTTACCTAGGCGAAGCACCAGCCCTAGAAAGGGGTTCCCACGTAGGCCACGGATTTCCCCCTGGCTTTTACGGATGGAGGTTTGTACCGCCTCGACTCGGACACCAGAGCCTCTGCTTAGGCACCAGCATGGTGAGAGGATGATATTTGGTCTGTCCGCGACCTTTGTGCCTTTTCCCCTTTCTTAACGACTTGTGCGCTCCCAGAAACCAGTATCAAAATTAAATTAAATTAAATTTCAACGGTTTAATTTAAAATTTAATTTTGATTTCGCGCCCTACTGTCGCAACACAACACTGATCACACGGTTGATCTGGCAACGCCTCTCTCTTCAGATCACCCGCTGATTGGCAGCGCTATCAGCTGTTTTATCCGCTGCAACAATCGCAAGCTAATAAATTACCTAACAGGCGCACAATTAACTCGCGTGATTGCAGCGCAAAACTTTTGCGCGACTCCACCGTGTGGTTTTGCCAGTTTGCCGCACACACCGGCCGACACAACTTCTATAATTTCGAGTATTTCGCGCAGCGTTAATTTAAGACGTCCGTCTTCAAGGCGATGTAGACTTGGTCTCCTCCATGTTCTGTGTGTTGATTGTCAGTGTTAGAATCAGGGATTCAAGTACCAACAGCAGTCACCTCCAGCGTCCAGCATAAAATTCACCAAAAATTCACAAATAAACAAATAAACATGTTCTGTGTGTTTATTTGGTGAATTTTATTGTTGTTTTTTTGACTCTATGGCTCCAGTTCGACCTTAAAGAGTGGCTGCGGGTCTTTGTTTCTGTTGAGAATGTTGATCACCGTTTTGGCGTTGAAGTTCTTCTCCTTTTGTGCCGCTATAATTTCGGATGCTGTCACTGATGACTCTATTCCTTTAATGACAACCTGCAATCCTTTGGCACTTAGATATAGTAACTCTTCCCAGCTTCGTCCAGGTACTTGGTCACTGATCGGTGGCTAGACTCATTCTGAGTCTGCACTTTCGTTTCTTGTATGTTGCCCTTAGTAATAGGTATAACATGGAACTTGTTTTCTCCGATAATTGCAGTTAGTTTGTTAACCAGCGCACTTGATGTTTTTCTATTAGTGGCGGCTTTATCTTCTTCTGTCCCTGCTCCTGCACTTCGCAGTCATCCAATAGTGCAAACCTATTTGATCTTGAGTTATTGGAGGCGTTGGCGCGATTTATTTTAGGCTGATTACCAGCTGGCTTGTATTGTGGTCTTAGCATTCGCTTTATTTGGATATAGCGATCCAGCGCTGTTTGACAAAGTTTTTTGTTTTGTTTTGGTTCTTATCCGCTTCCGCTTACAAGAGTCGGTGTAAGTGCTCTTGCTTTCGTTGTTGTTGGTACAGCGGAATTGTACACCGCTGTCGGTTTTGAGGATAGAGTTGATGTTAGTACTGTTGCAGTTGTTGTTACTAAAGGTGCAGCTGCAGTAGATATCGTGATTGCTGTACTGGTAGCTAAAGAACTTGACTCCGTTTGTAATGGGGAGAGCTTGAGAGATACGCTCTCAGTGCGTTCGGGTTCATTTTGTGCAGTCATAAGCATTGGTGAGCAAGACTGCGATCGTTTGCATTCCGGTGCAAAGAGAGTCGGCGCTCGACTTGATCTTTTTCCCGCTGAGCGCGCAATTCGCGTTGGTTCATTTTATACTGATCGATTTGTTCGTTGTCTATTTGTTTTTTAGTTTTACTTTATTATTCCACACACAGAAAATTTTATAGTATAGCAATTTAACATTGTCAATAGCGTCTCTTTCGCTTTCGGTTTATTTATTTATTTTATGTTATTAACTATTTATTTCACTAAAATCAAGTGATTTTATACGGAGCTCGATGAAAACACGTCTGTTGACTTGATGACTACTGGTTCTGAAGATAATCATGATCAAGAAGTAAGTTTGCCGTAGCTTTCGCAGCTGCGATCTCCTGCAAGTTGATACTGCAGTCTCAACCGAGGTACCCGAAAAGGTAACACGAGCTGCAGTGGCAGCATTGTACCATTCGGTTGTTATACTCCTGTCTACATTTCTTTTTGAAATGAACTCTTTTCTTACTGAACTTTTGTTCAGTATTTTTTTTTTACTGGTTTCTATTATTTTCGCTTTGCATCAAAACTTCGACTAAGATGTCCTTTTCAAAACTAAATTCAGCTTTGTAAAGATCTACGTGCAGACGAGCATTCAGAAAGCTCCGCAACTAATGGTTCTTAGATTCTATAAATAAAAGATAAACGATCATAAAATACACAGTGTTTCGTGGCTAATTTCGGCGGCAGAACTAACAAAGGTAAAAATATTAAAAATAAAACCGCAAATAAAAATTAATTTTAAAAAAAATTATATAAAATTAATTGTTGGAAAACACCCCAGTTATACAAAAAAACTTCTACAATATTTAATTACTTAAATGTTGTTATTCTAAATGTTGTTAAGGCAGAATTTTTTTCTAAATAATATATTTTTCTATATATATAATATAAATTGTCTTATATCAAAAACCGAATATGTATAAAATAAAATAAAATGATATATATATTCTTAACTTATTAACAACTTAAATGTTGTTGTTCTAAATGTTGTTAAAGAAGAATTTTTGTCTGACCGTAATAACATCGAAAACGTTAGCATTAATAATGTTGTAGAACGTTACAATCCCCACGCCACAATAAATATAAATTGTTTTATATAAAAAACCCAATAAGTATAAAAAAAAAAAATTATATTTATTTTCTTTGTATTCATACTTACTAGTATAAATTAGAGGCTTCTTCGCGGAGATCACTCTTAATAAAAGTATATTCATAATAATTAAGTTTTGGTAATAATGCTGATATGTATTTCAACAGACAGAAATTGGTTCTTTTAGCGATAGGATTACCTTCCAAATTAATAATCTTTAAATTATTCATAAACCGGAATCGTTCAATCTGTAAAAAAAAATTAAAAATAAGAAAATATTTTTTCTGTTGTAAGTATTGTTATAAGGAAATTGTTTAGCTATTGAGCTTTTTCAATAGCTGTTGCAAATAATAAAAAACCCAAGAAAGTTTGTTTTTATTAGACAGCCGAAATGCAGCGCCCAAGTTTAACGTAGGTAGGTACAAAAGGAACAAGGAATGAGAGTCGTACAGATAAATGCGTGCGAGAACAGCGGTTTGCACTATGGGCATCGCAACTGCTACCACTAACTAATTCGGCTTACAATATTAAAGAATATAATTTAGTCTACTGCACAGTTTTTTCGGCTGCATGACCCAACATCCTCCCCCCCGTTGGAAGCTTGGCTTCCAACAGAGTCCTCAAGGGGAAGCAGACACAGCTTGTTCACTGCCCGCCTTATTACTCCAGACGCGGTCCTCAATTCTGCAACTCGAGCGACGCCGTCTCTGCCAGGAATCAACTGCATGACTCTCGCCAAAGGCCATCTCATTGGGGGTAGATTCTCGTCCTTAACAAGAACGACGTTGTCCACGGCTACGCCAGGTTTTAAGGTGCGCCACTTGGAGCGCTGCTGGAGCAACGTCAAGTATTCTTCCTTCCATCGCGACCAAATTATTTGCTGAAGAAAGGAGATGCGCTGCCAAGAGTCAAGCCGATTATAGTTTAGGCCCGTTATATCTGGCTCGTCAAACGGCGAAGGCAGACCACCATTGAGAAAATGTGCCGGAGTGAGGACGTCCAGATCGGCAGGGTTCTCTGAAATGGGAACCACAGCGCGGTAGAAATGATGCTTGGCCGTTTTCACCGCTGCTTCCCAAAGTCCACCGAAATGGGGCGACCGTGGAGCGATGAACCGCCAGTCAATCGTCTCCGAAAGGCAAAAGTTCTGAACGGAGCCATGATGCTCGCTGCTGAGAAGTAACCTTCGAAGTTCCAGAAGTTCATTTTTGGCGCCGACAAAGTTGGTGGCGTTGTCTGACCAAATTTGCTTCGGCTTCCGCCTAGTGCATATGAACCTCTTGAGTCCGCACAGAAACGCAACTGTCGAGAGATCCTTGATCAGCTCCAGGTGCAGTGCCTTGGTTGCAAAGCATATAAATACGCAGACGTAGCATTTAACCGCGGGCTTGTTGCAAGTATCCGACTTGTAAAAGAAGGGTCCACAGAAGTCTATACCAGTAATCTCAACAGCGTGAGATCCTTCCAAGCACTCCTTGGGAAGGTCCGCCATTATGTGCTCTATCAGCCGCGGCTTAATCCGAAAACATCTGTTGCACCTGTTCACGGCCTTGGTAACCGTCTTCCTCCCCCCAATAGGCCAATATTGGAATCGACTTGCACCCAGAAGAGCTCGAGGTCCGGCATGAAGATCGCTTTCATGGTAATGCGAAATAATTGTTTTGTCAGGACAAACAGCTGTTGGCCAATCTCTTTCAGGCTCCGTAAGATAGGCGGGTCCATGCGCCCAGAGTGAGCATTCGCTAGGCTCAGACGGCAGGGACCCTCTGGATAAGATGTCATCCGGATTTAAAGCTGTTGGAACATAACGCCAAGCCGTGACATCTGTCAGCTCCTGAATGGCAGCAACCCTATTTGCCACAAATATGTTTTCCTTGCTGGCTGAAGAAGGAACGCGTGAACCTATTAAGGCGCTACCGCAAGGGCGCGCGCAGCCTCCAGACACAACCCAGCCAGACGAGTTTTTTGAAGCAGGGGCAGTCCTGGCAACAACTTTATCTGACCTACGCACAGCAGCTCATAAAACAGGCTAGGTCCTATTAACATGTCAACACGCTGAGCTTTATGAAATTCCGGGTCGGCGAGCTGCAGGTTTTCTGGAATCTTCCAGTCCCCAATGTCCACATTAGAACTTGGCTGGCGATCCGTGATATTGGGAGCGATAACTGCTGTTATGCTCGTTGAGAAGTCCGAAGTGACAGACCGAATCGCAATTCCTACCGAGAATCCATCAGTCGCGAAATTGAAATCCCCGATTCCAGTGACGGAGCCGGACGACCTCGACCTCTTATGTTGCAGTTGATTTGCAAACCGAGAGGTGACCAAGTGCAGTTGAGAGCCAGAATCTAACAAGGCCCTGCAGGGAACGAACAGTCCCGATCGATTCTGCACTAGAACGGTTGCAGTGGCTAGTAGCACAAGGTCACTACCGAGATCCTGGGCAATTAGAGTAGAAGAATTCGAAAGCAGGGCAGAAGGCTCAGTGTGGGAGCTTGAAGACACCGGAACACGTGGCTGGGAGGAAGGCCGACCATCTAGATGGAGCAGCGTATGATGCCTGATTCCACAGGTGCGGCAGCGGATCGAGCTGCATTGACGTAGCTGATGACCTGCCTTTAGGCAATTTAGGCATAGTGCAGTTGATTCTCTGTAGGAATATACTCAAGACAAATCACATTATTCTGAACTTGCTCTCTGGCAAAATGATATTTAATATCAATATGTTTAGCTCGTTTGTGACATGAGGGGTTGTTTGCTATGCTAATACAGCCTTGATTGTCTTCGTAAATTTTAATGGGGTTTTCTAGTTTAATGTTAATACTAGTTAATAAAAATTTAAGCCATAGAGCTTCTCTCACGGCTTCAAATAGGGCCATATACTCAGCTTCAGTTGATGAGGCTGCTACTGAGTTCTGTCTCTTTGTATTCCAACAAATGAGATTAAAATCAAACATTTTGAATAAATACCCTGTTGTACTTTTTCTATCAATTTCACTACCACCCCAATCAGAATCCACATAACCAATAATTTTATTTTCAAATGCCAAGTTCTTTTTAAAAATCAATTTCATATCGATAGTGCCCTTCAAATATCTAAGAACTCTTTTTAAGTTCTGCCATAACTCGGAGTTATTTTTGCTACTATATCTGCTCAAGATATTTACTGCAGTAGTTAAATCTGGGCGTGTACAAAGCATTATGTACATTAAACATCCTATGAGGTTACGGCATGGGGTATTGCAGTCTTCATCTGAATTAAGTAATTCATAATTTATTTTACTAGGTAAAGGAGTACTAACTGCATTACAATTTTCCATGTTAAATTTACTTAAAATTTTTTTAACATATGCAGATTGGCTTAAATAGATTTTATCTTCATGCATTTCTATCCTAATTCCAATAAAATGTTTTATTTCATTTAGGTCAGTCATCCTAAACTTTTTTATTAAATACCTTTTGAAGTTATTCATTCTTGTCATATCTCCTGTAGCTATAACCACATCATCTACATATAATAATACATATATGTTTTCATTGATGTTACCTTTGTCTAAAATATATATACAGCGATCAACTGAAGAGTTTACAAACTCACACTCTTTCAATGCTTGCTCAAATACTTCAAACCAGCATCTAGCCGCTTGCTTGAGTCCGTAAATTGCCTTATTCAATTTACACACATTGTCACTATTACACGATATACCTTGAGGAAGTCTCATATAAATTTCCTCTTTTAACGTGCCATTTAAGAAAGCTGTTTTTACATCCATTTGATGGACTTTCAAGTTATACTGTATTGCTAATGACAATATAAATCGGAAACTTGAAATTCTAGCTACAGGAGCAAATGTCTCTTCATAGTCTATTTGGTATTTTTGAGTGAATCCTCGTGCAACCAATCTAGCTTTGTATCTAATTGGATTTCCAAGTTCATTATATTTAACAGAAAATACCCATCTGCTATCTACAATATTTTTGTTTTCAGGCCTTTTTGTAATTGTCCAAGTATTATTAATTTTATGAGCATTTAACTCTGTATTGATGGCTTCTTCCCAAGAAGATTTATCATCCCTATATTGAATTTCATCAAATGAATTTGGGACATCGTTAAATATAGTGTGAGCATTTAGAACAACTTTATTTAGACTATTATCCTCTTCATTATAGGATATCTGAGGCTTAGTCTTTAATCTCTCACTTCTTCTATTAATAATTTCTATGCCATCATTTTTAGTTGGATTATCAATTCCAATTTCTTTTAAGTGCTCTGCTGTTTCACTTTCCCTACTCTCATTCGGGTTGCCTGATCCCTTACTTTCATTCAGGTGATCATCTCGCTTTCTTTTCTTACTCTCATTCAGAAAATATTTATTACTTTCCTTACTATCTTTCAGGAATTGTATGTTGTCGCATTCCTTACTCTCATTCGGGAATTCTGTTTGTATTATTTTCCTACTGTCATTTGGAAAATTTTTATTTTCACTTTCCTTACTATCTTTCAGGAATTGTATGTTGTCGCATTCCTTACTCTCATTCGGGAATTCTGTTTGTATTATTTTCCTACTGTCATTCGGAAAATTTTTATTTTCACTTTCCTTACTATCTTTCAGGAATTGTATGTTGTCGCATTCCTTACTCTCATTCGGGAATTCTGTTTGTATTATTTTCCTACTGTCATTCGGAAAATTTTTATTTTCACTTTCCTTACTATCTTTCAGGAATACTGTTTCAAATTTAACAGCTCTAGAATTAACCATATTGGTTTCATCGACAACAACATCTCTTGCGACAATAAATTTTTCATTTACAGCATCCCACAACTTAAAACCATTGGGTTCATAGCCCACAAAAATACTTTTAAATGATTTATCATCAAACTTTCCTTGTTTGTTTTTAATATGCACATAAACAGTTGCACCAAACACTCTCAAATGTTTTAAGTATGGCTTCTTATTGTGCCACATCTCATATGGGGTCTTTGAACTATCAACAAGTGCTCTGCTAGGAATTCTGTTGATTAAATAAGTAGCAGTTAATACTGCTTCGCCCCAAAAGCTTTTATCTAGTTTTGCACCACTAACCATGGTTCGAGCTTTTTCCGTAATGGTTCTTATCATTCTCTCAGAAACACCATTTAACTGAGGTGTATGTGGCACTGTTAAGTGATAAGAAATTCCTTTCTTAACACAAAATTGTCTCATCTCATTTGACAAGTATTCTCTACCATTGTCAATGTATAAATACACAACCTTTAAATTAAAATGAGCTTCACTCTTGGCTACAAATCTTGAAACATGCTAAACACATCAGATTTATATTTAATTAAATAAGTTACACAATAATGTGTAAACTGATCAACAAAGATCACAAAATAATTTTTATCATCTAAAGTAACTGGAGTAATAGGCCCACAGACATCTGAGTGTACTACAAAAAGTGGTCTTTTAATATGGGTCTTATCTTTCAATTGTTTAAAAGGAAGTCTTGCCTGTTTACCATTTAAACAGGGTTCACAAATTTCACATGATAACTCTAAGTTGTTTAGAAGACTTTGATCACTAAACATATTCTTTCGTTTTATTTCTAATAATTTGCCATCGCTTATATGGCCAAACCTCTCATGCCATAAACGAAAATTATTTTTATGCTTAGCATTTATAGAATATGCTTGAAAATTGATCACAGGTACATTGTTTAACATACCTGAATTTTGACAACCATTAACCCATTTTTCGAAATGGTTACACCGCTTTTGTCAAATTCGATCGACATTCCTGCCTCTTGGAGACGCTTTACGGACATCAAATTACCAGCAGCTTCCTTACAAAAGAGTACATCCTCCAGTGTAATCTCATGGTCATTCCGTAGTCGGACAATACCACGCTTAGTGGCATAAATAAATTCGCCTTGCTTGGCCACTGCAATCTTAAGTGGATGCACAACCTCCACACTGTCGGTATACAGCGACTCATCATTTATAAGATGGTCACTAGCACCAGAATCAAGGACAAACCCGCAGTTATCCATCACTGAAGTATTATTCACTTCTTTACCATAAAACGCAATGCCGTGTGATGTTGCAGTTTGAACTTGTTTTTCATTTTCTTTATTTTTATTATTTAATATTCTTTTATAATGGAAGCAGTCTTTTTTAATGTGGCCTTCTCTGCCACAGTGGTGACACTTGACTTTATACTTTGAATTTCCCTTGAATATTTTCTTTGGTTTAGTTACCCGATTTTTAAACAAATTATTTTTATAAGTGTTATTTTTGTTGTGCACGATCGCGTTCATAACTTTCTTGCTTGTATCGTTGTGGTCATTTTTAATTTTAATTTCTTGATCCAGCAATCTATTTTTCACAAACGCCAATGTCAAATTTTCTTCAGATAATGTCTCTATCGCTGTAATAATTCCATCGTAACACGAAGGCAATGTGATCAGTAGATGAGAAATTTATCCATCTCTTCTATTTTTGCACCAGCTGCCAACAATTCACTTATAAGTTCGTCAAAAATATGAAAATGGCTTAATAGTGACATCTCACTCGATAGCTTCAGAGAAAGCAAACGTTTTCGCAGCGCCAGTTGCGACGCCAGACTTTTTCGTTCATAAACGGCGTCCAAATTCTCAAGAATCTGACGCGCCGTAATGTCGCTTGTTGCGAAATTTAAAAACGAGTCGCTTAGGTACTCTATTATTGTACTTTTTGCACAACGCTCTGCCTTTTTCCAGGAGTCATCTACCTCGTTAGGCATTAAACCATCAACTACTTTAAGCACATCTTGCTCGGCTAAAAGAGCCCTAATTCTAAATTTCCAAATCGCGTACTTCTCGCCATCAAACGGCTTAATATTACGTTTAGCCTTGTCCATTTTTCACTCAAATTCTGAGAAGGAATTAATTTCACAAGAATGTGAAAAAATGCTATTTCACAATTTATTTTCACAATCTTTAATTCACAATTTAATTGTTTATATAAGATAACAGATATACAGATAGTACAGATAGTACAGATAGTACAGATAGTACAGATAGTAACAGATAGTACAGATAGTACAGATAGTACAGATAGTACAGATAGTACAGATAGTACAGATAGTACAGTACAGATAGTACAGATAGTACAGATAGTACAGATAGTACAGATAGTACAGATAGTACAGATAGTACAGATAGTACAGATAGTACAGATAGTACAGATAGTACAGATAGTACAAATAGTACAGATAGTACAGATAGACAGATAGTACAGATAGTACAGATAGTACAGATAGTACAGATAGTAAGATAGTACAGATAGTACAGATAGTACAGATAGTACAGATAGTACAGATAGTACAGATAGTACAGATAGTACAGATAGTACAGATAGTACAGATAGTACAGATAGTACAGATAGTACAGATAGTACAGATAGTACAGATAGTACAGATAGTACAGATAGAAATAGTACAGATAGTACAGATAGTACAGATAGTACAGATAGTAACAGATAGTACAGATAGTATACAGATAGTACAGATAGTACAGATAGTACAGATAGTACAAGATATACAGATAGTACAGATAGTACAGAAGTACAGATAGTACAGATACAGTACAGATAGTACAGATAGTACAGATAGTACAGATAGTTACAGATAGTACAGATAGTACGATTAGTACAGATAGTACAGATAGTACAGATAGTACAGATAGTACAGATAGTACAGATAGTACAGATAGTACAGATAGTACAGATAGTACAGATAGTACAAGAATAGTACAGATAGTACAGATAGACAGATAGACAGATAGTACAGATAGTACAGATATAAGATATCAGATAGTACAGATAGTAACAGATAGTACAGATAGTAAATAACAGATAGTACAGATAGTACAGATAGTACAGATAAAAGTACAGATAGTACAGATAGTAAAAACAGATAGTACAGATAGTACAGATAGTACAGAATACAGATATACAGATAGTACAGATAGTAAGATAACAGATAGTACAAGAATAGTACAGATAGTACAGATAGTACAGATAGTACAGATATAATATACAGATAGTACAGATTACAGATAGTACAGATAGTACAGATTAGTACAGATAGTACAGTATAGTTACAGATAGTACAGATAGTACAGATATAGAATACAGATAGTACAGATAGTACAGATAGTACAGATAGTACAGATAGTACAGATAGTACAGATAGTACAGATAGTACAGATAGTACAGATAGTACAGATAGTACAGATAGTACAGATAGTACAGATAGTACAGATAGTACAGATAGTACAGATAGTACAGATATCATAGTACAGATAGTACAGATAGTACAGATAGTACAGATAGTACAGATAGTACAATAACAGATAGTACAGATAGTACAGATAGTACAATAGTACAGATAGTACAGATATTACAGATAGTACAGATAGTACAGATAGACAGATGTACAGATAGTACAGATAGTACAGATAGTACAGATAGTACAGATAGTACAGATAGTACAGATAGTACATAGTAAATAGTACAGATAGTACAGAATATAATAGTACAGATAGTACAATAGTACAGATAGTACAGATAGTACAGATAGTACAGATAGTACAGATAGTACAGATAGTACAGATAGTACAGATAGTACAGATAGTACAGATAGTACAGATAGTACAGATAGTACAGATATACAGATAGTACAGATAGTACAGATAGTACAGATAGTACAGATAGTACAGATAGTACAGATAGTACAGATTAGTACAGATAGTACAGATAGTACAGATAGTACAGATAGTACAGATAGTACAGATAGTACAGATAGTACAGATAGTACAGATAGTACAATAGTACAGATAGTAAAAGTACAGATAGTAAGATAGTACAGATAGTACAGATAGTACAGATAGTACAGATAGTACAGATAGTACAGATAGTACAGATAGTACAGATAGTACAGATAAAAAGTACAGATAGTACAGATAGTACAGATAGTACAGATAGTACAGATAGTACAGATAGTACAGATAGTACAGATAGTACAGATAGTACAGATAGTACAGATAGTACAGATAGTACAGATAGTACAGATAGTACAGATAGTACAGATAGTACAGATAGTACAGATAGTACAGATAGTACAGATAGTACAGATTAGTACAGATAGTACAGATAGTACAGATAGTACAGATAGTACAGATAGTACAGATAGTACAGATAGTACAGATAGTACAGATAGTACAGATAGTACAGATAGTACAGATAGTACAGATAGTACAGATAGTACAGATAGTACAGATAGTACAGATAGTACAGATAGTACAGATAGTACAGATAGTACAGATAGTACAGATAGTACAGATAGTACAGATAGTACAGATAGTACAAGATAGTACAGATAGTACAGATAGTACAATAGTAAGATAGTACAGATAGTACAGATAGAAGATATACAGATAGTAACAGATAGATACAGAATAGTACAGATAGTACAGATAGTTTACAGATAGTACAGATAGTACAGATAGTACAGATAGTACAAAGAAATAGTACAGATAGTACAGATAGTACAGATTTAGTACAGATAGTACAGATAGTACAGATTAGTACAGATAGTACAGATAGTACAGATAGTACAGATAGTACAAAGATAGTACAGATAAGTTACAGATAGTACAGATAGTACAGATAGTACAGATATACAGATTAGTACAGATAGTACAGATAGTACAGATAGTACAGATAAAGATATACAGATAGTAAACAAGATAGTACAGATAGTACAGATAGTACAGATAGTACAGATAGTACAGATAGTACAGATGTCAGTACAGATAGTACAGATAGTACAGATAGTTACAGATAGTACAGATAGTACAGATAGTACAGATAGTACAGATAGTACAGATATACAATAGTACAGATAGTACAGATAGTACAGATAGTACAGATAGTAAGAAAGTACAATATACAGATAGTACAGATAGTACAGATAGTACAGATAGTACAGATAGTACAGATAGTACAGATAGTACAGATAGTACAGATAGTACAGATAGTACAGATAGTACAGATAGTACAGATAGTACAGATAGTACAGATAGTACAGATAGTACAGATAGTACAGATAGTACAGATAGTACAGATAGTACAGATAGTACAGATAGTACAGATAGTACAGATAGTACAGATAGTACAGATAGTACAGATAGTACAGATAGTACAGATAGTACAGATAGTACAGATAGTACAGATATACAGATAGTACAGATAGTACAGATAGTACAGATAGTACAGATAGTACAGATAGTACAGATAGTACAATAGTACAGATAGTACAGATAGTACAGATAGTACAGATAGTACAGATAGTACATTTAGTAGTACAGATAGTACAGATATACAGATAGTACAGATAGTACAGATAGTACAGATAGTACAGATAGTACAGATAGTACAGATAGTACAGATAGTACAGATAGTACAGATAGTACAGATAGTACAGATAGTACAGATAGTACAGATAGTACAGATAGTACAGATAGTACAGATAGTACAGATAGTACAAATATTACAAATATAGTACAGATAGTACAGATAGTACAGATAGTACAGATAGTACAGATAGTACAGATAGTACAGATAGTACAGATAGTACAGATAGTACAGATAGTACAGATAGTACAGATAGTACAGATAGTACAGATAGTACAGATAGTACAGATAGTACAGATAGTACAGATAGTACAGATAGTACAGATAGTACAGATAGTACAGATAGTACAGTATAGTACAGATAGTACAGATAGTACAGATAGTACAGATAGTACAGATAGTACAGATAGTACAGATAGTACAGATAGTACAGATAGTACAGATAGTACAGATAGTACATAGTACAGATAGTACAGATAGTACAGATAGTACAGATAGTACAGATAGTACAGATAGTACAGATACAGATACAGATAGTACAGATAGTACAGATAGTACAGATAGTACAGATAGTACAGATAGTACAGATAGATAGTACAGATAGTACAGATAGTACAGATAGTACAGATAGTACAGATAGTACAGATAGTACAGATAGTACAGATAGTACAGATAGTACAGATAGTACAGATAGTACAGATAGTACAGATAGTACAGATAGTACAGATAGTACAGATAGTACAGATAGTACAGATAGTACAGATAGTACAGATAGTACAGATAGTACAGATAGTACAGATAGTATAGTACAGATAGTACAGATAGTACAGATAGTACAGATAGTACAGATAGTACAGATAGTACAGATAGTACAGATAGTACAGATAGTACAGATAGTACAGATAGTACAGATAGTACAGATAGTACAGATAGTACAGATAGTACAGATAGTACAGATAGTACAGATAGTACAGATAGTACAGATAGTACAGATAGTACAGATAGTACAGATAGTACAGATAGTACAGATAGTACAGATAGTACAGATAGTACAGATAGTACAGATAGTACAGATAGTACAGATAGTACAGATAGTACAGATAGTACAGATAGTACAGATAGTACAGATAGTACAGATAGTACAGATAGTACAGATAGTACAGATAGTACAGATAGTACAGATAGTACAGATAGTACAGATAGTACAGATAGTACAGATAGTACAGATAGTACAGATAGTACAGATAGTACAGATAGTACAGATAGTACAGATAGTACAGATAGTACAGATAGTACAGATAGTACAGATAGTACAGATAGTACAGATAGTACAGATAGTACAGATAGTACAGATAGTACAGATAGTACAGATAGTACAGATAGTACAGATAGTACAGATAGTACAGATAGTACAGATAGTACAGATAGTACAGATAGTACAGATAGTACAGATAGTACAGATAGTACAGATAGTACAGATAGTACAGATAGTACAGATAGTACAGATAGTACAGATAGTACAGATAGTACAGATAGTACAGATAGTACAGATAGTACAGATAGTACAGATAGTACAGATAGTACAGATATACAGATAGTAAGATAGTACAGATAGTACAGATAGTACAGATAGTACAGATAGTACAGATAGTACAGATAGTACAGATAGTACAGATAGTACAGATAGTACAGATAGTACAGATAGTACAGATAGTACAGATAGTACAGATACAGATAGTACAGATAGTACAGATAGTACAGATAGTACAGATAGTACAGATAGTACAGATAGTACAGATAGTACAGATAGTACAGATAGATAGTACAGATAGTACAGATAGTACAGATAGTACAGATAGTACAGATAGTACAGATAGTACAGATAGTACAGATAGTACAGATAGTACAGATAGTACAGATAGTACAGATAGTACAGATAGTACAGATAGTACAGATAGTACAGATAGTACAGATAGTACAGATAGTACAGATAGTACAGATAGTACAGATAGTACAGATAGTACAGATAGTACAGATAGTACAGATAGTACAGATAGATACAGATACAGATACAGATAGTACAGATAGTACAGATAGTACAGATAGTACAGATAGTACAGATAGTACAGATAGTACAGATAGTACAGATAGTACAGATAGTACAGATAGTACAGATAGTACAGATAGTACAGATAGTACAGATAGTACAGTAAGATAGTACAGATAGTACAGATAGTACAGATAGTACAGATAGTACAGATAGTACAGATAGTACAGATAGTACAGATAGTACAGATAGTACAGATAGTACAGATAGTAGTACAGATAGTACAGATAGTACAGATAGTACAGATAGTACAGATAGTACAGATAGTACAGATAGTACAGATAGTACAGATAGTACAGATAGTACAGATAGTACAGATAGTACAGATAGTACAGATAGTACAGATAGTACAGATAGTACAGATAGTACAGATAGTACAGATAGTACAGATAGTACAGATAGTACAGATAGTACAGATAGTACAGATAGTACAGATAGTACAGATAGTACAGATAGTACAGATAGTACAGATAGTACAGATAGTACAGATAGTACAGATAGTACAGATAGTACAGACAGATAGTACAGATAGTACAGATAGTACAGATAGTACAGATAGTACAGATAGTACAGATACAGATAGTACAGATAGTACAGATAGTACAGATAGTACAGATAGTACAGATAGTACAGATAGTACAGATAGTACAGATAGTACAGATAGTACAGATAGTACAGATAGTACAGATAGTACAGATAGTACAGATAGTACAGATAGTACAGATAGTACAGATAGTACAGATAGTACAGATAGTACAGATAGTACAGATAGTACAGATAGTACAGATAGTACAGATAGTATAGTACAGATAGTACAGATAGTACAGATAGTACAGATAGTACAGATAGTACAGATACAGATAGTACAGATAGTACAGATAGTACAGATAGTACAGATAGTACAGATAGTACAGATAGTACAGATAGTACAGATAGTACAGATAGTACAGATAGTATACAGATAGTACAGATAGTACAGATAGTACATAGTACAGATAGTACAGATAGTACAGATAGTACAGGATAGTACAGATAGTACAGATAAGTACAGAAGTTACAGATAGTACAATAGTACAGATTTAGTACAGATAGTACAGATAGTACAGATAGTACAGATAGTACAGATAGTACAGATAGTACAGATAGTACAGATAGTACAGATAGTAGATAGTACAGATAGTACAGATAGTACAGATAGTACAGATAGTACAGATAGTACAGATAGTACAGATAGTACAGATAGTACAGATACAGATAGTACAGATAGTACAGATAGTACAGATAGTACAGATAGTAGTACAGATAGTACAGATAGTACAGATAGTACAGATAGTACAGATAGTACAGATAGTACAGATAGTACAGATAGTACAGATAGTACAGATAGTACAGATAGTAGTACAGATAGTACAGATAGTACAGATAGTACAGATAGTACAGATAGTACAGATAGTACAGATAGTACAGATAGTACAGATAGTACAGATAGTACAGATACAGATAGTACAGATAGTACAGATAGTACAGATAGTACAGATAGTACAGATAGTACAGATAGTACAGATAGTACAGATAGTACAGATAGTACAGATAGTACAGATAGTACAGATAGTACAGATAGTACAGATAGTACAGATAGTACAGATAGTACAGATAGTACAGATAGTACAGATAGTACAGATAGTACAGATAGTACAGACAGTACAGATAGTACAGATAGTACAGATAGTACAGATAGTACAGATAGTACAGATAGTACAGATAGTACAGATAGTACAGATAGTACAGATAGTACAGATAGTACAGATAGTACAGATAGTACAGATAGTACAGATAGTACAGATAGTACAGATAGTACAGATAGTACAGATAGTACAGATAGTACAGATAGTACAGATAGTACAGATAGTACAGATAGTACAGATAGTACAGATAGTACAGATAGTACAGATAGTACAGATAGTACAGATAGTACAGATAGTACAGATAGTACAGATAGTACAGATAGTACAGATAGTACAGATAGTACAGATAGTACAGATAGTACAGATAGTACAGATAGTACAGATAGTACAGATAGTACAGATAGTACAGATAGTACAGATAGTACAGATAGTACAGATAGATAGTACAGATAGTACAGATAGTACAGATAGTACAGATAGTACAGATAGTACAGATAGTACAGATAGTACAGATAGTACAGATAGTACAGATAGTACAGATAGTACAGATACAGATAGTACAGATAGTACAGATAGTACAGATAGTACAGATAGTACAGATAGTACAGATAGTACAGATAGTACAGATAGTACAGATAGTACAGATAGTACAGATAGTACAGATAGTACAGATAGTACAGATAGTACAGATAGTACAGATAGTACAGATAGTACAGATAGTACAGATAGTACAGATAGTACAGATAGTACAGATAGTACAGATAGTACAGATAGTACAGATAGTACAGATAGTAGTACAGATAGTACAGATAGTACAGATACAGATACAGATAGTACAGATAGTACAGATAGTACAGATAGTACAGATAGTACAGATAGTACAGATAGTACAGATAGTACAGATAGTACAGATAGTACAGATAGTACAGATAGTACAGATAGTACAGATAGTACAGATAGTACAGATAGTACAGATAGTACAGATAGTACAGATAGTACAGATAGTACAGATAGTACAGATAGTACAGATAGTACAGATAGTAGATAGTACAGATAGTACAGATAGTACAGATAGTACAGATACAGATAGTACAGATAGTACAGATAGTACAGATAGTACAGATAGTACAGATAGTACAGATAGTACAGATAGTACAGATAGTACAGATAGTACAGATAGTACAGATAGTACAGATAGTACAGATAGTACAGATAGTACAGATAGTACAGATAGTACAGATAGTACAGATAGTACAGATAGTACAGATAGTACAGATACAGATAGTACAGATAGTACAGATAGTACAGATAGTACAGATAGTACAGATAGTACAGATAGTACAGATAGTACAGATAGTACAGATAGTACAGATAGTACAGATAGTACAGATACAGATAGTACAGATAGTACAGATAGTACAGATAGTACAGATAGTACAGATAGTACAGATAGTACAGATAGTACAGATAGTACAGATAGTACAGATAGTACAGATAGTACAGATAGTACAGATAGTAGTACAGATAGTACAGATAGTACAGATAGTACAGATAGTACAGATAGTACAGATAGTACAGATAGTACAGATAGTACAGATAGTACAGATAGTACAGATAGTACAGATAGTACAGATAGTACAGATAGTACAGATAGTACAGATAGTACAGATAGTACAGATAGTACAGATAGTACAGATAGTACAGATAGTACAGATAGTACAGATAGTACAGATAGTACAGATAGTACAGATAGTAGATAGTACAGATAGTACAGATAGTACAGATAGTACAGATAGTACAGATAGTACAGATAGTACAGATAGTACAGATAGTACAGATAGTACAGATAGTACAGATAGTACAGATAGTACAGATAGTACAGATAGTACAGATAGTACAGATAGTACAGATAGTACAGATAGTACAGATAGTACAGATAGTACAGATAGTACAGATATTACAAATATAGTACAGATAGTACAGATAGTACAGATAGTACAGATAGTACAGATATACAGATAGTACAGATAGTACAGATAGTACAGATAGTACAGATAGTACAGATAGTACAGATAGTACAGATAGTACAGATAGTACAGATAGTACAGATAGTACAGATAGTACAGATAGTACAGATAGTACAGATAGTACAGATAGTACAGATAGTACAGATAGTACAGATAGTACAGATAGTACAGATAGTACAGATAGTACAGATAGTACAGATAGTACAGATAGTACAGATAGTACAGATAGTACAGATAGTACAGATACAGATAGTACAGATAGTACAGATAGTACAGATACAGATAGTACAGATAGTACAGATAGTACAGATAGTACAGATAGTACAGATAGTACAGATAGTAGTACAGATAGTACAGATAGTACAGATAGTACAGATAGTACAGATAGTACAGATAGTACAGACAGATAGTACAGATAGTACAGATAGTACAGATAGTACAGATAGTACAGATAGTACAGATAGTACAGATAGTACAGATAGTACAGATAGTACAGATAGTACAGATAGTACAGATAGT